>NW_022106189.1:21243140-21253498 GCF_000313985.2 Echinops telfairi | reverse complement strand
CAGGGTCCCAGGCAGGAGGAGATGGCTGGTCAACAGGGAGAGCAGGGTGGAGTGGAGGCTAAATGTGAGGCATCAGATTCTTGCTGCAGGGGGTTCCCTAGAGCCCCAGCAAGCAGGCTTAGGTCACATTTTCCACTTCCTCCAGGACATTAGTCACTGCTGTCGAGAAGCAGATGAAGAGCTGATTTCTTTTATGTCAAGGACGAGTCCCGCCCAGGAAAACTAATGACAGCACCCATTCCGTGCAGTCCAGCAAGGGAATTCTACAGAGCACCAAGAAAATCCTGCACACGGGGTGGTGGAATATGCACCCAGGTAAGTTTAAAAAAAAGGATTGCTATAGAATCATCTTCAACTTTGGTGTTAAAGATATTGACGTGGGCAGCTAGTGTTTCTCCACATATCTTCCATCAAGGTCTATTCAGTTTTCCTCTAAGCTTTCCCTGAAGATGCATGCCACATCAAAGCAGCTTCTTTGGTATTTTTCAGGAAGTTGAAAGATGTTCCTTTCGATGTTCTGTGAGTTTGGGAAACAAAAACAGGGCCGGGGAGTGGACACGACGAGGTTTCCCAGGGAATTCTCCTATGACGGCCCTTGTTACTCTCAAAGAATGAGAAAGTGCATTGCTGGGACGGAAGGGAAAAATTCCTCAAGCACAAATTTCCTGGCATTTTTCTCACCAATGCAGTTTTCCATGTTCATAACAGTTCTTCCTAAAAAAGCCTGTGTGATTGTCCTGTGTCCTTAGAGATAATCTATCCAGATGACCCCTTGAAATCCTAACAGAGAGTACCATGACCTTCTGAGCTGACCCCGGCTGTCGTGAATTTAACTGGACCAGCAGATTCCTTTAACAGCCACTGCTTTGATTGGGTCTCTCTTTTGAAAGCTACCCCAAGAAGACTAAGCAAGCGTATTACTACTGCACGAACTTGTCCGCAGACATCCACTGACCTCAGGTTTTGTTTGCATTAAACTTGTGCATGTATGAACCAGAGCCCAAGTAGCCCCACTTCTTTACTTGCCTTCCTGCATGTGAACAGTCTACAGAGCTCACTGAAAAGTTGGTGGTTCGAACCCACCCGCTGCCCTGGGGGAGAAAGATGTGGCCATCTCTCTCCATTAAGATTACCATCTTGGAAACCTTATAGGACAGCTGTTCTACTCTGCCATATAGGGTCACTCTGAGTTGGAAAAGACTCAGATGGATCCCAGGAGCATTAAGAAGGAAGCAACTGTGAGTGGAGGGCGTCCGAGATCCCTGCGTGGAAAAGCAGAGACGGCAGCACTGAGGGCATGAGTTCACAGAATGGGGAAAACTCAGCTCCTCCAGGCGTCAGCAGCCCTGAAGAACGTTTGTACCATTGCCCAAGCACGGCAGAAGCCAAGGGGCCAAGTAACCGACAACCAGAGAGACAAGCTTGCCAGCATGGCTGAGAAGAGCCTCTGTGGACAAAAGAACTGTCTCCGTGATATTTCCCATCTTGACTTGTAACCTGTTAGCTTCCCTACAAGACACCATAATCATTGGTATCGTCCGTGAGTTCTATGGGGCTGTTGCATCAGATTATCGAATCCAGCAGAGACGTAGAGTGTCATGGGAGGGGCAGCTGATGTCCGAAGAGAGCCGAGGAGATGGGAGAGTGGAAGTAGGTCTGACTTCTGCCTCAGGAATCAGCTTTACACTGATGTTGGGTCGGATTCTCCTTTCCCCTTGTGACAGCCGAGGAGAGCAGACTTGGCCTCCATGCCATGTCTTCAGTGTGCCTTAAACCAATCCCCGTGGAGATAGAAAAAGAACAGATCAGGAACAGAGAGGCAAACAGAAATGGGGGAAGATGGATGGGAAGATATATTAAAAAAATCACTAAGGAACAAGACCACCCCCCAGAGCCAGCAGAGAAAACCTTCCCCTACAGCCGACACCCTGAATTCGACTTCTAGCCTTCTAACCTGTGAAAGAATGTTTTTGTTGAACTCCTGTTAACAGAATACGCGTGGTATTTGTCACAGCAGGACTAGGTAATTCAGAGGAATACATTGAAAAGCAAAGATATAATGGGGAAAAAATCAACAAAGTGTCTCTCTTGAAGACACAGATAGAAATGGGAGTCTGGGAAGAACAAGGAAGAACCAAGACAAGGGCAAGAATCAACTGTCCTAGGATTGAAAACGGGACATCCATAAGGACAGTCCTTACGCTGCTGCAGCTGATCATGGGGCTGGTATGGGGCCGGGCAGGGTCACTCCGTGGTGCGTAGGATTGCCACGAGCGGGGCCAACTTCATGACAGCTACCCACAATTTGCTCGATGAGACATTCAGACTTGCTCTGTAGCTGTAACATGTAAAATTCACCAGCAGGGGAGAGACGTCAGAACAGGATCAGGCATATGAGGAAACTTTGCTACAAATCTGAAATCACACTGCAGTTCTGTGGGGACAGGATGTGGAACAACGGGGCATCCAGGAGGTGGAAAAGTGGATTCACACACATGTACAATATGAAAAGAAAATATACTAGAGGAGTCCTCTGATATGGGGGTGTGTGTGACAGGAGGGTATCTTAAACAGAACATGAAGAACCCTCACTGTCAATGAAAAATACATTTGACTTGCTTTATTCAAAATCATCATTAAGAAATCGAAAACACAGACCACAGATTGATAGATCTTTGCAATATGCATACTGAACAGAGATGTAACATCTAGAATGCTTTAAGAATTCCAATACAGTAATAAAAATAGCCGAGCATAATTCGAATGCATTGATTCTTCTGCCCACCCCCAATAGGGATGAACAACAGAAATGTGGGTGAAGGGAGATAGCGGACGGTGTAAGCTATGAAAATAAAAATAATTTATAAATTATCAAGGGCTAATGAGAGAGGGAGGGTGGATGAGGGAGGGAAGCAAAAAAGAGCTGATACCAAGGGCTCAAGAAGAAAGCAAAATGTTTTGGAAATGATGATGGCAACCTATGTACAAATGTGCTTGATGCAATTGATGTATGGATTGTTACAAGAGCTGTAAGAGCCCCAATACAATGACTTACTAAAGAAAATTCTTCTGCCTCCTTCCGTATGTGTTGTCCACCTGACACGTGTTTATCAGGCGATTGGAAATCGCAGGTGAGGTCCGGCACACCTTAGTCTTCAAAGTGGCATCCTTGACCTGCACCTAACTTTAAATCAGTCTTGTGCAGCGGATCTGCCCCCAGCACTACTTTGTTTGATTCCCTGGCTGCCATTTCCATGAGTACTGGTTGTGGATCCAAGCAAAATCAATCCAACTTCCATCTTTCCTGTTCGTCACGACACTGTCTCGGGATCCAGTTGTGAGGGGTTTTGCTCTCTCTCCATTCAGGTGGAGCCCATAGTGAAGCCATAGAGTCTTGGTTTGTCATGAGTAGCAGCTCCAAGTTCCCCTGGCTTGTGGCGAGCAAGTTGTGTCATTTGTATATCGCAGGTTGTTCACAAACCTTTCTCTAATCCCGATGCCGTGTTCTCCACACAGTCAAGGTTCTGGGATTATTTGCTCAGCCCACAGATGATTAGTATGGTGAAAGGATACAACGCTGACATCATTCCTAATTTTAAACCACCTGGTATTTCCTTGTTCTGTGAGAAACATTCCCTCTTGGTCCAGGTTCCATACCAGCCCAATGAAATGTTCTGGCGTTCCCCTTCTTTTCAATATTATCCATAGCTTGTTATGACCCGCACAGTCTAATAAAACACAAACATCTTTTTGGTATTCTCTGCTTTCAGCCAAGATCCATCTGGCATCAGCAATGATATCCCTGGGGCCATGTCCTCTTCTGAATCTGGCTCAAATTTCTAGCAACTCCCTGTTGATGCATTGCTGTGACCATTTTTGAATTATCTTCAGCAAAATTTTATTTGTATGTTGTTAATGATATTGTTTGATAAATTCCACATTCTGTTGAGTCCTTTTTCTTTGGGGTGATCTAAGGAAATAAATTCAATTAATTAATTGAGTTTAAACCATGCTACTTTAAAAAATAGCTTTATTGGCATATACTTTATATATCATACAATTCAATTGTGCAGTCATATTAGGAATATTTGCATAATCATCACCACAATCAATTTTCTTCTTGTACCCATTGTTCTTAGATCTCCATTTCCCCTTATCCTCCCCTGCTGTGTCCCTAGGAAATTATCAATCCAGGTACTGTCTTTGGATTTCATATACAGAAAATCATACAAAGCACAAACGGGAAGCAAACAAAAACAAAACAACAATGCCTAGACAAAACACAGAATAACCCCAATTAAAAAGAAATTAGAGAATACTAAAAGAATTGAGAGAATACTAAAAATGGAGTCAACTTTAAAATGGGTCAAAAGGGAAATCAAATGATAAGGTATTTCATTGTAACCTAACCTCAACCACCATCATTGACTTTACAATGCTCTGTCTGATAGCAAAGCTATTCACCTCCCTGGACTATGGTCAGAGGAGATTTACCAGAGGCTAAATCTGAAAGGTAGAAAGATTCAGGGATAAAGGGGGTTGTCTCCACCTGTGCTAAATGAAAATGAGCTGGCCATGCCACAAGAAAGGGGTTGCAAAGAAATCAGGTACACTGATTAGGCACCTATGGGAAAATCCAAAACTGGGCATGCTCAGACCCAGGTCACTTAGGCCCAGGTGGAGATCAACCTGGGCACACCCACACTAGGCACTAGTGACATTACATTACACATGTGTACCTGAACTCAGCCACTTAGCATCAAATGTGCCCCCAGCCAGTGCAGACAGGAGTAGGTAACATCCGACTGAGTGCAAGCCGCTCCTCTCTTTTCAGGTGACTTTCTTGCACGTCAGTGGGATCTCTCCCTTGTGCGGGTGGCACATAGGTGCCTGTGTGCTCTCTCTCGCTCTCTCTCTCTCTCTCTCTCTCTTTCATTTTGGGTTGCAAACTTTCCCAAGGCCCCCATCATGTGGCCTTGCATGCTTTCCAGAGATAGTGTGTATTAGGTGAGATTATACTACCCAAAACTTTCCTTTCTCTTATAAAAGTTACTTGGATTTACAAAAGTGCTCTGCCCGTTGAATTTTTCAGTGTTGAGAAGCAAGAACCGAGGTAAACCACCCCAGAAACCTAATAACAGACCCATGTGGGAACCCCACCAGTGGATTTGGGGCTTCCATTGTCACCCAAAGTGTCCTGCAAATCAGGTGTTCACAATTTAAGCTCTGATACCATTCCCTCCTTCAGGTTTGGATTTTACTCTTTATAATCCTTGGATCACAGGCTGGTGTGTTTATTCCACATGGATTTAGTTGACACTTCACTTACATCGCTGCTTGTTTGAAGGCAAGCCTTTAAGACCCCAGATGATATACTTTCTGACAGCCATGCACCATACGTTTTCTTCACCACACTTTGTAATAGCACCCTTACGGTATCTCCAGTAATCTCTTCATGAGAGCAAGAAAAGATGCTACTTTTAAACTGAATGTTTTAAAGTCCAAAGTTGTCATTGGTGAAATGACCTTAATAGATAAAAGATATATGTGGTATAAATATTCATAATCTACCAATTAAAAAAAAAGATGATTCAGTAATGACAAATGATTCTCTGTGGGCTGCGGTTAATGAGATCCATTTTGTGTTGATGTTAACTTACACATTTTTCACAGACGCTCTCTCTCTCTCTCTCTTTAGGGGTTAAGCATATGGCAAACATGATATTCTGTTTGAAACACTTTTAGGAAGTTAAAAATATTCTGTGGATGATCTATTTCACTAAAGACTTGCAAATCTAACACAGATCTCTGAAAATAGAAGTGCCAAATAATGTCACGGACCTACTAAAGCATTTTTGGTCATCTTTAAACAAGTATAACGATCTCTTAGATAAATCCTCTTTTCTTTACAAAATGAGGGCATGATAATATTTTCAAAAATAATTCTAAATTTGTTTCCCTAAAATAGAGATGCTGTCTAATCGGGTGGGGAGATGGATTCAAAGTTGTTCTCACAATGCGCATCATAGCACTGCAATTAAGAAACATTAGCGGGACTTCAACATTCATGAAAAGGGACATAAAGAAGAAGGTGGCATGATCTATGGGCAAAAATCTTGTTAGACAAAGTGTGCATTAATGTTAAAGTACACCATGAGGAGGTGCACGTCTACCACATATTTTGCTACAGTCCTGCAGGTACTCAACCATTTTATGAAAGAACACCTAGAAAAGTATTTGGTTTTTCTTCGCCTCTTGGCCTTTTGGCTAAGATCACGTGACGCATGTGGCTTTTGTTGTGCTGTTGTTCTGCTAGTTTCCCATGGGAGGAGATTTGTCAATGTACGGAAGACATTATTATCATGTTTCAAAACCATTTTTAATAGCTAAAACTGTCTTGGAAGAGAAGAACCACGTAAGAGAATCCACATTTCCTGATTTTAAAATATGCTTTATGGCCACCAACGGAAAAAGAGAAGTCCAAGCTACCTTAGGCATTGGCAAAAGGAAAGCTCCTGGGATTGATGAAATATCAATGGAGATGCTACCACCAACAGACGCAGAGCTGGTGAGGTTTACACATCTATGCCAAGGCATTCATTTTAATTCAACAGTTTGACTGATATGAAATTCACATATCATATACTCCCATAGTTAAGCTGCTTATAAAAAGAGCTGTATATACACCATCACAATCCGTTTTAGTGCTCCCTCCCCGCTCCAGCATTCATTGTTTGCTCCTCAATTCCTTTCCTCCTTCCCCTCCACCCCTTTGCCACCTCCTGGATAAGCCACTGCATCAGCTATGGTCTCTATGCATCGACTCCTTCTGTGCTTCCTAAATTGAGAAGCCTAACAAAAACAAACAGAAAGAAGAAAATAATAATAATGCAAAGATCAAAATAAAGAGTCGAAAAGAAAAGACCACCAGCTATATTAAAAAAGCTAGAGAAGACGTTTCTGTCACGGAACAAGTGAGAAATAATTAAGCCTCAAACAAATTCATCTTGGGTCAAGAGGGAGGTCAACTAACCATGCGTCACATCATACCGTAATTCACTCCAGCATAATCAAGTTTATAATAATCTCTGTCTATAGTAAAGCTATTCGAGTTATGCCAGGGCATAGAGAAGACAGCTACCTGGCCAACCAACTGAAATATCTGTGCTCATTCCAAAGAAGTGAACCAACCAAATGTAGGAATTATCAAACAATATCATTAATATCTCATGCAAGTAAAAAATTGCTGAAGACAGTTAAAAACAGTTATAGTAGTGCCAGAAACTTAAGAGGGATTCAGAAGAGGACATGATATTGGGATGTGAAAGAGTTAGCCTGCTGTTAATCAATACTGGAAATGTAACATAGTTTGTTGAGATTTTAGTTTGTTAAAAGAGACCCCTCTCCTACAGTAAATTCTCTTTAAATCTGTTAATTATTCAAAGACTGGATCTGTTGAAAAACCTGTTAATTATCCAGCATGCCCCTAATTCAAGAAAGGGCTGTTTAGATAAGAGCCTGAAACCTTAGGGCAGCACAGGTCTGACAGCCCCTGGAGTAGTGAAGATGTTAACTGATGGTCTGGTAATTCCTTGGGGAAATGTAAACTGTTTCCCGGGAACCTTGCTGCCTTTTGTAGCATTCCTTGAAATCCTCAGATCAGTGTAGAATTTATTAACTGTTTTCCCCTGGAACCTGCCACAAAGTTTGGGGTCTGTAACTTGTGCCATTCTTCCTGGATCTTGGAAACAGTTCTTGGAGGAAGAGACTTGCCTGTTTCCTTCTGTAAATAGGAATAAACTTACTTTCTTGAGTCAACCAGGTCTCTGTTTCTGACTACAGTCGACAGGCTCTCCCAGACCCCTTGAAGTTGACAACGGACATAGAATGAAGGATATCATTGCCAATGTCAGATGGATCTTGGCTGAAAGCAGGGGGTACCAGAAAGATGTTTGTTTGTGTTTCATGACTATGCAAAGGCATTTGACTCTGTGCTTCATAACACGGATAACATCGCAAAGAATGGGAATTTCAGAACACATCTTTGTGCTCATGAGGAATCTGTACGTAGACCAAGAGGTAATCCTTTGAGCAGAGCGAGGGGATGCTACATGGTTTAAAATTGGGAACACTATACTTCAGGGTTGTATCCTTTCATCATACTTAGTCAATCTGTATGCTGAGCAAGTTATCTGAAAAGCTGTACTATTTGAAGAGGAATGCGACATCAGGATTGGAGGAAGACTCATTAAAAACATTCAATATGCAGATGACACAACCTTGCTTGCTGAAAGTGAGGAGGACCCGAGACACTTACTGATAGAAATCAAGTAGCCTTACTTGTTATTATGTACCCGAACATTGCACATTTTGTGTAACCCCTCATGTGTACAATGTAACTTTTAAAAAAAATTTAAATTTATCATTTTATTGTGGGCTCGTACAACTCTTATCACAATCCATACATATACAATGTAACCTTTCTTAATTAG
This sequence comes from Echinops telfairi, assembly GCF_000313985.2. Lineage (NCBI taxonomy): Eukaryota > Metazoa > Chordata > Mammalia > Afrosoricida > Tenrecidae > Echinops > Echinops telfairi. The sequence goes on along the minus strand of NW_022106189.1, from coordinate 21,245,006 downwards.
GATTTGACTAGAAAATATTTGAAAGCCTTTAAGGGAAACATTTCATTAGATGTGAATCCCCTAGCTTTGAGGTGATTAAACTCTGAGGTGGATGGTATAGAGGGGCTGGATCCACATGCTTGGGTTCAAAATATTTCACATAGCTTAAGTTTTAGTCTGACTGTACTGTTCATGGTCATAATTTTGATACAATCTCATGCCACTTCTATAGAAAGCTAAGAGATATGAAAAGAAACCATGTAGTTTCTATGACTATTAAATTTTAAGCATAATACAGAAGGGGGAAATGTGAGAAACTAACACTGAGGGAACTGTGACAAGGACTATATTCCTTAATTTAATACAGAGGGAATCTGGAAAGCTGGTATTCCACGGTAGAAAAGTCTCCACTTTGGTAAGTTAGAGGTAAAGTCCAGGTACCTTATCCTGCTTTAAAAATCATTCCCACAGATTCTCCCCTTAACAGCTATGCTGCCTTAAAGTGAGCACATGGTTGATTATATCTCCCCTCTAGACGCAGACATGACCCTTTTGCTCTCTCTTCCCTCCTTGACACTCGACACCCCCCACCCCCCACCCCCGCCCTTATACCTTTCCCCAATGCAGCTATTAGGTTTCCTCGCCTGTGAGCTCAGGGACCTTTAATGTAGATACCACTCACTTGTGATGTATGTAACTAGTGAATACGCATGTCTTGAGCTTACCTACAAAGATCTGAGATAATAAAGGCTCTCTCCAGTGCACTCTGTTCTGCATGGTCCATCAAGAGGAACTGCTTCCATGAAATGTGCCTGACTCCTTTATTTTATCCTCTCTGCTATCTTTCTTATCCTTGATGACTTTACTATGATCTTTATACAGCATCGCCGTATATCTGCGCCTTCTAGCCCTTTGGTTGTTGGAGGCTGGTTTCCTCCAGCATATAAGAACATTTAGTTTTTAAGTCATGGCCCTGCCTGGTACTCGCCCTCATGAGAAGATCACTTGAAGACATGGCTACCATAGCAGTGTGTGGTGAAGAAATCAGACAGTGCCCATTATCATGAAAAATAGCGTCTGGGATCTTAAAGGCGTGTCTCAAAACAAGTAGCCATCTAATTGAGGAGTCAGCTAAATCTACACAAAGAAACATCAGCCTCTATGATCCAAGGATTATAAATAATACGATTCAAATCCAGAGGAGGGGACAGTAACCAGTGCCTAAATTCTAGACACTGGTTTTCAGAAAGCTATGGATGATAATGGCAATCCCAAATCCATTTACAGGAAACCTATGTGGATTGAATTCCCGCTGAATCCCCAATACACATAGACTAGTAACTTTAACAGCCCTAATATTAGACAAAGAGCATTGTAAAGTGGATTTCCACAACTGTACTTAGGCTGGAATGTAACCTCTTGTCATTTATATCTCTCTGGATTCAATGTGAATTTGTTCTACATTTTTATATTCTCTGCTTCCCAGATAAAGGTCTTTCCTTGTTCTATATGATCATTGTTTCTGGGTTCTTGTTGGTTGTTTGCCCTTGTTTTGTATGCTTATATGCACTGGGAAACTGGGATGGGTAGATGTGTGAAGAAAGTAGTTGGATTAAAGATTGCTTGGGGGCATGGAAGGGAAAGGTGGAGAAAATGAGGAGTCAACATCAATGGGTATAAGAAGGAAGAAAAAATTCCAAAGGTGATTGTGGTGATGATACACAATGCTTCTTGATATGATTGAACTAGCAAGTAGTATAATATGTTAATTATATTATGATACACAATGCTTCTTGATATGATTGAACTAGCAAGTAGTATAATATGTCAATAAAATTAAGAACAGAACAAAAACTTCAGTCTTCATTATGTGTTACATGTGATCAT
>NW_022106189.1:21240189-21242624 GCF_000313985.2 Echinops telfairi | reverse complement strand
AAATCTGCTACAAAATACTTCTTTAAAATGTTAAAAACAAAGCTGTCACTTTGAGGACTAAAGTGATTCTGGCCCAAACCATGGTATTTTTAATCGCCTCATATGCATGCAAAAGCTGGATAATGAATAAGGAAGACCAAAGGAAAATGGATGCATTTGAATTATATGATTGGGTAAAAAAAAATGAATATACCATGGGTTGACATGGTACAAATGACCAACTCTGTCTTGGAAGAAGTACAGTCAGAATTCTCCTTAGAAGTAAGGATGATGAGACGTTGTCTTAGGCATTTGGGACATGTTTTCAGGAGGGACAAGTGCCTTGGTAACTATAGTAGTTACGTAATCTTGTGCCAACTTGAGGATATTAAGAGTGAAGAGGTGGAGTCTAGCCTATCAGTCAGGTCACAGCCTGATGCCTCCTTGTGGGCATGGCCTTCCCATGAGGATTCTGGGTAGTTCCTCTCTTCCTCCCTGGAGGCGGGAGTGCTGAGATGCTTCCACTACCACTGAATCTGCAAGACTTTTCACCTATCGGCCTGTGGTTTTCCTGCATCTGGCATCATTGCATGTGCTGTGTGAGTCTGAAGAGGAATTTATAGATGAGTATCAGACGTATGGGCTAATATTAGACTTATGGACTTGATCTGGACTGGGCTGGGAGGTTTTCTCAATGTGCAATTACTCTATGATATAAAGCTCTCTCTTACACATACATGAGTATCCCCGGATTTGTTTCTCTGGTGATCCCAGCTTAACACAGTAATAAAGAATCAAAGTCAAAGGCAAATGCATTCCTGTCAAGTCAAGGCCAACTCACAGTGACCCTATCAGACAGGGTAGAACTGCCCCTGTGGGTTTCCCAGACTGGTAAGGTAGGTCAGCTGAAAAGAGGAAGACCTACAAGGAGAAAGATGAGTCAGTGGCCGCAACAATGGCTTCGAACACGGGGGTGGTTGTGAGGGTGGCACAGGACCAGCAACAAGAGCTCCAGTAATCAAAACAGCCCAGCACTGGTATCCCATGGACACATAGCCCCATGGAAGAGAATCGAGGGCCAGAACTAAATCGGAACATCTATTATCAACGGATTTGTGATCAGGGTGCTACGTTCAATAGATGGAGAAGGAAGAGTCTCCTTAATTAGTGATGCTGGGGAAATTGGATTTCCACATGCAGAAAGTTTGATGACTTCTCCACAAGAAGAGAAACAACCCAATCGTGAAATAGACATTTCATGAAAGAGGACAGTCGAAGGACCACCTAACACATGTAAAGATGTTCAGCATCATTAGCCATCAGAGGGCTGCAAATCGAAACCATTACATTCCCACTAGGACAGTTAGAAATTTTCTTCAAAGTCAGAAAATAACAAATGTCAGCATAGATCTGGAAAAATTGGAAGCCTAGCTCCTTACTGGTGGAAATGCCAAATAGTAGCTCTTGTGGAAAACAATGTGGCCGTTTCTCAAAACTGGAGATAGAACTTCTATCCCAACCCCAACCCACTGCCTTAAAGTTGATTCTGACCTATACCAACCCCATAGCACAGAGTAGAATGGCTCTTTAGGATTTCTTATTGGAACAGAGAGCCTCAGATTTCTCCTAGGAAGTGGCAGGTGGGTTTGAACTTCCAACCTTTTGGTTCTCAGCCCAATGCTTATTCCACAGCACCACCAGGGCTCCTTAGAACTAGCAAATGACCTATCAACTCCACTCCTGGATATATACTTGAAAGTTTTGAAAGCAGAGGCTTAAGTAGAGACTTGTAAACAATTTTCATTGCAGCACAATTCATAGTAGCCAAAAGGTGGAAGTAACCTAATACCCATCAACAGATGAATGGACAAACACAAGGTGGTACATACACACAAGGGAATTCTGTACTGAGTATAGTCAGTAAAGGAAGCGACGTTTTGACACATATGACAATATAGATGGAACCATAAAACATTGTGTCAGGTGAAATAAATCCCTTACAAAGGAGTTCATATTAATAGAAGCAAAGATAACTAAAGAGAACAAAGTTTGTTGATGGTTACCATTGGCAGGAAAGAAGAGGAAAGGGGTGGTGGTGCGGAGAGGAATGATGATGGAAATAGTGCACTGATTAGGGAGAGGTTTGTACAATAGATTATTAGAATTGTTGTCAATAAGTTGTACACCTGTAAAAAGTTGCATTGGCAAAGCTGTGTGATAAATATATTTACAATAATGACAAAAATAAAAAAGTAGTTCTTAAAAGCTTGCACATGGCCATCCAAAGCACAGATTAGTTTCTAGTCATCTGAGCAACAGAGGAAGACGGAAACTCAAGAGTGGGGGAAGATGGAACGTGAACAGTGTTTTTACCTCTGTGAACAACCACCCCACTGTGCAATGAGACCAGAGAGTTGAATGGTTCCCAGCTACTGCACTGAACATTTGATCAAAGA
>NW_022106189.1:21193583-21239339 GCF_000313985.2 Echinops telfairi | reverse complement strand
CCTTCTGAGGCCAGTCTTATGAAAAGAACAGAAGAGACATGATATTACAGAGGGGGAAGAGCCCCCTGAGGAACCCGTCTCCCAGGCAAAGGAGGGCTCTCAAGCTGATGTCCTGGTTTGAACGTGTAGCCTCCCAAACTGAGACAATAAATCCCTGTGTTTGTGTATGCATGTGTGTATGTGCACGTGTGCTTGTGTATGTGTGTGTGTGTTATAGCAGCATGAGTTCAGCTGCTATCTGAAAGGTTGGAGGTTCAAGTCCACTCAGAGGGGCCTTGGAAGAAAGGCCTGGTGATCCAGTTCTGAAAACTCAGCCAACAAAAACCGTGAGGGACCCCATGAGCTGGAACAGACTTGAGAGCAGCTGGTAGTTTTGCTTTTTACCCATCCACCCTATCTTCCACCTGCCTTTCCAACATACCTCTCTTCAGCACCTATGACCCGCAAGAACCCTACAGCCTCCTGGGGTTCTCACAGAGCGGCAGCTTACCGCCAAGTGGTCAACCCCCTTCTGGAGTCCTGCATCGGTGCTCAAGTCCAAGCTGGTCCATGCAGCTGGGGTGCAGGCCCGGTCTGGCCCTTGGGTTTGGCAGAGCCGGTGGTCTGGTAGTTTTCCTTGGGCCCTCAGCAGAGGGTGAAAGGACACAGGGCTGAATGAGTCGCAAATAAACCTGATGGGAGGTGCCCACAGGGCCTGCGAACTTCAAACCAACCCGAGGCGCGCGTCCTCGGTCCTGTCTGACAAACTCCGGGAGACACTTGGCATTTGCGCTGTGGGTGCTGACGGGGGCAGGCGGGCCATGGCCACAACCAGGAAGGGTTTTGTGACTCAGCAAAAGAGCTGTCTTCTCAATCCCGCCGGGGGGTGGGGTGGGGGTGGCGGGGGCGCAGCCAGGATTTGGGGGATAGTGGCCGAGGTTAGGGAACAGGCAGGCTTTCTTCCCAGCTCCTCTTAAGTCCTTATGTCCAGACGTTTGCTTGGTGGCGCCATGGTAACCGTGATGCCACAATGGAACATTCTTCACAAGGTGGCAGAAGAAATCCCTGTGTTGAGCTCTGATTTGCAGGCCGCAGGGAGCTCGTTTCTCCTGTAGCAGGAGCAAGCAGTTCACGGAGGAACTCTGAGCACCACCCTGAGGACCAGAAACACCCGGGGTCATGAGTGGAACATGGTGAGGGAGGGCTGGACCAGGGGGCTCCTTGGGCTATTAACATTGCTGGAGGCCCCCGGGGGTCTGGCAGCTGGGGAGACCCTCCTGGGCTTTGAATGCAGGCAGATCTGAGTTAGAATCCCATTAGCTACATGATCTTGGGCGAGCTGCCCCATGCCCGTGGGCATCAGTTTCTGCATCTGTAAAATGGGGCTCACGGTCATATGTGCCTCCTGGGATGACTGTATGGGCGACCTGAGCTGCATGCTGAGCTGTCACCAGTTAAAGAAACCGTGGCATGACTTAAACCAGCAGGGTTTCAGACCTTTGGTAAGCTGGTGTGACTCTCCCTCAGCAAAGAGCCATGGAACACTTATGTTTGTTTGTGTTTTTAGCAGTGTTTCATGGCTACAGAATTAAGGTCGAAGTCCACGAATCAAAACACAACCCTTTTCAGAAACCCAGCTCTCTAGGAAAGCCCGGGGGCTCGGGCTCGATTGAAGAGATAAGGGACCACACCAGCTGCCTTCTCTCCTTGGGCCTGTCCAACGAGGCAAGAACTGAAGACGGGTTGGACAGCCGGTCCCTGGCTCTCTGCTGCCCAGAACCACACAACAGGGATGTGACAGGTCATTTCCATATCCGGGAGCCTCGGCAGTGGGAGGGAAGGCGGCAGGGTGGGGAGTGGGGCGGCCCGGTGTGCGTTTGGGAAGATCACGGACCCGTTGGCTTTTGTCTTCACAGCTGCCCATGGTGTCGGCTGCAGTCCGTTTGGGGCATGGCAGAGATGAGAGGGATGCTCTTGTTACTGCTGTGTGTTTCCCACTCTTCGGCCAGTGAGTGGGGCTTCTTCCGGGCTGGCTTTGGTTGAACGTGTCGCCTGGCTGAGGGGGGATCATCCGGGGCATGAAATTGTCCTGACTGCACAGAGAGGGACAGTAGAGGAATGTCTCACAGCTCTGCTCTGTGCAGCCTGCAGGGTGGTGGCAGCAGGCAGAGACGTGGTGGCCTCAGGAGCCTAGTGAAAGGACTGTCTTTAGGGGAGTGTGGCTAGGGCCATAGACAGAAAGGGCGCCCCTCCCTGCTCACAGCTGCTGCCTGGCTCCTCTTGTGGCCTGGCCCCAGGAGCTGTCACAGCAGGCTCTGGATGCCACCAAAGCTGGCTTTGTCCACTGATTGGGGGTTCGATGGGAGACACAGAGCACCCCCACCTAGGGGGGAACCCTCCACCTAGCCTCAGACTTCTCTTCTCCGATGCCCTCCTTGCAGCCCCAGTGAGCCCAGAGCTTGCCCGGAAATCCACACAGAGGGCCCGGGCCCTCTTCCCTTCTTACAAAAAGTGACAGCTAAGGGACGCAGGGCCAACTTTCCACTCTCCATTGGGTTTCCTCGTACATCCTGGCCTCCCAAGGGAGGTCCGATGAGCGAACGGATTGAGACTGAAAAAGTTAAGTCACCACCCATGCTTAGGTGCCTGCTGGGTTCAGAAGGACCGTCCCTGCCTCTCGCACACCACAGCGCACCAACATCCTAAGAACAACTCAGGCTGAGCGTAGCCCACCTGTCCTCAGGTGGTTCTGCGGCAGTGAATGGCCTTGCAGACATCATCAGCTCTGTCTGTGTTGGGGCGAAGTTCCCAAGCACGAGATGTTTGGTTGACATGAGGTCTTAACATGGTGAGCACCTCTCTGGCCCTCTCATAAAGGGCCGTGACTGTTGTCCCTTCCAAATGGGCCACGTGTGAACCCCAAAGCAGAGGATTTTAAAACGCAGGGATACACAATCGCTCAGTGCCGTGAGTGGCCCCTGGGACATTCCACCCTATGCTCGCTTCCAAGAGAACGGGGAGTGGAAGAGAGTCAATAATTTCTTAGAGAAAGATATTTAAACTATGTGTAGCAGTGGGTCCTGGAAGGAAGGGGTCCTGGGGACCCTCCAAGGTCTCTAGACTAGACTTGGAGAAGTGCTCAAGGACAAGGAAGATTTCATATCTGTCTAGCACATAGGTGCCCCTTTCTTTTCCCTCCCTAGTTGCCATTGGAGTGAACTGCACATGTCTCAGAGTGGGACCGTGTGCCGTAGGGTTCCATGACTGCTTCTGGGGAAGCAGATCGCCAGGCCTGTCGAGCTGTCTTCGGGTGGACTCGATCCTCCGTCCTTTCAGCTTAGCAGCTGAGTGCATTAACCATTGGCACCCCCGTCCCCAGGGCCTGATTCCCAAGGGCTCCACGGCTGGGGGTTCTCACCCGTGGCCTCAGAGATACCACCAAGATCCTGTGGGGGGGGGGGGGGGGGGGGGGGGGGATCCACCAGGACAAGGATTGGGGTGGTAGAAGGAAAGCCACCAGGCTGCCAGGACAGGAGGAGGAGCTGTCTTGAGGCCTGGCTTGGTGGTGGCGGCGGCCCCAGGCAGGCAACTGCTGAGCGGGCAGCAAGGCCCACGTTCCCTCTGCAGAGTGCGGCATCCAGAAAAGCTTACTCTCGGACATTCTCGAGGACAGCTTGGTCCACAGCAAGATGTTCCCGTGGGTGGTGTCCCTGCAGGATTCCCGGTACTCCCACCTGGCTTTCGGCTGCATCCTTAGTGAGTTCTGGATCCTCAGCAGCGCGTCCACCTTTCAGCACAGGCCAGTACCCCTGCTTTTGGGGGTGGGAGGCTGGAAAAAGCGGCTTCTTGGGTCCTGAGATCACTATGGCCAAGGGGGGATGGGGTGGGAGGGGGGCGCAGCCTTATTTTTCTCTGCTGTATAGACGACGGGCCACACAGCTGAAAAGCGGGATGAGGTGTCTTTCATTCTGTAGCTGATTTCTAGACTCGAAGCAACTCAGCTCACTGCCGTCATTCGAGTCCGACTCAGGGACCTATAGCCCAGGGTAGAACTGCCCCTGTGGGTGTCCAAGACTAACTCTTTACAGGAGCAGGAAACCCTCATCTTCCTCCCTCTGAGCGGCTGGTGGTTTTGACTTTGAGGTTAGGCGCCCAACACATAACCACGATGCAAACAGGGCTCCCAGTGACCCTATAGGACAGCGTAAAACTGCCCCAACACGTTTCCCAAGCCTGCCAGTTTTTACAAAGGATTAAAAAAAAACCAGTAAAGATTTAAAAGACAAAACAGAAACCGCTGTGTAGAATCGATTCTGACGGAAGCAGCCTGCCCCAGTTTCCTCCCACTGAGCAGCTGGTGGCTTAGCCGAGCGTTTTAACCACTGTGCCACCAGGGCGCCTTCCATTCTCTCTTTTGTGGGTGGGGTGGGGGGATTGGTTTGTTTCAATTGTGTCAAACTCATGGAGGCATTAACTGGCTACTCGAGGTCCACATTGGCGCAATGGGTTAAGTGTTGGGCTTCGAACCGCAGGGCTGATGAGGCTCCAACTCCCCGGCTGCTGTGAGGGAGCAAGGTGAGATTGTAAAGCGCCGTAGCCTCAGAAACACTCAGGAGCAGGTCTGCTCGGTTCCGCAGGGTTGTTAGACGTTTCATTGACTCGACCACCGCAGTGATGGTTTTTTCAATAGGGGCGAAATCTCCTTAATACACCGCAGCTGGGTTCGTCCTGCAGTCAGATAATTTCTCCTAAAAGACTTCCCTGGGGCCTTAGGGATCCTCCAGCCCCGAATACAAGCAGGCTTGAAGCTCAGTGAGATAGCTTAATTGGGGTGGGGGGGGTTGTGAGTGGGGTCCATGGTTGGTGCGAGCGGGCACTTGATGACCGGCTGAAGGTCACAGCCTTGGCCAACCACTTTACTCGGCACATTTAGGGCTGCCACCAGCCAGGAGCCACTCGGTAACTCACGGTGACAGGAAGTGACTTAAGAAGACTTCCTCCTTCTCCTTCAAGCACCGATAAAGCCATAACCAGATGAAACCCCTAATCTATGGCTGTTGAGAGACTTCTGACTCACAGCCACTTGTGGGCCATTGTCGATCTGCCCCCATAGGAGAGTCAAGGCTGCCACCTCTTGCTCCTGCAGAGTGGCAGGTGGGTTCAAACGACCAACCTTTTGGAGACAAGGGCTCTCACCACCGGTCCAGCAGGCTCACCATTGACTAGGGAACACTCATGGTCCAGGAATTTGGGTCTTCAAACTGCCTGGGGGGCTTCAAAAAGTTCATGGAAAATCCCCATTGTCTTTTAATTCCATGTTTCCATTTTTTTTTCCATGTTTCCATTTTTTACTTTTCTGGGTGGTAGGGGTTTGGTTTTGTTTTCTAATGTCATTGATGCTTGTTTAGGCGATGTGGTGATCTGTTCTGCGACGTTGAGGCTGGCTTCATGGCCTAACGTATACCGTCTATGTGGCTATTTTCTGCAAAGACATGGAAAAGGATTCTCCTAGCTATAAAACTGTCGCAGGCTCAGAGAATGGAATGGGGACTTCTTACATGAAAGGGCGTCTGGCTTTTTCTCCTCAGCTCGTGCCTTTGTGAACACCATCACTCGCAGGAGATATTTATAACGGTGAGATCGTCACTAGGGATGGAATGCTTTATCATTATCAAGGGCCTTTATTTGTCTTGTCTAATGCGTTTTTTTTCTTTTGCTCTGAATTCATCAAGTTTGTTCGATGTGAAGAACGTGACTCTGTTGAACCTTTTTGATGGGAGATTATGCTTTCAGTTTTCAATGCCTCATATTTTTCTTATTCCTATCTGGCCTTTGGTTTGTAGCCCCCATCATATGAATAAATACACTTGGAGATGGACATGTTTGTCTAGTTCCATGGGCACCGCAGAGGTGTAGTTTTAGGTGGTGGTGTTAGGGGCCATCAATGCATGGTGACCACAGACAATAGGACCTGGCATTGCCCAGTCCAGGGCCAGCTTCCTGTTGCAAGTCCACCATGTGGCCAATGGTTATTGAGCGCCTTCTTCTGGCAATATTCTGTTGTGATTCAACAGGAAATAATTCCGGGTACCCACTCACGGCCATCAAATTCATTTCTGCGTGTGGCGACCCTGAATAGGGCGTCGAGGGTGTAAATCTTGAGGAGAGCAGCCAGCCTCATCTTCGTCCTGTGGAGTGGCTTCACCATCTATCCAGTGTTCCCATGTCTTCTAAGATGCGTAAAGCACCTTTCTCTCTGGGCAGGCCTCTCTCCACTCCTTCTGTGGGCAGGTCAGAATTTCCGTCTTGTCGCTTCATCGTTTTAAAAAAAATGATCATATTATTGGGGGCTCTTACAGATATTATCACAATCCATAAATCTATTACATCAAGTGAACTTGGTCATTTCATCTTTTCTCTCTGCTTTCCCTCAATTTTGATAGATTACCCGAGTTTTACTGCTTATCCCTATCTGTTTGTAATTGTACACCATTGTTACTTCAGATATTATCTGTAAATACTGTTTTACTCCTGGTTGTGAAAGGTAAGTGTGCCATGGTAGCGTGGAGTTTATGAGTTGGGCAGCAGTTCGAAACTCCCAGATCTTCCATGGGAGAAAGAAGAGGCTTTCTACCCGGTAAAGGGCCACAGTCTTAGAAATCCACAAGGCAGTTCTACCCGGTCCTATGGAGTCGCTCTGAGTGGGCTTCAACTTGAAGGGCAGAGAGAGTTTTATAAAAGGTTAAAAAAAAAAAAGGATACATTGCTTCCCATTTTCTTTATACCCTTTGATACATCATTTGGTTATTACCGGGATTTGTAACATTTTTATTCAGATCTATAACTTGGAAAAAGTTTTCTTTTAATTGGACTCCAATATTACAGTAGATGCCACACTTACTGACCACCTTTGTGCTGGATGTTTTCATTCCACACTAGCATTGGGTGAAGTTTGTCTCCAGGTTGTTCCTTAAAGGGCCCTCAAGAACTGTATTGTTCTGGTTTTGCATATTCAAATTAAAACATGTTATAATGCTGTCCTTAAATCTGAGCGAGAGAGCGCTGGTGGCGTAGCGGTTATGCGTGGAGCTGCTAACCACAAGGTCTGCAGCTAGAAACCAGCCAGCGCCATGGGGCTTTCTGCTCTTGTCAAGGGGGACAGCCTCAGAAGCTCACAGGCATAGTTCTATCCTGGCCTCCCAGGTCACGGTGAGTCAACGTTGACCCGATGGCAGTGAGTTTTACATCAGAGCGATCACTTACGTATACGAGGGATTACCAAAAACAAAAACGGAAAAAAGGTCCACTAGCCGGAGCCTTCTTAGTACGCATTTCCTGCTAGGTGAGCATTGAGCAACTGGCTCTGAGTTAGTGCACTCAGTGGTGACACCTAGGAAGGTTCTCTCTGGTCACAGTGAATTTTTTTTGTAAAAGCAATTTTGCTTCAACCTCATTTTTTTGAGAGATTTAAGAGAACAATGTGAAATTTTGTTCCCTGCTTGGGAAAAATGCCGCAGAAACGGTTGTGATGTTGAACACAGCTTACAAGGACAGCGCCATGGGAAAAACTCAAGTGTATGAGTGGTTTTCTCATTTCAAAAAAGGCGAAATGTCGATTGATGACAAACCTCATTCTGGATGTCCGTCAACTTCCTGAACAGATGAAAATGTTGACTCGTAGTGCATTTGGAGTTCGTTCCACCAGGTCAGACTGTTAAGCTTTCTATTTAGAGGTTCTGAAAAGATAGCATAACAGTGTGCAACCAAAAAAAAGCCTGATTTGTGGCAGACAGGGGACTGGCTTTGCCACCACCATAATGCACCTGCTCACCAGCCATCTCAGGGCTCCGGTTTTTGGCAAAATACAGCATGCCTCTCTTGCCCCACACACCTTACTCACCTGACCTCGCTCTGTGCAACTTCATTTTGTTTCTGCGAATGCAGAGGGACATGAAAGTACAGCGATTTGAAGAGGTGAAGGAAAAAAAACCGAGGGAGGTGTTGTCAGTTATCCAAACAGATGAGTTTGAAAAATATTTCCAACAGTGGAATTGCAGATTTGACAAATGTATTAAGTATAATGGAGAGTCCTTTGAAGGTGGTAAGGTTGTTTTATTTTTAAAAAAAGTAAATACATAGCTTTGGGGGGGGGAAAATCTGTGTTTCTTTTGGGTACCCCCTCGTAGAATCCATGGCTCACACCTTCTTTTCTTGAAGACAGTATAGGATGACCCCTTGGCTTTGGTTATTACACTTTGCCGAGACCATTGATTTTCCCCTACTAGAAAGAGGGACGAAAGCCTACTACCATTGAGTCTGTTCCAGCTCATAGCAAGCCTCCCGAGGCTTTCTGAGGCTGCAAATCTTTGTGGGAGATGATGATGTTGGGTGCCAGCCAGTTGGTTCTGACTCATAGCGACCCATGGTACAATAGACGGAAACACTGCCCAGCCCTACGACATCCTCACCGTGGCTGTTACGTTTGAGCCTGCTTTTGCAGCCACTGTGCCAATCCATCCGCCAAAGGTCCTCCTCCTCTTCACTGTCCCTTCACCTTACCAAGCAGGATGTCCTTCTGCAGGGACCGGTCTCTCCTGTTAACATGTCTAAAGTACATGAGACAAAGTCTCACCTTCCTTGCTTCCAAAGAGCTATACTTCTTCCAAGAGAGGTCTGTTTGTTCTTTGGGCAGCAGATTTACCCAATGCAGTGTGTTGTTTGATGCCTTGACTCATGATTTTAGGAGCATTGGCTGTGGGTCCAAGCAAGATGAAATCCTTGACACCTTCCTATCTTTTCTCCTTTTATTATGATGTTACTTACTGGTCGAGTTGTGAACGGATCGCCACATCTTTCTCCATCTGGGCAGCTGGTGGGGAGAACCACCACCTTGCTTGAGGTTAGCAATCCAACGGTTACCAGACAATGCTACCAGGGCTAGAAGATGAATGATTTCTATCCACTACCCCAGAATCCTGTCTGAGAACGCTTTTTACGCTTACAAGTCCCTGGGTTGGACAATGAATGGCTTAATAATGGCTTTAAGACAACATATGGCTTAATGATGACATCTTTTTTTTTTTAATTGGGATGCCCAGGGATTCTTTCTTTGTCACTGCTATCTACTAGCTATGCTGGGTCGCTTCCATTTGCCCCTTCAGACCCATTCTCTACCCTTTTCCCCCTGTTCTGTGTACTGGGAGACTGAGCTGTGTGCGTTGCATCAATGAGTCCACTGCCAGTCGCAGGTGGGGAGGACGGGGAGGTCAGGTATCTGAGTCTCTGCAGGCATATTGTGGACAGGGTCTTCTCCAACTAACCAGCTCTCTCTACACAGTGCCGTCAAACCCTTCCCCACCTTAGCCTGGACCACAGAGGCGGCCTCAGCACCTGGCTGTTGTTAGTCCCAAGGTGCTGCATCTGCTTGGGGCTTTTCTACCTTCTGCCCAGACCTTTGTGAAGAGCCCATTTTAGTTAACGCTCCTTAAGTGTCCTCATGTGGGTGACTCACCTGCTTGCTGCAGGGAACTTGACTAGGATGTGACTTGGGGTTGATCACTCTCATTTTTATTCCCGAGAATAGGGACTACTCTTCCAAACCCCAGAGCTAAGTCTCATTGCGGGTCTGGAGAGCTCGACGTGGTGTCTGTGGAATCTGAGTTTTTCGTACATTATCGCTTTAAAAAGATATAAATATCTATCTATCCCGCTTTATTATTTCATGGACAGCCTGAGGGCTATGTTGGTTCTTCTTTAACAGTCACATGCCATTTGGGGGGTGGGGTTCTCTCCTACCTTTAAACAATATTTGCTCCTTTCCATCTGATTTTGGCCACTTTTCTCCATGTGCCTGATTGTTTTCTGCAGTCTCACCCCTGCTTTGTGCGACTTCCCCTTGAGCCTTCATCCCTGGGCTGGGTTTCTTGCCGTCCCTCCCACTTCTTGGCTGAGCAACGTGCCTGCCGGCCCTTGTCGGAACCTTCTCTGCCGCACTGCCTCCTGCTGGCCTGCACACTCCAGGCAGCCCTGCTTCCGAGCGCCAGGGTGGGTGTCTCCAGGGTTTCCTCGTTTTCTGATGCCTGCATTTGTTTCTTCTCCAGACTCGCTGGGTGATTTCTCAGAGCACACGAGGGTAGCACCCAACTGCACTCCATCATTATTAAAACGTGCATTTCTCTAAAGTGAATTTCCACAGGCTAGAGAGGTGGGAAATGCTGGTGTGGGAGTATTAGATGCCAAAGGCAAGAGTCAAGAGTACTTTTTTTTTTTTTTTAAAGAGTACATATTTAGTATGATCACAACTGAGCAAACACTAAACCCAAACCAACCAAACAAATAAACTGAAGCATCACATTAGAAGGTTCTGGAGAGAATGGGAGGAAATGTGGGTCAAAACTCATGATCCTAAAAGAGACCAGGCTTACTGGATGGAGAGAGACTGGTAGAACCCCCCAAGCTATGAGCCTTCAGTCATCTTCCAGGTCAACAACCGAACTCTAACCCGGATTCAAGATCCAAAGGGCAGCATTTACCCAAGAACAAAGTATAGTTTTGAAAGGAGGGATGGAAACAGGAACCCCAGGGAGGAAGTGGGATGGACAATGGTACACTGGGGGGAGAGCAGCGGGTGAGCTGAAACAAACCGGTGCACACTGTTAGATGCAAAACAGGCGGTCTTAGCTGCAAGCCTTCCCCTGATTCACAAGAAACAGTTCCACACTGGGGTGGGGGATGGAAGGCGCTGAGGGTCAACCGGGACGTGTTAACAGATTCTCTTTGGGCCACGTAGCAAATGGTATTAAGATAGAAGACTCCTCAAGATGTCTAAGGGCTCACAAGAAGGGCATGCATCTGGGCTTCAGGGATTTCCTGGAGACTGGGTCTGAAAGGGTGAGTTCAAGCCAGGGAAGAGGAGTCGGAAGAGCCTTCCAGGCCAAGGACTGGTCGCTGTGACTACAGGGAGGTAGGAAGCCCCCACTCTGCCTTGGTTTCTCAAGCTTCGCTTGCTCTCTTTCCAGGAAGAACGTGGTCGTTCTAGTTGGTATAGCTAACATGGACGCCAGAATGAGAGGCCACACAGAGTATCCAGTCAATGCCATTATCCTCCATGAGGCCTTTAATAACCACTCCATGAGAAACAACATAGCCCTCCTGAAGACAGACTCGCCGATGCAGTTCAACGACCTGGTCCAGCCCATCTGCTTCCTCAGCAGGAGGCTGATTAACCCACCAACCTTTCGGACCTGCTGGGTGGCAGGATGGAACCCTACCTCTGCAGTTAATGCCTTCCTTCTCCTAGAGGAAGCTGTGTGTGTGCTAGCAGTGGGGTGACCTGGAGGAGCAGTTTTAGGGCCTTTCTTAGTCATTCGGCTCAGGGGAGGGGCGAGAGTTGGGCTGGAGCCCTTACCCGATTGGCTTTTCTTTGAAGATGCCCAGTGCTTGACCTGTCTGTGGCCATTCTTACTTTGGACCCTTTCCCCTCGAGCTGTTTACTGAAACTGGAAGTTCACAGGCAGAGGACAGCCAGGGCCGAATGCCAGGTCATGGAGGAGTGAGGGGACATTATTCTCTGAACAGGGTGGCTTGTTCTCTCATCTAAGCCATCTTTGTTTTTTGAGTGTGTGTGTGTGTGTGTGTGTGTGTGTGTGTGTCTGTTTATTGCTGTTTGTGTAGTTTTTGCTTGTTTTGTTCATTTGGTAGGGGGCGGGCGGAAATTGGTAGATGTGGAGGGAGAAGGAGTTTGTCCTCCTCTGCCTGGTTTCCTATTCAAGCCCAAAGCAAAGGTGGTGACCGTAGGAATGCATAGGTTCGGGTTTCTATGAGGAAAGGGCATTTTCTACGGGGCAGCTGAGGGACATCGTGTGTCTTCTTGGGACCCATCCCTAAACTCTCCTCTGCCTGGTCCAGACAGGAGAGCACATGACGATGAGTGTCCTCAGGAAAATGCCTGTGAAGAACGTGAAATCGTGCCCGCTAAGCCAGCTTCCGGAAACCGCCTGCTGCACTCACAAAGAGGAGAAAGTGGAGCACATCTGCTTGGTAAGGACGGGACGGAGGAGAAGGGAAAGGCAGGGTGTGTGGCTTGGGGCACTCCAGTGGGAGCCCTGGGACTCTCCCTGGCTGGCCGTGAGCGCCCTGAAGGTAGAGACCACCCTGTGGGACTCCCCTTGGTCTCTGGGGAGGTGGTGGTGAATAGGGCTTGGCAGTTAGCAAGTGCTCAATAAAGCTCTACTGAAAAGACTAACTAGTCGCCCTTTTCAGCGTGATATGGTTCAGCAAGGCCAAGTCATCCGTGTTTTAAAGCTAGCTGCATATATGGAAGTGTGAGTCCTAGCCACACAGACAGAATGCTTTGAGCAAGTCTACCATGGCAGGGGGTGGGGGGGCTCACCACATTGAACCTTATGAACCTGGATTACCCCCCACCCAGGCTGAGGCTTGTCAGTTACTAGGGGCTATTCGAATAAGAAGCCCCTCCTCCCACCCAAATGACAGCGAAACGGATGTGGCTCTCTTGCTAACTCAAGAAAAAGGCATAAAATATGCACGAAGTCTTAGTCTAAGCCTCTTGTGTCTGTACCTGGAGAAAGTATGGCTTGCCAGGTCACATAATTGATCGAAGTTAGGAAACAGACTGGGGAAACGTCTAGTAGATTTATAAGCATCGTTTCATTCTTCTACTCTAAAATTGTCTCTCTAAGATGCTCATCATCTTGTGGTGGTTGGTAGGTGCCATCCCGTTGGCTCTGATGCATAGTGACCCTCTTCACAATAGAAGGGAACTCTGCCCGTTCCTGCACGACCCTTACACCTATCCCTGTGCCTGAGCCCCATTCGCAGCCACTGTGTCAATCATCTCCTTGAGGGCCTTCCTTTTTTAAGCTGCCCCTGTGCTTTACCAAACATGACGTCCTTCTCCAGGGACTGATCTCTCCTGACAACCTGGCCAAAGTACATAAGATGAAGTCTTGCCATCCTTGCCTCTAAGGGAGCACTCTGGCCATACTCGTTCCGAGACAGATTTGTGTGTCCTTTTGGCAGTCCAAGGTACTTTCAATATCCTTCGCCAGCACCACAATTCAAATGCATCGGATCTTCTTCAGACTTCCTTCTTCAGTGTCCAACTTTCACGTGCAATTGAAAATACCACGACAGAGTCAGGCGCACCCTTAGTCCTCAAAGTAACATCCTTGCTTTTCAACACCTGAAAGAGACCTTCTGCGGCAGATTGTTACCCCGTGCAGCAATGCATCTTTTGATGTCTTGACTGCGGCTTCCATGAGCATTGATTGTGGATCCAAGCAAGATGCAATCCTTGACAGCTTCAATCTTATCTCCATGGATCATGATGTTACCTATTGGTCCAGTTGTGAAGATTTTGATCTTCTTTGAGTTGTCATCCATACTGCAGGCTGCAATCCTTGATCTTCATCAGCAAGTGCTTCAAGCCCTCCTCACTTTCAGCAAGCAAGGCTGTGTCATCTGCATATCGCAGGCTGTTAATGAGTTTTCCTCCAACCCACACTCTTCTTCAGATAATCCACCCTCTCTGACAATTTGCTGAACATACAGATTGAATAAGTTTGGTGAGAGGATACAACCCTGACACGCAACCTTTCTTGATTTTAAGCCATCAGTATTCCTTTGTTCTGTCCCCACAACTGCCTCTTGATCCGTGTGCAAGTTCTACGTGAGCACAATGAAGTGTTCTGAAATTCCCATTCTTCTCAAGGTTAGCCATTGTTTATTCTGATCCACATAGTCAAATGCCTTTGAATAGTCAATAAAGCACAAGTAAACACTTTTCCGGTATTCTCTGCTTTGAGCCACGATCTATCTGACATCAGCAATGATAGTCCTGGTTCCACATCGTCTTCTGAGTCCAGCTGGAAGCTCTGGCAGTTCCCTGTCAATGAATTGCTGCAACCATTATTGGATGAGCTTCAGAAAATTTTTATTTGCATGTGATTTCAATGATATTGTTCTATAATTTGAGCATTCTATTGGGTCACCTTTCTTTGGAATGGGTACAAATATGGATCTCTTCCAGTCAGTTGGCCAAGTAACTGTCTCCCAGATTTCCTGGCATAGCTAGTGAGTGCTTCCAGTGCTTCATCAGCTTGTTGAAACATTTACTTGGTATTCCACCCATTCCTGGAGCCTTGTTTTTTGATGGAATGTCTACTAGTTCTTTTGGGGACAGTGACTCTTTTGTTGATGCTTCCTACATCATTCAATATTTTGACAATAGAAGCAAATCATCTATTGCCCTTTAAATAACCTTCAGAACGCCTACAGAGGATCTAGAAGGGCATGGTATTTTTAAGGGAGGTAGAAGATGTCGACAATTTTTATGAAGAAGTCATTTCATCCCTCAACCATGGAGTGCTGCCTCTCTGAGCCAACCCTTCTGAAGTTCCTCCAACACTCACTTGAGCAGGGGCCTGGACCCCTCCCCGGTTCAGGGTCTTAACATTTTCTCAAATCAGACAAAACCTGTTGTCAGTGAGCCCATTTCAGGTCATCTCACCACGGTAGGACAGAGTAGAGCTGCCCCCTATGGTTCCCTGGATGAAGTCCACATGGACACCCGGATCCACATCTTTCTCCCTGGAGCAGCTGGTGGGATCAAACTGGCCAGTTTTCTGTTAGCAGCCACTGTACCCCCGGGCTCCTGGAGTCAGACTAGGTAAATTCCGTAGACGTGGCCATGCAATGAAATTGTGACATGAACCATTCCATCAGCCCAATAACTGGATTTCATCAGCTCTAAGGTGCCCACGTCAATTGTGGGATAAACTGTCATTTTATGGATTCTCCAGAAAGAATGAAAGAAATGCTGCCACTTAAGAACTCGGATAGCTAATGAAAAGACACATTCCAATTTCAAAGATGCTTTAAATTTTTAAGTGTATCTTGGACTCAGCTGACTAAGGTGTTTATACACTAATCAGTGTTTCCTACAGTTGGGGGAACCACACCCTGATGGAGGGGCACTGCACCGATCCAGAGGGGCAGGCTGCAGAAGCTGATACCTCTGCTTTTTCTCGGATTACCAGCTATAGTACAAACGCTCTTAATTGCCAGGGGGCGCTAGTAGATTTGCTCTGAAAAGTGGGCCAGTGGGACAACTAAGTTTGGGAACCTATGCTCTAATGTCTAAATGATCGTCTTTTTAAAATCTTCCTGCAAAATTCGGATGCATTTGTAGCCACTATGCACCTGTAGCTGTTTCTCTGCTTTTGAACGGTTCTGCTTGCAAACTGCCTCAGACGAATGCACCGGGACCTCCCTACCCAGAATTCTCCTCTGTCAGAGGTGTGGTGTTGAGTCCAGCTCCCTAGGGGTCCTCAAAGCCAGCAGGCTAACTATCTGCCTAGTGCAGTGGTTTTCAACCTTCCTAATGCCGTGACCCTTTAATAGGGTTCCTCATGTTGTGGTGACCCACCCCCAACCATAAAATTATTTTCGTTGCTGCTTCATCACTGTAATTTTGCTACTGTTATGAATTGGGTGACCCATGTGAAAGGGTCGTTTTACCCCCAAAAGGGTCGTGACCCACAGGTTGAGAACCGCTGGCCTAGTGTGTCTGTCCAGAAACCATGAAAGGTAGAGCCACGCTGAACCACCCCACCCCCACCCCCACAACAACTGTTAGGGCTTTTGCTGAGTCTCAAGGGAAAAGATGATGTCATGAGAGCTCCCCTCCCCTGGGAGCTGCCGCCTGGTACCTTTTGTCTCTGGCTGATTGCACTTGGAAGCCTCAGCCCCACGAGGGGCATCATGAGAAGTGCAAAAGCAGTGTGTTCTGCCTCCGGTGGTGGTGAGGGGCGTACAAATTGCAAAACCATGCAATAGCGAGGGATGTCCACACAGCCATTCATTAAACTGTTTGTTCTAAATTTCATACCCCGCCCCCTCAAGTTATAGGGGCATATTTTAAAACAAGGTGGGGCTGGGACTGGTGACGGCACCACACCATTCTGGCCAGAGAGCTTCTTTCTCTGCACTAAGCAGGTGTGAAGTGGCAGGAAGGAACCTGCTTCACCAGAACATCCTTAAAAAAAAAACCTGGCGCTTGCCAACTGGGTGCTGGCTCATGACAACCTCTCTGCGCATAGCAGCGCAGGGTTTGGAAGCTGTGACCTTCCGCGGTCTTTCTTCAGACACACCGCGGGGGGGTCCGTTTGAACTGCCCACCTTTCCTAAAGGAGTCAAGCACCTAACTGCTAGCACCGCCCCGCGAGGGCTAGCCAGCCAGATCTCCCGCACCGTCTCCTCACTGTGCTGCCCCGCCACTGTTGGGCAGCAAGGGGGGAGACTAGTAGAGGATGCACAGCTGAAAGGCTCAAGATAGCATCCTCCAATGCCACGGCCTTGGCCTTGGCCGTCTGAGCAGTGCCAGATGCCCCAACCAGCAAGGTAAGCATGGCCTTATTTGTGCTTACTAGACTGCAGTGAACAAATGTGCATTCCACTCCCCCTCACCTCCACATCAGAATCTGCAGGTAGGTCTGGCCTTCTCTCTCCCAGCCCCACAGCACCTTCAAAGTCCTCTTTTCAAAACACAGTCCCCGGGGCAGGACAGAGCGCTCAGTCAACACGGTCAGCTCAGGCTTACTTGTGCTTCCTTACCAACCTGTAGCGAATGGTTTTACCTGTCTTTTTGGAATCGTGTCAAGTGTTCACCAAAAAAACAAAAACATGTAGGGAAACGTCAAAACCCAAAACACATGAACTGCTCGCGACAGATTATTAGACACAAGGAAGCCTGTGCTTACTTGCATCCGGGGTGATCCGCCCCGCTTCTGTGGGATCACCAGGCATTGCCGCAGCTGTGCCTCCCTGCTGCCATGCTCTGCAGGGCTTCTCCTCTCCATCCCCGGCTGCCTTCCTTGTTGGGCGGTGTGACTTCCTCAGAAAGAGGTGGACGATGGGAACCCCAGAAAGACCGGAGGCCGAGGCCTCAGCACAGGCAGGGGCTGCTTCTGTTTGGTGAGTCTGTTAGACCATCCCCTGCTGCCTCTGCACTCCCTCTGGGGCCCCATCCAAACAGGCGGGAGCTACATGGGGGAGTGAAGCTCTTCCAGCCAGAAAGCTGCACTGGAGACGACGGCCCTTACCTTGGGCCGCCTGGAAGGGACATCCCTCTTTAACAGGGGTCTCGTGTGTGCAAAGGTCTCTGGGTGGTACAAGTGGTTTGTGTTCCGACTCTTTGGCCAATTGGCAGTTTGAAGATGAACTCAAAAAATAAAAAGGTGTGGGGAGGAGGCCCCCCCTTCCAGGGGGACGAACAACAGAAACCATGGGGGAAGGGAGACAGCGGTCGGTATAAGATATGCAAATAATAATAATAATTTACAATGTATCAAGGGATCACGAGGGTGCGGGTATGGGGGAGGGAGGGAAAAAAAGAGGAGCTGATCCCAAGGGCTCAATAGAAAGTAAATGTCTAGAAAAGAATGAGGGCAACCTATGTACAAATATGCCTGATACAATTGATGTCTAGATTGTTATAAGTTATGAGCTCCCGATAAAATGATCTTTGACTAAAAACACAGAAAGGCTCACTTCCATCAAGACGATGCTGACTCATAGTGACCGTATAGGACAAGGGAGAACTACCCTGTGGGCTTCTCAGACTGCCAATCTCGACAGGAGTAGGAAGCCTCATCTTCCGCAGAGTGGCTGGTAGTTTTGAATCACTGGATTTGCAGTTAGCAACCCACTGTGCCACTTGGGAGAACGATGAGGCTTTCTGTTCCCATGAAAAGTGAGAGTCTTGGAAACCCACAGGGGCAGTTGTGCGCTGGCCTGTACAATCGCTCTGGGTCGGCAGGGGCTCGGCGGCAGTGTGTTTGAAGTGAGGAACCTTTAGGGGGTTCCGTAGGTGCTCTGAATGTGCATGTGGGCAGCAACGGTTTGTGTCTCCACTAACGGGGGAGCCCTGGTAGTGCAGGGGTTAAAGCACTCAGCCGCTAACTGAAAGGTAGGCGGTTTGAACCCATGACCTATCCACTCGTGAGGAGCAAGATGTGGCAGTGTGCTTCTGGGAAGGTTATAGTCTTGGCCACCCTGGGGGCAGTTCCACAGTCGGGAGATAGGAGTTGAGATAGGCGTTGGAATCAACTCTACAGTAATAGGTTTACTCCCACTCTAGCCCTGGGTCACAGTGTCACCTAAGCTAAGGGAGAATTCTGCTCCCCTGGGAGCTGGGAGGCCAGGAGCAGGGCCAAGGCCAGCAAGCAGGTGGAGTAACAGGAAGTGCCAGCTATAAAGCTGTGGATCTGCCCAGAAGCTCGGCTTGGATGCCACAGGTCTGGGTGTGGGAGGGAGCAGCTTCTTCTAAGGCTGGGCCCAGGTAGAGACCAAAAGGGAGGGGGTTGTGGAGCCTGGTAGAGACCAGGGTGGAAAGGGCGGATCCCATAGCCTCATTGAGGAGTAAGGAACCAAACGAGGGGGAAGGACCCGGTGAAGGTTTTGGAAGGAAGGAAGCGAGGGAATGAAATGCAAACTGCAGAGATCCATATATAACGTGAATAAAAAGATAAAAGTCGTCCTATTGGAATTTGTAGGGGCTGTTGCCTATGCCTTGATTTAAAATAACCAAAAAACCAAACCCACTGCTGCGGAGGTCAATTCCGATGCCATTACAGCTCAACATAAGGTGGTCCAACCTGTCATTCTCTTCAGGAGCAGACAGCCTCATCTTCCTCCCGAAGAGTGGCCCATAGGCTTGAACTGCCAACCTTAAAGTTAGCAGCTCATCGCCTAACCCACAGCGCCCATTCCCCAGGGAGAATCCATGTTAGACATGTCTAATGGTACCAGTCTATCTTGCCAAATTTGCTTTCCCCATTATTTTTCTTGTGTACCCAGCAGCACAAGGATCTGTTTTTTAAAGCAGCAGCAGCAGCAGCCAATGTTTCTAAGACCTGAAGCCTTCTGTCCTTTGTCACAGGGGGACCCAGGAAACCCAGTGATCTGCGAGCTGCTGCAACAGGACCTGTGGGTCCTCAGAGGGGTCCTCAATGAAGGCGGTGAGCAATGCACGGGCCCGTTTGTGTACACCAGGGTAGAACACTACAGCGACTGGATCTTGGAGGAGTCTGACAGGGTCGGCCCCAGCCTCAATTCCCTCCGGCACTGGGAGAAGGTGACCCTTCCCTCCATGGATCTGAAGGACATCAAGCCACCGAGGACACATGCTGGCCACCCCGGAAGGGTTCACGTGCCCTACCATAAACCAGCCTGGCACGCTAGGCATTTTCTGCCAGGAAAACACGCTAGAAACAATCTCTACTTTCGGCCACCGGGCCTGAGGGAGGCAGGCCGGAGCTCGGACTTAGCCATTCAGCCGATGTACTATGACTACTACGGTGGGGAGTCGGGGGAAAGGGGCACCACCTCACGCCACAACGGCTGCTGTCGGACCCGAGACAACATGTTGCTTTGCCTCCTGCTGCTTCTCCTTTGCAGTGGGACCTAGGCTAGGACCCGATCCACCCATCTCGAGATGCCAGGTGGCAGGTCCTCACCAGGCTGTGTGGAGGATGCCTAATTTTGTCTGTTTGACAGGCGCACCTCTGGGTGGCCACGGGCACATACTGGGCTGCCCCCGCCACCCCACCCCACTTCTTTCCCATCCCACACGCGGGAAGGTCACCTCCGTTTGTGCTTGTGAACTAAACGTGGGCTGACAAGTGTCGAACCATTGGCGTGTGCCCTGTGATTCTTTCGAGACTGACGTTTTGCCGGGGCCGGCCTGTGAATGCTCTGCACGACAGCTGTGGCCCAGGGACGTGGGGGGTGGGGGGCAGCTTGGCTGGAGAAGTGGGGGAACCCATCAGCCCAGAGAGCAGTGAGGGGACCCCATGACTCAAAAAGAACCAATTACTTTAATAGGTCACTTTTGGGGGGCTGCAGTTGTGGCCCAGGGCCTGGTCTTCCTCTGGTTACTTCCCAGAGCTAACCATCTGCAACTGTTCACACGTGGCTTTCATTTTGTTCCAAGCCTTGCGGTAGCCTTTCAAGGACATCTGCAGGGGAGAGGGGGCAGAAAAAAGGAAAAAGCCGGGGGTGGGAGGAGAAGGTCATTTAGTACTGATTGTGACCATCCAGAGTGTAGCCTTTCCTCCAGCCCTGCTGATGGTGTGAGTGACCCCGTGTGGGGCAGGGCCCTGCGGTGCAGCTGGGCAGGGCTGACCACGAGCAGCACGCATCCAGAAAATGTCTAAGGAGTCAGACGCTCCTTTCCCAAAGTGGCAGGCTGCAGGTGATTAGTGGCATGGTGGCTACTTCTCAGCTCCAGATGTGGCCCACGCTTGAAGCCCCACTCATACCCTCTCACCATGTGATCATGGGAAATACAGGAGAAAGTGCCGTGGGCCCTGCACTGGGGCCAACATGTGACAGTGTGGACTGGGCGCCTGCTCCTTTGAGGGGTCACCTGAAGGGGTTTGAAAGGCGCCCAAATAGTGACTTCAGTGGCAGCCTGCTCTGTGACAATCTCAGCACTTTCCTGCCTTCTGAGGCCAGCATGTCGGGCCCACATTGCAAGCTTCTCTTCCGAGGCTCACAGGAGCCCAGCGCTATAGTGCACACTGCCTCGTCTCAGGCTGCAGGATTAGTGAAAAATGAAGATGCAGTGTGGCTGTGGACATGCATGGAATTGGGTGATATTAAAAATCCATTATTATCTCAATTGTGTTAAAAAAAATCCAAGCCCAAACTGGCTTATCCATGTATTCAGTAGCAATCATTAAATTACCCATGGGGGAAGGGATTCATAAGCTTCCAGAATTCATGAACACAAGCCATCAAAAGCATATTGCTCTAGAGCAGTGGTTCTCAACCTTCCTAATGCCGCGACCCTTTAATATAGTTCCTCATGTTGTGGTGACCCCCAACCATAAAATTGTTTTTCATTTCTACTTCATAACTTTAATTTTGCTACTGTTATGAATCGTCATGTAAATATCTGATATGCAGGATGTATTTTCATTGTTACAAATTGAACATCATGAAGCAATTAAAGCATAGTGATCACAAAACAATATGTAATTATATATTGTGAAACATTTCTGTCTTCCTATGGTCTTAGGCAGCCCCCATGAAAGGGTCATTTGACCCCCAAAGGGGTTGGGCATCCCCCAGGTTGAGAACTGCTGCTCCAGAGTCTCTCCCTGGCACCTGAAAAGACTGTGCTTCTTGCCATCAGACAAGGGCTGTCGAGACAACAATCGAGCCTTGTTTTGGTCAAATGAAGCAACTCAGGGGTCCTCAAACTTTTTAAACAGGGGGCCAGTTCACTGTCCCTCAGACCCGTTGGAGGGCCGGACTATAGTTTACAAAAAAAAAACAACTATGAACAAATTCCTATGCACACTGCACATATCTTATTTTGAAGTAAAAAACAAAACGGGGCAAAAACACCTGGCGGGCCGGATAAATGTCCTCGGCGGGCCACATGTGGCCTGCGGGCCGTAGTTTGAGGGCGCCTGAAGCAACTGCTAAGATTTCTCACAGACATTCTTAGCACCTGTATTCTTATCCTGAAAAAAAAATAGGATCCCGGCTTAAATGGAGAGCAAATGTTTTGAGAATGAGGAGGGCAATGAACAATGAACGTACAAATGTGCTTTACACAATTGATGTATGTATGGATTGTGATGAGTTGTGTGAGCCCCTAATAAAATGATTGGGGAAAAAAGGATCCCAAGCAGAAAAGCCCAGGGGAAAAAAGCGTGCCCCTCTGGGGATTCTGCTGTAACTCACCTCCATGATCTCCACCTTCCTTTCCCAAGTCTTGATGTTCTTCTCCAGCCCCGCATTCACGATCTTCTCCTGGACGTACATCATCACAGGGGGCGCTCGGAACTCGGCCAGCTGCTTCCGCAACTTCTTGTTCACATACTCGACTTTGGCCCGGGCCTGGGTGGGGAAAGACGATTCAACCTAGGAAACCCCAGAAGCTCTTTCTTTGAAGACTTTTCAACAAGTGTGTCAAGACCATTCAATGAGTAGGGGTGGGGTGGGGGGTAGGGATTGTCTTTTCAACAACAACAACAACAACAACCATCTCTTCTTTCCATTCCAGGAAAGATCATTCAGAACAACTGGACATTCAAACATTTTAAAAATATACATTTTAAAAGGACCCTTATCTCACACCAAAATTAACTGAGAATATGGATCAATGACCTAAAAGGTTAAAATTGTAAGACTCTAGAAGGAAACATGAGTGTAAATCATTATGACCTTAGAAGAGTCAACATTTTCTTTAGATGCACTGTGCAACACTAAATAGCATAAATGGCCAAAGAGAAACTTGATAAATTGGATTTCATCACAATGTACGCTACACCTAATACATTCAAGGGGGGGAAAAAACCAACGCGTACAAGGGGAGTAAATATTTGTAAATCATAGATCTGATGAGATGATGAAAGCCTTGAATCCAGACGATATAAGAAATTGGCATTTCGTTAAAAAGAGAGAAATACCATAAGCATACAAGTATAAGCTAGAGAAATAAGAGCTGTGTCATGAAGAGACACAAGCACACATATGTTCTTTGCAGCATTAGTCCCACTAGTAAAAATGGAAACAAGTGTCCATTGATGGATGAACGGACAAACAGATACATATGCACAATGGAATCAGGAATAATGATGAATCTGTGAAACATCATATATCATGGGCATTGAGTGAAGTAAGTCACAAAAGGGCCAATATTATCTGAGCCCCCTATGATGAAGGTCAAGAATACATGTCTTAGTCCAGCAACTTAGCTCTGCCATCGTGAATGAATGTTACAGAAAGTTTTGCGCTATCTCCAGCCCTCATTTTTTGCACAATGTCCAGTCAATGAAGTTTTTAATCGATACAGGTCAACAATCTATGTATGTTAGTCTAAAAAGCTGTCCTATACATATATACTTTCCTCTTCTCAATAGTATTTTAAATTCTATATCATACGCTAAATTAATGATTTTGTCAATAAAACTGCCATATTGTGAAACTCGTGGGGTTGATTTATAATGATGTGCAATAAAATGATAAGGATGTCTCTAAAGTGGACCAGGGACATAAATAAACCATAAATATATTAAAGAATTTTGAACTTGTACTTAATCAGAACCCTAATCAAATAATTAGGTCTTATGATGTGGTCCTACTTGAACTTGCCCTCATGAAGAGGTCTCACTGAAGATATGAGTGCTATAGCAAAGTGTGGTGAAGAAACCAGATAGTGCCCGACTATCAGAAAGAATAGCGCCTGGAGTCTTAAAGGCTTCTCTTAAAACAAGCAGCTATCGAAGTCCACACAGAAGCAGCACATCAGCCTATGTGATCCAAGGATTAGAAGTAATAAAATCCAAGACCAAAGGAGGGAATGGTATTAGAGCTTAAATTCTGAGCGCCCAGGTTGCAGAAGGCTATCTACGACAGTAAACGCCCAAAATCCATTTGCTGCAGGGTCCCGACTTAGATTAAACCTCTGATGAATCCCGTCAGACCGTTGACCCGGGGGGTTGCGGGGGTGGGGAGACAGGGGGGGCAGGATGTGAGCAGCCGTGCTATCAGACAGAGGGCATTGAAAAGTGGATGGTGTAGATGTAGTTACGTTCAAATGTAATGCTTTATCATTCTCCCTTTTGACTTATTTTAAATTTGTTCTAATTTTTAATATTTTCTGCTTTCTTTTCTATAGATGTTTTTCTCAGTTTTATTTTGTTATTAATGATTTTGTTTTGTTTCTTTTTCTATATATGAAATCCAGAATAGGTAAATCTATAGAGACAGTAACTGGATTGTAGTTTTGTAGGGTTCTGGCAGGGGAGGTTGGAGCGGAATGGGGAGCTAAAAATGAGTACAAGAAAAAAGATATTCTAAAATTGATGATGGTGATGATTGCACAACTTTTTAATATGATTAAAATTTGAATTATATAAATTATATACCATTAAATAAATTAAATAAAGATAAATAAAGGCAATAAGATGTTTAATCTGACATGATATGGATGGATGTGAATGAACCCAAATGGCAGTAGCAACAGCCAACTTAAACCTTGTAGAATATAAAAAATATAAGGTAAAGAGTAGTCTACATCCAGAAAGAAATATGTCTTGATGGTTACCGAAGACAGGGTGGAGGGGGAATTAGATAGTACATATGTGTTAATTCTGGTGAAGGAAAAGACAATGTACAATATAGCTGAAGTCAGTACCAGTGACCAAAGCACAGGCACTGAAAGGTAAGCCAAACCGCAGGGCAGCTACAGTAACCATTGCAGTAACCATCTGCAATATGCAGACAACACTCCTTGCTTGCTGAAGTGAGGAGGACTTGACACTGCTGATGGAAACCAAAAACTGCAGCCTTCCGTATAGATTGCAACATAATGTTAAAGAAAAACAACCCCAAACTCACAGCTGGATCAATAGACAACATCTTGATAAATGGAGAACACATGGAGTTGTTTAGGACTTCATTTTGCTTGGATCCATAATCAGTGCTCATGGAGGCAGTCAAGAAATCAAATGCCTTGCATGGGGCAAATCTGCTGCACAAGATCTCTCTCAAGTGTTGAAGACCCAGGACGGCACGTTGAGGACTGAGGCGCTCCTGACCCAGGCCCTGGCGTTTTCAGTCCCCTCGCGTGCACCTGAAAGTTGGAAAACGAATAAGGAAGACTGAAGAATGGATGCATTTGACTCTGGTGTTGGAGACGAATACTGAAGGTACCCCGGATGCTAGAAGAACAAACAAATCTGTCTTGGAAGAAATATGCTAGAATGGCCCTTAGGAGCCAGGATGGTGACCCTTTGCCTCACTAAGAAGAGAGCAGTCCCTGGAAAAGGACACTAAAGTATAGGGTCAGTGACAAAGAGGAAGACCCTCGGGAAAACGGAGACGGCGGCCTCCGCCATAGGCTCAGACATAACAAAACCTGTGGAGATTGCATCGCACCAGGCAGTGTTTGGTTCCGTGGTACATAGAGTTGCTATGACTCAGAACTGACGTGGACACCTAAGAACAAAAACAACACAGTAAGTGCTATCACACATACAATCCTACAGCATAGTGATAACAAACAATAATAATTTGTGCATGGGTACACTGGTAAATAGGCATGCTCAAAATATGATGGACATAGTATGAGAGGACGCCTGTGTACATATATAGGTATACTGTGTACATATATGGGTGTGCTGTGTACATTATGGTATGGTTGCAGGTATTTCTCTATATAAATTTGTAAATGCTGCTCTGATATAATAGAACCATACAGGAGGCACAGTTACAGAAGCTACTACTTAGACATCGAGGCTGAACTACTAGTCTCAGTCTCAGGGGACATCTAGGCCAATTGGCAAAGCAGTTCATTAAGATAATGTTCTCTATTCCATTCTGGTGAGTAGTGTCTGGGGTTTTAAACATTTGTAAATAGCCATCTGAAAAGCATCAATTACTCTCTTCCCTCCTGGAGCAAAGGAAAATGAAGACAACCAAAGATTCAAGGAAGCACTTAGTCCAAAGGATTCAGCGCAAATGGACCAGCAGTCTCCTCTAACAGAAGACCTGAAGCACTAGATGGTACCCTTCTACCACTGCTGACTACTATGACCAGGATCTCAATAGAAGGGCCTGGTTAGAATGGGTTAAAACACACAGAACAAAGTTCAAATTCAAAAGAGAAAAGAAACACCAGACTGACCAGTCTGAAAGAGACTGGAGGGACCCTCAGACTCTTGCCTTAAGACAACGAATTTGAAACTAAAGACATTCCCAGAGGTCAACCTTCCGCCAAATGATAAACTGGCCTATACAATAAACAAGGACACCTTTAAGGAATGCTCTCCTTTAAAAAGTCAGCTATCTGTGAAACCACAATGACCGTCTTTGTCAAACATCAAAGATGAGCAGGCAGAAAGGAAAGCCAGACAAATGGAATCAGAGGCCAAAGAGAGGAAATAAGGCGAGTGATGACCCAGTGCAGGGGTCTATGCTAGTGATGGGGCTGCAAAACGGGGCAGCCACGAGCGAAGATGGGATGGCACCGTGTGAAAAAGCTACACATAGAAATGCCACGTGATCCTGCAAGTCCCGCCCCTCGGGATGTACACTTTCGCCTGAAACGCAATAAAACTTGCTATGTGAAAATCCCACTTACAGCACAATGAATGTTCCAAAAGGAAAGAATAGAAATGGACTTGTATGTTTGGAAACCTGTGACAATAAAGGGTGGTGCTGACTACTCTGGAGTGGCCGAGAGCAGAAGGTTGGTGATGATTGAAGACATTCATGTTTTGGGACTGTCACCAAGTCTTTCTATTTAAAAATATATACTGTGTAGTCATTACGTACCACTATCGATCTACAGTTGCTTGCTTTTTGAAGGAGATGACTCATAAAGGAGGAAATAATCAAGAGAGAGAGAAACAAGGGATCTAAGACATTTTTTCTACAGAGATGATAAGACATTAAATATGCAAGAAACATAGGGGAAAGTGCTGAACATCATCACTCATTAACCTAAAAAACAAAAAAAAAAACCCACTGCCATGGAGTCAATGCTGACTTACAGCAACCCCTGTGTATTTCTGAGACCGTAACTGTTTGTGGGAGTCGAAAGCCCAGTCTTTCTCTCTAGGAGTTGCTGGTGGTGTCAAACTGCCAATCATGCAGATCACAGCCCAATGCATAACCACTACACCACTGGGGCTCTCTCATTGGTCTTTAGGAAACTACAAATCAAAGTGAGAGGCCACTCACATCCACTGTTGTTAGGTGCCATCGAAGCAGTTCTAACTCATGGCAACCCTATGCACAACCTAACAAAACAATGTCTGGTCCGACACCATCCTCACAATTGTTCCTCTGCTTGGATCCGTGTTGCAGCCACCATGTCAAAGCATCTCCTCAAAGTTCTTTCTCTTTCTCGCTGCGCCTCCACTTTACCAAACATGATGTCCTTCTCCAGGGACTGATCTCTCCTGACAACCTGTCCAAAGTACATGAGATGAAGTCTTGCCATCCTTGCCTCTAAGGGAGCACTCTGGCCATACTCGTTCCGAGACAGATTTGTGTGTCCTTTGGATACTCTCTACCCACACCACCATTCAAACGCATCCATTCATCTTCAGTCTTTCTTCCTTCCGTCTCCAACTTCCGTGTGCACTCCAGGCAATTGAAAATGCCATGACTTGAGTCAGGGGCACCTCAGTCCACAAAGTAATAGCCTTGTTTTCCAACACCCTAAAGAGACTTTGTGCAGCAGATTTTACCTAATGCAATGTGTCTTTTGATGTCTTGGCTGCGGCTTCCATGAGCATTAATTGTGGATCCAAGCAAGATGCAATCCTTGACAACTTCAATCTTTTCTCCCTTGATCATGATGTTACCTATTGGTCCAGTCATAAGGATTCTTGTCTTCTTTACATCGAGTTGTAATCCATACTGACAGCTGTAATCCTCGATCTTCATCAGCAAGTGCTTCAAGTCCTCCTCACTTTCAACAAGCAAGGCTGTGTGATATGCATATCGTAGGTTGTTAATAAGCCTTCCTCCGATCCTTTGGCCGCATTCTTCCTATTATCAGTTTCTCTGATTATTTTCTCAACATACAAATTAAATAAATACTGTGAGAGGCTACAACCCTTATGCACACCTTTTCTATCTTTAAACCATGAAGTATGTCCTTGTTCTATTCACAAAACTGCCTCTTGTACAAGTTCTGCATGAGCACAATGACGTATTCTGCAATTTCCATTCTTCTCAAGGCTATCCATAGTTTGCTATGATCTGCACAGTTGAATGCCTTGGCAGAGTCAATAAAACACAGGGAAACATCTTTTTGGTACTCTCTGCTTTCAGCCAAGATCCATCTGACATGAGCAACGGCAGCCCTTATTCCACATCCTCTTCTGAATCAACCTGAATCTCCGGCAGCTCCCTGTCAATGTCCCGAGGCAACTGTTCTTGGATGGTCTTCACCCACAAACTAAAATTGAAAGAACAAACAGATAACAAGCGTTGGTGAGGATGTGGAGAAACTGGAACTCTCGTGGCTGATGGGAATGTAAAATGATGCACCACGTGCAAACATTTTTTTTATAATTTCTCAAAAATGTTAAATACAATGTCACCATGCGTTGTTGCTTGATTCAGTGCTGTGGCGTCCATTGTGCCTTGTCCCAATCCCATGAACAACAGAACGGAACGCTGTCTGGTCCTGCGCCATCCTCACAATCATTTCTGTGGTTGAGCCCATTGTAGCCACTGTGTCCATCCATCTCTGGAGGGTCTTTATCTTTTTCACTGACCTTCTACTTTTTGAATCATGAGATCCTTCTCCAGGGACTGGTTTCTCCTAATGACATGTCCAAAGTCTATGAGACAAAGTCTTGCCATCCGTACTTCTATGGGGCATTCATGCTGGCTGTACCTCCTCCAAGCTTTGTTTGTTCTTCTGGCAGTCCGCGGAATATTCCATGCTTTTCATCAATGCCACTGTTCAAGGGTATTCATCCTTTACTCTTCCAAATTAATTGCCCGCTTTTGCATGCATTGAGGCGACTGAACACATCCTGGCTTGGGCTTAACGAGATTTTCTGCAGCAGATTTGCCCAGTGCAATGCATTGTTTGATTCCCTGGACAGTGGGTGTAGAGTCAAGTCAAATAAAATCCTTGGCAACTTCAATCTTCTCTCCATTTATCGTGATATTTTCTATCAACGGATCCAGGATTTGGGTTTCTTTATGTTGAGGACTTGGGTTTTCTTTATAGTGAAAGCTACTTAAGGCTATAGTCTTTGATCTTTATCAGGAAGTGCTTCAAGTCGTCTTTGCTTATGTCACCTGTACATTGCACGTGCATTGTTAATGAGTCTTCCTCTAATGCTGTGCCACTTTTTCTTCATACAGCATCTCAGATTATGTGCTCAGCATACAGACTGAACAAATGTAGTGAACACAACCCAGAACCACACCTTTCCTGATACAAAACAATTCAGTATACCCTTGTTCTGTTTCAATGACTGCCTCTTGGTTTGTGTACAGGATCCACTTGTGTACAAAATTCAGTGTTTGGAAATTCTCATGCTTCGCAATGTGAATGTGTTATGAGCCACACAGTTGAATGACTTTGCATAGTCAACACAAGTAAACATCTTCCAGGTATTCTCTGCTTTCAGCCGCAATCCGCCTGATATCAATAATGCTATCCCTGGTTCTGTGTCCTCAGTTGAACCTGGCTTGAATTTCTGCTCCTGCTGATGTATAACTACAACCTTCCTTTGAATTTTCTTCAGGAAAACTTGACTTGCGTGTGGTATTCATGATAGGGTGCAATAATTCCACATTCTGCTGAGTTACTTTTCTGTGGAAGGGGCACAATATGGACCTCTTCTAGTTGGAAGACTGTCTGCCAAATGTCCTAGCATAGATGAGGGAGCATTTCCAGCCCTGCATCTGTTGGTTAAAACATTTCAACTAGTAACCCATCAATTCCCGGAGACTTGGTTTTGGCCAGCGCCTTCAGTGCAGCGTGAACTTCCTTCAAGATCATCAGTCCTTAATAATATGCTACCGCTGGAAATGGTTAAATGTCAACCAATTCTTTTTGATAACAGTGACTCCGGATTCCTTAAATCTTCTTTTGATGCTTCCTGAGGTATTCAACATTTTATTCATAGAACCTTTCAGTGTTGCAACTTGAGGCTTGATTTTTTCTTCAGTTGCATTCAGAAAGTGAATTAATGCAGATACAGTTTGGTTAAAATTTTCCTTTAACCCATTCTAAATTTGTTTTAGTTTTTATTATTTTCTGCTTTCTTTTGGATTGAGACTTTTCTGTACTTTAATTGGTTACTGTTGTTGGAGGTTTGGGGTATGAGTTTCTTCATATTAAATCCAGGATAGGAAAATCGATAGAAACGGTAACTAGAGGAAATGTTTCTTAGGGTTATGACAGGGGAGGTTGGGAGGAGAGGAGGAGCTGATAAGATTAAGTACAAAAATGAAGAAAATGTTCCACAACTTACTGTGGTGATGATCACACAATTTCTTTAATAGATTCAAATCACTGAATTGTATGGAACATGAATTATAAGTCAATAAAATGGTTTTTAAAAATTGTCCCCACCCCCCACCTGAAATAGAAATCTCATCAACTCACATTTGATACAGAGTTGTCGTAGCTTTGCAAAACATTGTTGGTTTTTAGAGAAGTGAAGACTCATATAATTCTCCTGACTGATCTCTTACTTGCTCTAAAAGACTGTTGTCTAATTGACTCTCCTTAACACCACAATAAAATTCAGTTAGTAAGGTTAAAATAATCATGTGATCTCCAGTGTCATTTTTATCATTAAAACCATATTTTCCAACTGTTTATCCTTCTTCTTTGTTTCCAGTTTTCACATTCTAACCACCAGTTTGATCAATTTCAGATGCAGAAGTTGGTTAAAAAAAAAATCTTCAATTTCCTCAACTTTAGCATTAGTGGAGTTTGTGTAAATTTGAATAGTCATATTAACCAGTTTTCGTTATAGGTATGTAGATATTATTCTACAAATGACAGCATTATACTTCAGGATAAATCTTGAAATAGTAAACCACATGATTGCTTCAAAACGACCATACCAGTCTATTTCAGCCCAATACTAACAAGGATATCGATCTTTATGCATTCCATTTCATTTTTGACAATTTCCAATTTTCCTAGATTAATATTTTGTACATTCCTATTAGTGATGGATGTTTGCAACTGTCTCATCTCATGTTGTTGTGCCATATAAGCCAATGAAGGTCCCCCAAATTCACAGCCAAATAAAGAGCCAAATAATCCTGTAGACATAGGAGCTCAGATGACTCGACCCACTATCTTGCCAGTGACCACAGACCCTAGGCTGAGCCCAGGACGGAGCCCAGCTCTGCCATCCTTCAGTCAGTCTCTGCCTAGGCCAGTGGGTCTCAACCTTCCTGATGCCACGACCCTTTAACACAGTTCCTCATGTTGTGGTGACCCCACAGCCATAAAGTTATTTTCATTACTACTTCATAAAGGTGATTTTGCTACTGTTATGAATCTGGCAACCCCAAAGGGGTCGCGACCCACAGGTTGAGGACCGCTGGCCTAGAGGCTTCTCT
This sequence comes from Echinops telfairi, assembly GCF_000313985.2. Lineage (NCBI taxonomy): Eukaryota > Metazoa > Chordata > Mammalia > Afrosoricida > Tenrecidae > Echinops > Echinops telfairi. The sequence continues at coordinate 21,208,199 of NW_022106189.1, read as the reverse complement.
CACTGTGAACATCCACGACTAAATGAGAGCTATGTGTTTAAAGACTCGCTCGACCTAATGCCGGGGGCTTAAGTGGAGAGGAAATGTTTTGAGAATGACGAGGGCAGTGAATGTACAAATGCGCTTTACACAATTGATGTATGTATGGATTGTGATAAGAGTCATATGAGCCCCTAATAAAATGATTTTTTTAATGGGAATGATAAACACATTGGTTGTTACACTTCCACTTTGTTGTTACACTTACACTTTATGTAAAATGTGTTTTGACATGCATCCTTTTTCTTACAGAAATTACATCACTTCTATGTCTAATATACTTATTATGGGGTTGCAAATTCAAACTTTTAATACCACGCTTTATGGGCCAGTTAACGAATTCTTAAGTGTTATTTGGACTCTACCTGAGCCTACTCAAGAGCCGAGTCCTGCAGCAAAATAGGGAACTCCGGTGCTGAAAGTCTTCACGCGTCGCCTTCTCCCTGGTGACTCAGGGCTGTTTTTATTTTATGGTCTAGGCTTTTCCAGAGAACAAGTCAAACTGGGTTGGATCTTAACGGGCCTTCCCTTGAGTCAGAAGGAGACAGGCATCAGAAAAGGCCGGTTTTTACCAGAGAGTCCTACCTCTTCGGCGTGTATCGTTTCTCTTGCCATTTTGTCCATTAACTCGTTTCTCAGCACCATCTCCCTGTCCAGACTGCAGGACATTTCCAGTGCCTGATGAAGCTTGCCCTGAAATATAAAAACGCAGCACGCTGTGAGCTAGAAGACCTCCCAGAACTGCAGGGAGGGTGGTCAGCTCTTGGTGGGACTTGGGTCTCCCTTACTCACAGTGTCCGAATCTTGACAACTGGGACCAGGACTGCTGGTGGGGGAGGAAGCAGGAGGGTCTCGGGAGTCTTGTCCTTACCGGGGAGGCAGTGCAGTCAGACACACAGGCACCCAAATCCTGGCCCCACCACTTACACAACTTGATCAGGTCCCAAATCCTAAACTTGGTCACCTTGTGTGGAACCCTGGCGGCTTAGTGGTTACACATTGGTCTGCTAACCACGAGGTCAGCAGTTTGAAACCACCAGCCGCTCTGAGGGAGAAAAATGAGGCTTTCGATTCCGGTAAAAAGCTATGGTCTGGGAGGCCCCAGGGGTATTCCACCCTATAGGACAGAACTATAGACACACTATGAGTCAGAATTGACTCAGTTGTAGCAACTGAGAGGGTTGTACTGCTATTGTTTGCCACCAAAGAGCCCACTCTGGTTCATGGTGACCTCATATGTGCACAGCAGAATGGCTCCATGGGGGGTTCAAGGCTGTGACCTGCAGAGCACTTAATCATGTATGCCCCCAGGAACTCTGACCTTAGGGGAGGAGGGTCTAAAGGAGCTGGCAGTGGGGTAAGCGGTCACAGGGCTATCGTCAAAAGTGAAGGATGAGGGAGGAGAGTGCTGGGGCTTTGTTGCAAGATCTCACACTGGAGACCCAGCAGAAAAGCCTAGAGCCCCCTGTCTGGGGGATGGTAAGACACCCATCCTCTCAATGTTCTCCTCCTTGCTGCACTGGCTTCTATGAGGCTCATGACTTGCTCTGAGTCTCTGCACCAGCATCGCTCTGCCCAGCAGAGTGGAGGTGAATAAGAGACCCACCTGACGGGGGTCTGCTATGAGAGCAAGGGGTCAGGGCAGGGCTTAGGCTCCACTGCCCCACTGGCCATTCAAGTGAGAGAAGCGTGGAGAAAAGACACTCACTTGGCACCTTAAAGAGTCAGCACGGGGAGTGGAACTACAAGGCACCTGCAAGGTACTTAGCTGGCTTTCTCAGGCAGAACCTTTAAGCAGGTACACCCAAATCAAGCCTGTTTCCATAGAGCTGGTTTCAATTCCCTGCGACCCTGTAGGACCGAGTTGAACTGCCCCTGTGGGTTTCCAAAGGTGCACAGCTTTACAACATCTGACCACCATGACTTTCCCCTGCAGAGCGACTGGTGACGTCACATCACCAGCTGAGTGTTTAACCAACAGGTTATCCTCCATCGACGTCATCCTCAGGCAGGTATGGCCTACGCTCAGTGTGTGATGTGGAATGAAGACGTAGTCACTGAGCATGCCAGATCTGGAAAGGCAGGCATCCGTTTTCTCTTGCTGCATCCCAACTGTGTAGCGTGAAGCAAAGACTATTTATTGTCTCCGTTTCTGCAGGTCAGGAGTCCCAGCCCAGTGTGGCTGGGTTCTCAACTGGGGTCTCACAAGGCTATCATCAACGCGTTCGGCCAGGACCATGGTTCTCATCTGTGGCCTCACAGGTTGTGGGCCAAACTCACTTCCCTGCTCTGGGGGGACTGAGATCCCTGTGCTTTTGCTGGCTATTGGCTAGAGTTCACACGCTGTCTCTAGATGTCTCTTTTAGGTCCTGCCCACTTGGCCCTGTCCATCTTTAAGCCAGCTGTGCAGAACTTCTCACCCAGGAGCGCATTTTGTGCTTCCAAGCAGACTTCCCCTGACTCCCTGTGATTAGGACAAGCACGCCTGGGAGATCTTCCAGTGTGAAGCTCAACTTTGCCGGGGCACATAATCTGACTGTGGGAGAGAACCCCATTAGGCGGGGCTAGGTCAAAAGTTATTGCTATGAAACCCCGGGAAAGCTTTTCTTAAATTTTTTAAATCATTTTATTTTTTTAAAATCAATTTATTGGGGCTCATACAATTCATCACAATACATAGATCAATTGTGTAAAGCACATCTATACATTTGTTGCCCTCATTATTCCCAAAATTCGCTTTCCTCTTGGGTTCCCGGAATCAGCTCATTTTCCTTTTTTCCCCTCCCCCTCCCTTCCTCCTTCCCTCTCCCCCATGCACCCTTGATAATTTATAAATTATTATTGTATCTTATATTACACTGTCCGGCATCTCCCTTCACCCACCTCTCTGCTGCCCATCCCCCAAAGAGGAGGTTATATGTAGCTCCCTGTGATCCATTCCCCCTTTCTTCACCCCCTTTCCCTCCTGGTATCGCCACTGTCACCCCTGGTCCTGAGAGGTTCATCTGTCCTAGATTCCCTGCGTTTCCAATTCCCATCTGTACCGCTGTGCATCATCTGGTCTAACCAGGTCTGCAAGGCAGAATTGGGGTCCTGGTAGTTGGTGGGAGGAAGCGTTTAAGAACTAGAGGAAGGTTGTGGATTTCATTATTGCTATACTGAACCCTAAGTGACTCATCTCCCCACTACCCCTCTGCAAGGTATGTCCAGTTGTCTAGAGATGGGCATTGGTGGGAAAGCTTTATTAAACAAGAAATAGCTAAATGGGAAGCTATTGCTTTTCCATATAATCCTCCATCTTCAAACCCACACTTCTCTGGGTGGTTTTCCATTTCGCTAACCCTTTCCCCAAAGAATTCTGCACTCTTTGATTCACATCAAAACAGCTGCTTTGGCATCCCCCAGAGATCTGCACCATGGTTAAGCAAACAAAACTACAACTGCTGGTGTGGGTGTGGAGAGACTGGACCCCGCATGCACTCCTGGTGGGACTGTACTGTACAACCACTGTAAAAAGCAGTATGGAGCTTACTGAAATTTGGAAGCAGAAATACCATATGACCCCATAATCCTTCTACTTAAATATGGCAAGAGCTATACCTGGAGCATTAAAAGCTGCAGCAGTAATAGCTATCTACACACCCACATTCATGGCAGCATTATTCACAACAGATGGAAACAGCCTAACTGCCCAGCAGTGGAAGAATGGCTAAAACAACCATGGTACATATACACAATGGAATACTATGCAACACTGAAGAATAATTATGAATCTGTGAAGCCCCTCAGGATATGACTAAACCTGGATGACATTATGCTGCGTGAAATGAGTCCATCACAAAAGCACAGACATTGTAGGAGACCCCTATTTGTTAGTTTGTTTGCTTGTTTGAAACGAGCTTGTGAGCCACAACAGAACTTAAGTCAGTTTCAATTTGATCATCCTCTTTTTATAACCACCCAGACCAGTGTTTAGGTCAGATGGGTAAGGAATCCAGGGAGTTTTTTAGGCTGTGACCCTTCTCTTTCACTTTTTAATTTTTTTTCCTTTTTGTTTGTAGAGTATAACACAAAGAAAAACACAATATACAAGGGGGTCCCCTTCCCCCCACAAAAAGTGTAAATAAACTCTGCTAGGCAGAGCTTTCATAGTACAAATTTTTCCCTCTTGGCGAGCATCAAGCAACTCACTCTGAGTTAGTGCACCCAGTGGCATCACCTGGGAAGGTTCTCTCTGGCCACAGAGAATTTTTTCATGAAAGCCGTTTCACTTAAACTTCATTTTTTGTGATGGCAAATTTAAGAGAACAGCGCGTGGCTGTGAAAATGTGTTTCCTGCTCAGGAAAAATGCTGCAGAAACTGTTGTGATGCTGAACACAAGCTTACAAGGACAGCGCTATGAGAAAAACTCAAGTGTATGAGTGGTTTTCTCATTTCAAAAAAGGTGAAATGTTGTTTGATGACAAACCTTATTCTTGACATCTGTCAACTTCCCAAATGGACAAAAATGTCGACTCATAGTGCATTTGGAGTTCATTCCAGCAAGTCAAACTGTTAATCAAACTTTCTATTTAGAGACTCTGAAAAGATAGCAATGAAAAAGGCCTGACTTGTGGCAGACGGGGGGGGCACTGGTTTTGCCACCACGACAATGCACCTGCTCATGCAGCCATCTCAGTGCACCAGTTCTTGGCAAAAAGCAGCATGCCTCTCTTGCCCCGTGCCCCTGAACTCACTCTGTGGGACTTCTTTTTGTGTCTGTGAATGCAGAGGGACATGAAAGGACTGTGGTTTGAAACCATACAAGAGGTGCGAAAAAAACAAGGGAGGTGCTGCCATCCATCCAAACAAATGAGTTTGAAAAATGTTTCCAAGGATAGAATCACAGATTTGACAAACGTATTAACTGTAATGGAGAGTACTTTGAAGGTGATAAGGTTGTTTTGTGTAAAAAAAAATTACATATATAGCTTTGGAAAAAAATTCCATTTTGGGAGGGGGTACCCCTCATACATAGCTGCACAGCCAATCTTATCTATACAGTGACATTGTCCCATAAATCCCTTGATATGTGGTTCCCCCACCCTAGCACGGGCCTCTAGTAGTCTTTAAAGTCTTGTCCTTTGATGTGAAAACCATTTTGATTTCTTTCCTCTGTAATAATGGTGTCGAAATATTTAACTTTATGAGACTGGTGAACTTTGCTGAGCATAATGTCCTCCTATTTTGTGCCTGTCATGAGGGGTTGACAGACTCGGTTTTCAGGGGTGCATAATATTCCATTGTGTGTATGCACCAGAGTGGGTTTATCTGTTCCTCCACAGATAGTTCCCCAAGTCTACCGGCAGGGCTTGGGAGTACAGTTTGAGAGCACGAGAAGCCTCACCTTGACTCAGGTTCATGCCTGGCACTCACAGAAGAGCAGAGCTTGTCTGTCTCACTTGGGACTGTGTCTCTAACACTTGCCCTGTGCCTGGAAACCCCCTGGCTCCCAGCACTCCCGTGGTAAGAAAGGAACGTAATTCCACATTTGTAACAAGGTCTCCTGCTTGATTGATATTCAAAACGAAATCTTCCCACCAGCTCCCAACAGCTAATTGCTACCTGTTCATTCAATGTGTCTTTTTGTTGAAAACATATATAACATGACATTTGCCAATTCAACAGTTTGCGGTGCACAATTTAGTGCTAGCAATTACACTATGGATGTTAGGCAGCTAACACCTGTCACAATACTGGCTGAGCCCCTGCTTTGGTCAAGTGCTGTGGTTAAGTGCTAGGGACATAGCTCAGACCAGAGTGCCTGCCTGTGAGGGTGGGAGCATCTTGCCAGGGCACCCAGTCAGGCCCCACTTCCAAGCAGCAGAGGTCCTACACTACAGCTCAAGGCTGCCCTGCCTCCATATCCCTTCAGGAGCTCTGGGAAATAGGAACCAGAAGGAGCAAATCTGCATCTCCCTCAAATCTGCTCAGAGCACCTCAGGATTTGGGGGGAGCACTCCTCCCAAGCTCCACCACCTGCTTCTGCTCCCTGTGCCCCAAAGCCCACTGAGGTTGAAACCAGATGGGCCTGATGGTGCCCACGGTGGCTGTGTTGCTGTGTCGACCTCACCTTAAGACATTCCGTCTGGCTCTGCCTCCTGAGAGTTTCCTTCTGTGAACCAGAAGCTCTCCTGCCAATGTCCCGGCTCCCTCTCGCCCCGCCCTCCCCAAGATCAGACAGGTTCCATGCTACAATACTTCATTTATTTCACAGAATAAGATCCAGGCCAATGTGGTATGTAAAGGCACGCGGGCTCCACCCTGCAGTCAGCAAGAGCCTGGGAGTCCTGGATGCATCCTGGAATGGCACTGGCCAGAGAAGCTACGCTCAGGTGAGACAAGCGAGGAGAAGAGGATTTACATGACGTGAACGTGTGAATACCAGAAAACCATTTTCGACAAATGTCATATGAGGGAGAGGTAGAGTGATATAATCCTTTGGTAGTTATATAATCCTTTGTCAATTTGAGAGGATTAAGAGTGAAGGGGTGGAGTTTAGCCTGTCAATCAGGTCATAGCCAATGAGGCCGCTGTGTGGGCATGGCCTTCTCCTAAGGATTCTGGGAACTCCTGTATTTCCTCTTTGGAGGCAGGAGACACACACTCTCTCTGCTCACTCCCTGTGAGACAAGAAGTCACGTGAAACTACACTGATGGAGCCAGAGCCCAGGGAGCTGGATGAGCCATGTGAGACCCCTGCCAGTGCTGAGACGCTTACAACCCCACTGGATCCACAAGACTTCCCACCCACTGTCCTGTGATCTTCCTGCAAATGACATCATTGCATGTGTTGTGTGAGTCTTGCATATAAAGCTCTTTCCTATACACATGAGTGTCTATGAATTTGTTCTAGTCTACCCAGATGAACACAGGTTGGTAGGTAAAACATCTGTCTAGAAGTCCCTGCTTGGTGGCTGTAGTTGACAGTTACTCTTCCTTTATGCCACAAAGTAAAAAAAGTTTATGGGCTTCTTATTTTCATTAGTTAAAAGAAAATAATAGGCAAGTATTTTTCTTTAAAAAATGTGCTGCTGTTAAATCGACTCCTAGTGACCTTATAGAACTGAGGAGAACTTCTCCCTGGGGTTTCTGAGCCTGTATATATTTATGGGAGCAGACAACCTCACCCTTCTCCCTCAGAGTGACTGGAGGTTACAAAACCAACCTGGAGGTTAGTAGCGTAATACCAAACCCACTATGCCACCTAGGCAAATACCAGTGTGGTCCAGCGCGTTCACAAAGATCACCATGGGAGGGCTTCAAAAGGAGCCCATTGTGCAGTGGTTGAAGGGCTGGGCTGCTAACCAAATGGCCGGCAGTTTGAACCTACCAGCGGCTCCTCGGGAGAAAGATGTGGCAGTCTACTTCCATAAAGATTTATAACTGAACACCAGCTCCCAGAGTTGGTGCAAATCGTATCCAGTCACATAAAGGTTTATTCTGTGCAAGTGAATTATCCCTGTTTTGAGCTATGTAGTTAGCCTACACTTGTTCAATTTCCCTCTCTCAATATTGTTTTAAAATTACTACCCTGGGCTGATCAATTACACTATAAACAGAAGGTCTTTATGCTCCTGGGAGATGAGCTATAAGATTCTCTGCCATAAACAAGCAAGGCTGTCTCTAAGGTGAACTGGAGGCAGATAAAAAACAGATTCAGGAATGGATTGGGGGCTTGCACTTAATCCTAGCTCCAATCTAAGAACAGTTAGTTCTTTTTTTTTCTTTAACGTTTTATTAGGGGCTCATACAACTGTTATCCCAATCCATACACACATCAATTGTGTAAAGCGCATTTGTACATCGTTTCTCAAAACATTTTCTCTCCATTTAAACCCCCGACATTAGGTCCTCATTTTTCCCCTCCCTCCCCGCTCCCCCCTCCCTCATGAGCCCTTGATAGTTTATAAATGGGTATTTTGTCATATCTTGCCCTGTCCGACGACGTCTCCCTTCACCCACTTTTCGGTTGTCTGTCCCCCAGGGAGGAGGTCACAAACAGTTCCATGTAATCGGTTCCCGAGAACAATTAGTTCTTATGACAAGGCCCTGCTCAATACTTGCCCTTATGAAGGAAACACAGAAAATATGGGTGCTATAGCAAAGTGTGGTGAAGAAATTAGATGGTGCCCAACTATCAGATAGAATAGCACCTGTGGTCTTAAAGGCTTGTTTTCAAACAAGCAACCATCTAAGTGAGACATCAACTAAGCCCACATGGAAGAAACACACCAACATCGGTGATCCAAGGATTGTCAATTACATAATACAAATCCGAAGGAGGGAATAGTATCCGAGCCTAAATTGTGAGATTCTGATGTGCAGAAGGCTATGGATGACAGTGGAAGCCCAAAATACATTTGCAGGATCTATAAGCATCTGTTCTGCCTTTGCTAATTCATTGCTCAGTACCTGGGTTCTTAAAAGCTTTTAAGCAGCCACTGAAGGCACAACAGGTCTCTATTCACCTGGCGCACCAGAAGGAGAGTCAGGAGCAAGAAGAGGAAACGAGATGTGTGGCCCACTGTTCCCAGGAACAACTGCCTCCTTTGCCGGGAGACCAGAGGAACCGGATGGGACTAGGCTACCATTGCTGAACATTCTGGGCTAAGTGCCCCTATAAGAATCCTGATCAAACAGGATATAATACAGAATAGATTTTCAAAATTTCATGAACTCCTGATTTTCAGGCGCCAAGGGGACTGGATGAACCTTGGACACAATTGCCCTGAGATAATCCTTAAACCAAAGTAGCTCTGAAATCTTCTTAAAACCAGATAGTACTTTAGCTTAACAACAGTTGTCTGCCTTGTGCATGATGCATTTTTAAGAACTATCTATATGAGATCACAGCACGCCAGTGGTACAGTGGGTTACAGGTTGGGCTGCTGACGGAAAGGCCGGCAGTTCAAACCCCCAGGCTGCTCTGAGATGGCAGCTGCCCTTGAGGGGGGTTGGCCAGAAATGAAACCCAGGTCTCCCTCGTGGAAGGGACCAATTATATACCTGCTCCACCACTGCTCTGCCCGTACCGATTGGCCCTGGTAACTATGGATGAAGACCAAGGCAAACTCACTGCCATCGAGTCATTTCCGTCTCCTAGCAGCCCGATAAGACAGAGTAGAACTGCCCCTGTGGGTTTCTCAGACAGTAACTCTTGACGGGGATAGAAAGTCTTGTCTTTCTCTCTTAGAGCTGGCTGGTGGTTTTGAGCGAACTTCTTTTTTTTTAAATCATTTTATTGGGGGTCCGTACAACTCATCACAATCCATCCATCCATCCATTGTGTCGAGCACATTTGTACATTTGTTGCCATCATCATTCTCAAAACATTTGCTTTCTACTTGAGCCCTTGGTATCAGCTCCTCATTTTCCCCCCTCCCTCCCTGCCCCCCCCATGGGCCCTTGATAATTTATAAATTATTATTATTTTGTCATGTCTTAGACTGTCCAATGTCTCCCTTCACCCACTTTTCTGTTGTCCGTCCCTCAGGCGGAAGGTTATATGTAGATCCTTGTAATTGGTTCCCCCTTTCTACCCCACCTTCCCTCCACCCTCCCATATTGCCACTCTTACCACTGGTCCTGAAGGGATCATCTGTCCTGGATTCCCTGTGTTTCCATTGAACTAACTTCTAACCACTATAGCACCAGGGTTCCAATTAGGACTAGTGCCTCTTTTTATTCCTTGAAAAACAATTCTGTTTGGACCTTAAGTTACTCTGTTTCATTTCCCTCTGTCGAGTTTGAAGGCAGTAAGTGTTGACTACTTTAGTCCTAAATCCAACGATCCTCAATCCTAGATGACGCGGTTGCTTCTGAAAGCTGACAGTGAACAAACGGTCCCCCGGGATGTTAGAGACGGGAATGAGAAGACACCTCGTTGCACTCCCTAATGTCATCAGTATTTGTCTTGGAGTCCCAGCTCCCCCAGATAAGGGCAGTCAGGGAATTCTGAGGGGACGCAAGTGGACCTCAGGGCCCCTTGGCCGGTGGGGAGCCTGTGGTCATGCCCGGGGCCCGAGTGACAGAGAGAGCCTTACTTTGTACATGTTGAGGATCTGCAGCGTATTTCCAGATGTCAGCTTTAGCTGGATCATCTCCCGATTCTTCCCTTCGATCGCTTCTAAAAACTGAGCGTTCTCAATCTTTAGCTGCTGAAAATCCACGTCGTGGAGGGCCTCGCCCACCTCTTCCTTCTACCACCCAGGGAAGAGCAAGCAAGTAAGCGTGACCCGCTCGGACATGAGTCCCCGATGTCTAGCTCACACCCTGCTGCTCTGGACGTGTCTCTGGCATCTCTGACAGCCAGCCATCAAGCGGTCATTCAACAGCCCTGGGCTGAGCACTTGCCTGGAGCCAGGCATGGCAGTTGAGATGAGGGTTCATTGGCAGCTCCTTGGCCCGGAGGAGGAGTGCATACTTGGCCAGGAGGTACTAACAGGCTGACACGGTGGGCGGTACAGGGGCTGAGGGCACACAGAGAAAGACCCTTCACTCGGGCTGGGTCAGGGAGGGCGCCCCACAGGAAGGTGGGGACGCTCAAACAGGGCTTTGAAGGAAGAGGCCTGGTCTGCTGGGATATTCCAGAGTTATTTTTAATCTTGAAGCCCCAGGGAAATCAACCCATAAACTCCTGTGATTAAGGGGCATGTCTGCACCCGAGCACTTCCCATGCTGGGTGTCCACCTCCTGGGATCCACCTTCCTCCCCTTCCCCAAATATGACCCAGGCTCCAGCTCAAATGCTCTCAACCTGTTTTCTACACCTGAGGGTCAGCCCTCTCTGCTCTGAGCTTCTAGAATAGCAGCTCTCAATCTGTGGGTCACGATCCCTTTGGGGGTGGAACGACCCTTTCACGGGGGTTGGCTAAGACCATTGGAAAACACAAATATTTCACAATATATAATATCGTTTTGTGATTATATGTTCAATTTGTAACAATGACAATACATCCTGCCTATCAGATATTTACATGATGATTCATAACGGTAGCAAGATGACAGTGCTGAAGTAGCAACGGAAATCATGTTATGGTGGGGGGTCACCACCACATGAGGAACTGTATGAAAGGGTCACGGCATGAGGAAGGTTGAGAACCACTGCTCTAGAAGAACCTGGAGCCTCTCTGGTTGCCTCTCCCACTTTTCCAGGAGCTTCTAAGAGCAAGAGCCAAGCCAGAGTCATGTCTGCATCAATGGCGAGTGTCAGCTTCCTCTCTCCCACGCGCCCTCCCTGCAGCCACCATGCAGGGCCGAGTCTCCCTCCCTCGGGCGGGAGTACCCCTGGTGGCTCCACTCTGGGGACCTCTGTTTTAAAATAGTATTCTTGGTATATAGTCCACATATCATACAATTCAATAGGTCCAACCCATCAAGAAGAGTTGTACAATCATCACCACAATCGATTTTAGAACATTGTCTTCATTCTTATACTCATCATGATGAGCTCCCCATTTCCCCCCAACCTCCCCTTGCCATTCCCCCAAGGAATCATTCATCCAGGTACCATCGCTATAGATTTACCTATCATGGATTTCCTATACAGAAGACATTTTTTAAAAAAAACACCCTAACAACAATAATAAAGTAAAACAGAGAAAATCTTCAATAGAAAAGGAAATTGGGCTCATCTGGATGACGCAGGATAATCTCCTCATCTCAAAATCCGTGACCACACCTGCAAAGCCCCTTGTGCTGTGTAAAGAAATATAACCCCAGGTGCTGGGGATTAGACTAGGATCTCTTCAGAGCTGGTGTTAGGTGTCATGTCACCGTGTCATTTCTGACTCGTGGCGACCCTGTGTGCAACGGTCCTGCACCTGCGCGATCATTCTTATGCATGAGCCTGTGGCGGTAGCCCCCGTGTCCATCCATCAAAGAGGCCTTCCTCTTTTTCACTGTCCCTCTCTAGGGACTCATCCCTCCTGACGACATGTTTAAAGTACCTTTGGGGTGGGGTGGGGCATTGTGATGAAAGGCCATTCGTCTGCTGACCACACAGGGAACAGACAAACTAGACCTACCACCACTGAGTTGATTCCACCTCACAGTAAGCCTGTAGGACAGAGGAGAACTACTCCATTTCCAAGGCTGTACATCTTGATGGGAGCAGACAGCCTCATCGCCCTCACTCCTAGCAGCTAGTGGGTGTAGAAGTGCCAACCCTTAACCTGTTATGCCACCAGGGCTCCTACTGCCCACCTCAGTCACCTTAAAGGAAAGCAAGCCACATACCTGTCGCAACTGTAAAAGCATTTTTTTCTTCTGGACTTTGAGAGACACATTTTTCAAACGTAATTTATCCTTCATATTATCCTAGAACACAACAACCCAGAAAGCATGTTTTAGTCAAGTTCTCTCCTTCCTGGTTTGGAGCGCTGGTAGGTTTGGGCTGCAGACCAGCCCGGGGCCCTACCATGCAACCCCTTAGTTCCAGATCCATTATTCCCCTCCAGGCGGGAAGCATTGTGCCATCTGACTCCTGACCACGCAGCAGAGGAAGTGCTGTGGGCCGCGTGCAAAGGTCAGATGGCTCTGAAGTTCAAGGTGATTTGGGTGTGGAGGCAGAGACCAGACCATATAGCTTCTCCAGACTTTTCCCTACAAAACAATCTTAGGTTGGTCTTTCATTCTCTTGGTAGCTTCTACAACATTTACTACTTAGAACACTTAAGGATGCATCATCCTTCCAAGCTGTCAAAGCTTGACGGGCTATAACGTCTCTAAAAATGAGGCGGGCGTGGGGGGAAGGGATTGATATTGAGTAGATTCCAAATCACTGCCATCCGGAGGCCAGAGGAGAATTGCCCAAGGGGCACACTGTCGTGAATCTGTGCCACGTACCTCCCTCCTGTGCCCATGAAGAAAGATGCCCTTTGGTTGGCAGCTGAACACTTTAACCATAGTGCTATCAGGGTCTCTTTGGAACTGAGGAGAACCAGGCAGTGGTCCATCTCCTCCTAATAAGGGGATCTAAAAGGGTGTGTTCCACTTCACAGTCACCTGACCAGACAGGCCTCACCTGGGTCTTAGGGGAAAACTCCAGCCCTTAAATAACAGTGAAAAAGAGGAAGCTGACCTGAAATACTATTCCGAGTCATCCTGCCGAATTGGTTTTAGCCATGAGAACCTTGCACTTTAAACATATTATCTGTTTGGGGTTGGGGGTGGGGGCGTTACTTCAAAAATCTGCGTACGTGGCAGCATTTTTGGTGGAGTGAATGGAATTGGGCTGCCGGGCAAACACGGGCCATTTCTGAATCACCATTCAATGAATTGGGTCTTCCCTCCTACACATGCTAACCACATGCTAACTCACCCTCCGGCGATTCATGTCCTCGATATACTTCATCACTTTCTGCGTGGCCAAAATACTCCCTTTCTTCTTAGATATGGTTTTCAGAATATCTTTTTGGAAATCATGCGCTGCTTTCTGCACTTCGGTGTGCCGGATTTCCGCCTCCTCAATAATAGCCTAGGGGGGGCGAGGGGTGTCAGTACAAAAATGGAACGGAGTCTCCAGAGAGGTCAAAGCATGGATCCCCGAAGGAAACCCAGGTTCCCAAGCTTCTTGGCCAAATCAGTTCAATCATACAAATATTGTGGGATCCCACTTAAAGGCAATACCTAGACTAAGCACGTGTATTAGTGGTTTACGGGGGAGGGGCATAGGGGGTCCATGCTGAGGGGACACTGCACTTCTACGAGGGGTTGCAGGGAGACTCAGAAATGGATCGTGGTGGTGGTGGTTGGCCGGCATGATGAGCATGACTAATGTTACTGAACTGAAGAATGTTGAAATGGCAAATGTTACACACACACACACACACACACACACACACCAGACATTGATGAAGGATTCATTGCAAAGCCTAGACTGAAACCTTTGTGTGCAGGCCATTCCCAGCCTACACATGAGTTTGGCGGCTAAGTCTATCTTTTGAGTCAACTTTGCATGCAAATCAGAACAGTCAGGTCCGTTTCCTATTTAACGTCAATTAGTTCATTGTATATGACGTACCTTTGTATGCATAAAACACCTTAGAGGCATTTCCAGGGAGCTGAAACAGCTGTAACTCAGCAATAATGTTTTGAAGGACGTCACAGAGTGGCACCCATTTGTTTTTACAAATCATTGTCTGTGCCTCACAGTTTTATGGAGGGGTGGTTCATAGCTCCCGAGTTGGATCTAAATCGATGTTTGTGACCTGGAGGTTGCCTGCATTTAAAAGATTTTCTGCATTTAAAAATTTCTTATGGAATTTTGAAACTCCTGAAATGGCTGCTCTGAAGTCATTTTGAAGTCTCCTTCACCACAAACAACAGTCAGTTCGCAACCATGAAGAATGTCTGCCCAGCATCGTGGTCTTTTCAAAAAGGACCTTGTGTTCGTCTGGGTACTTCAGAGAAACAAATCCACAGAAGCTCGCGTTTAAGAGAGCGTTTTCCCCCTCCCTGGGGGATGGACAGCAGAGAAGGGGGCGGGGAGTGGAGACATCGGACAGCGTAACATATGACAAAATAATAATTTAT
>NW_022106189.1:21180625-21193041 GCF_000313985.2 Echinops telfairi | reverse complement strand
AGCTGAAGCAGGGAACTGGCTAAGGCAGCCACAACTGGTCCCACCATCACAAAGCAAGAGGCCCGAGAACTAGAAAGGTGAGGCTCACCGAGCCATTTATCCCTCCACCCTTCATTAACCCCACATGGGTTCATCGGCCAGGTTGGCACAATAAACTACCTCAGATCTCAAAATCCACTCACTGCCGGGCAGTTGATTCCAACTCACAGCAGTCCTAGAAGGACAGAGCAGAACGGCTCCACTGGGTTTCCCAGACTGTAAACTACAGCAGGACCAGACAGTTGCAGCATTCTTCCTTAGAGGGGCTGGTGGGTTTGAACTGCCAGACTTCCGTCAGCAGCTCAGTGCTCACCCTACTACACCAGCTGGACTCCACTCACTGCCAGCTCACCGATTCCAGCTCATTGCAACCCTGCGGACAGAGCAGAATTGCCCCTGTGGGTTTCCATGGCTGTTACTCCTCATGGGAGCGGAAAGCCTCATCTCCCTCCATCAAAGCGTCTGGTGGCGCATCGGTGGTATGGTGGCGAGCATAGCTGCCTTCCAGAGCTGCCGGTGCCTTCCAACCACTGAGCATTCAGTTAGCAACCCAAACGGTAACCATGATGCCGCCAGGGCTCCTCAAAGAGCTGTCTAAGATCAAACAGATAACAGCCACTCAAAAGGCGGTAGACAACGTAAGCGGCAGTGAGCTTGTGAATGGAGAGAAACAAATGGGTAAAGGGGAGTGACGGAGGTTATACAACCGATTCATACCGAACAGACATGGTATTGTCTCTGGGACAGTCAGCTCATTCGTTGGGCCCCATTCCCTTCACACTCAGTGGAAAGAGAAACTTTGAAGGGCGAGGAAGGATCAAAAGGAGAACCGAGTGTTAGCACACGTGAAAAGCGTTGAATTGGCAAGTGCTGTGGCATCTCTGCTTTAACAATTTAAAGAGAGAGAGCATCAAGCAATTTTCAGACAACCATCAATAATTTTTTTTTAATTAAAGAAGGAGTAGAATGAGGAAGGAAAGAGCCTCTGTGGTCAAAGGATGCCAAGGGCAGAAACGGTGAGGTCGGCGTATGTTCTGCTGCGTCTATTTGTCCATGACAACAACATCAGTTATTAGTCTTCAAAAACATTTGGAACGTGCGTCTCCTCACGGAGGTAGTGAGTCCCTTGGAAAAGGGCCTGCAGTGTGTGCTACCCTACGTGTGGTTTCACCCAAGGCACCAGCAATCCCACCATGGGCCTCCGGGGAGCCGCTCTCAAGGAGGCAGACGTGGGCGCTCTGGTGCGGGGAGAGGGGGGCATACCTCGTGATGCTGCAGGTCCCGCTCAGCATTCGCCCTCATGTGCCTGATCTCCAACTTCGTGTCCTCCAGCTCCTTCTGGACCAGCTCGAGTTTTTGGTCGATGGTGAGGGATGTGACGCGGTCGAAACCTAGCCGAGCTTTAGATTTCCGAATGCTGCGGAACTGCAACCCCAAAGAAAGCAAAGGTAGGAGTTGGTCGGAGGTGCGCGTTGACCAAAAGGATCTCCCCACCCCCACCCCCACCCCGCCGAGACCAGCTAGAAAGGATCAAGAAGGAGAAATCTGGGCGAAGGGACGCCTAGTGAAAGGGTGGGGGTATTTCAGCCTGAGGTGGTGAGGTGAGCCGTCCAGTCGGTCAGAGACTGCATCGCAGAGCAAGGTGTCCAGACAAAACAAGCGCATGGACACTAAGCTTGGGTCTTCCGTGTGTCTAAAGTGGTGGCCCTGGGGAACATGTGGCCTGAAAATAGGTCTGGCTGGCCCTCAAATGCTAGACCTAAGCAGTTTTGGTTTTATTTTTAATTAAGTGACTCCATTTTAAAAATCAGGAACTTCTACCACCACAACCCCCAAATCCTGATTGACAGCTTCTTTTGAAAAATCTGATACTCTAGCAATGCCAAGGCTGCCCAGGGTCGAACCGTTTAGACAAGGGAATTGTTCTCCAATGCCCACAGGAAGCCTACTTCACCCCTTCATGTGGCTGGCTGGGCCTTGAATACTTTTAAGTCCAAGTCAACCAATTCCAGGGAATTCTGCTAAACCAACTGTGGCAATTACATAATCTCCTGTCAACTTGTGAAGGGGTGGAGTCTAGCCTGTTAATCAGGTCATAGCCAATGAGGCCTCCGTGTGGGGCTGGCCTCCTCCTGAGGATTCTGGGAGCTCCTATCTTCCTCCCTGGAGGTGGGACACACACTCTCTCAGCTACACATTCCTGTTCACAAGCCACATGGAGCTATGCTGATGGAGCCAGAGCCCTGGAGCTGGAGGAGCCATGTGGAGACTCCAGGCAGCCCTGAGATGCTTTGACTGCCACTGGACCCACAAGACTTTCCACCCACTGGCCTGCAATCTTTCTGCATTTGGCATCATTGCATGTGTCGTGTGAGTCTGAAGAAGAATTTATAGATTGGTATTGGAGATATGGGCTAATATTGGACTTATGGACTTGATCTGGATTGGGCTGGGATGTTTTCTTAATATACAATTACTCTTTGATATAAAATTCTCTATTACACGCATATGAGTGTCTCTGGATTTGTTTCTCTAGTCAACCCAGACTAACACACCAACTAAGATAGTCATTCGGGATAGTCACCTCACTCGTTGAGCCCGGTTCCCTTCTCACTCAATGACAAGAGAAACTTTGAAGGGCAAGGAGGAGTCAAAAGGAGGCTAGAGTATTGGCGTCACTAAATAACAGGTGAAAAGCATTGAATTGGCATGTGCCCAGGCATCTCTATTTTAACAACAATTAAGGGAAAAAGAAAGAGAGAACATATTAAGCAATTTTCAGGCAAACCACTACCACACACAAAAAAGAAAAAGAATGGAGCAGAATGAGGAAAGAGCCTCTTTGACCAAGTATGCCAAGAACAGACACAATTGCCATTTGTACCTGCTTCAGGGACTAGTGAAACAAAGGCATTCTCGGGCCTCTCTTGTGTACCTGTGTGAATTCCATGGATGATGCTTTGCTATCCGAAAATTGTGTAGACGGATCAGCCTTGGGCTCCAGCTTATTGTAATATTTCTCAAACATCTCCGTCTCAATTTTGAGAGCAGAGTTTCCATAGCTGCACGACAGAGGGCACCGAATAAGTTTGTTAGTCTGAGTAGACTAGAGAAACAAATTCATGGACACTGATATGTGTATAAGAAAGAGCTTTATATACAAGTACAATTGAATATTAAGAAAACATCCCAGCCCAGTCCAGATCAAGTCGATAAGTCCAATATTAGCCCATATATCTGATACCAATCTATGAATTCCTCTTCAGACTCATGAAACACATGCAATGTTGTTGAATGCAGGAAGATCACAGGCTAGTGGGTGTGAAGTCTTGTGGATCCAGTGGCATTGTAAGTATCACAGTGCTGACAGGGTCTCCACGTGGCTTCTCTGGCTCCAGAGGTCTGGCTCCATCAGCCTCTCTCCATGTGTCTTCTCCAGAGGGATGTCTCAAAGGGAGTGAGCCGAGAGAAAGAGTGTCTCCCACTTCCAAGGAGGAATACAGGAGATCCCAGAATCCTCAGGAGAAGGCCAAACCCACACAGAGACCTCATTGGCTACATCCTGATTGACAGGCTAGGCTCCACCCCTACACTCTGAATCCTCAAATTGACACCAGATTATGTAACAACCACAAAGTCCTGTGGATACAAGAGTTTAAACCTCGATGAACTAGGATCTAGCCCTGATGGTGCAGTGGGTAAGCACTCACAAGTTCGTGGTCATTTGTGGGAGGAAAGATGCGGCGACCTGATCCCATAAGGATGGAACAGTAGGACTTTGTCCTGTAGGGTTTCTATCTGTTGTTATCAAGTTCATGGCTTACAACATGGCAGCACTGGCCAGACACTTACCCTCCTGTTGCCTCAGTTTCCTCCTCCATAAAATGGGAACAAAAGGACTAATCTGTGATGGGCGGAAGAGCTCGCTCTCTCTTTCCCCAGCATTACAATGGTAACCCCAACTTTTTTGGGTATTTTTTTTTTTTACTGCTTGTCTATTGATTGGTCAGTTGATTACTCCCTCTTTCTGCGGTGAAGTGCATTAATAAAGACAATTAGGTATGATTTGATGTTATCTGTATGGATTTGCCAAGGTCTTTGAACTTCTGTTTGGGAATGTTGTCCCAGGTTATGCGATTTTCCATTATGTGATGCTTTTGAGGCAGAGTGTGACTTTTTTTGTTTTGTTTTGGGTGGCTTTTTTATGTTCATAGTATATTTGTATGTATCTCCTGGTGAATATAGTTGCCTATACTCCCTGACAAAACATTTTGGTTTGAACATGTAAGCAATACTGTGACAGTCAAAACTAGAAGAGGAAAGTTATGCACTTTTGATTTTTAACTGGTGGCAAAAAGCCCAGTGCCCTAATGGTAATGTGTTAGGCTTCGGTTCACAAGGTCAGCAGTTCAAAACTACCAAGACCTCCGAGCGAGAAAGGCAGGGCTTTGTAAACAGTGACAGTCTTGGAAACCCACAGGGGCTGCTCTGTGCTGTCCTGTAGGGGGATGATGAGTTGGCAGCAACTCGATAGCAGAGAGTGAGTGAAAAAGCCAAACCGCCTCTCCCTGGGGGGACTGAACCTCAAAGTGGTCTTTGTTTTTGGACAAACTGGAGTTTGGTTCTCTTCAGAATGTGCCGTGTGTCTTATTACTGTCTGTAGTACCTAGCACAGGTACCAGAAACAGTTTAATCCAACTGTGAATAGTGCTCTGTTCGCCAAACACGGCGAGGTTTTACCTTATGTGAATTCTGAATTCACGCCTCTTTAATTGAAAGAAACCTTGAAGTGACAAAAAGGAAAAAGCATTTGCCTTTTAGGATTGTTGTAGGACATGCAGGGCCCTTAGAACGCCGAGTGCCGCAGAGTAAGCGCCGTGTGAGTACATGAGGTTGTTAGTATTATTCCTGTTGGCACGCAGTCAGTGCTGACTTAGGACAAGGCCAGATTTTTCACAAAGTCCAGTTGCCCCATAGAGCTTGCCTGGCTGTGAGTTTTACAGAAGGAGATTCCCCGGGTCATTACAAAGAGGGCTTGTGGGATGGAGACCAAGAGCTCCTAATGCTGTGACCAAGATTAAGATTCTCCACGGAATGCCCTAGTCACTCAATAGTGCTGTGTTTTCTCCTAAGGAGATAAAAGATTTTTTTTTTTTAAGATAGATTGCCAGGCAGTGCTTGCAGAAGTCTTTGAATGGAGTTGACCCACCCAACTCTAGGTTAATAGTTGTGTACAAACTATTTGTGTCACCACAAACCCACAGCCACTGAGCTGATGCTGACGACAGTGACCCCTTAGGATAGTAGAACAGCCCCTGTGGGTTTCTGAAGCTGTAAATCCTTAGGGGAGCAGAAAGCTCCATCTTTCTCCCAAGGAGGCACTGGTGGGTTCGAACTGCTGACCCTGTGGTTAACAGCCCAATGCATACCCCACTGTGCCACCAGGGACCCCTTTGTGCTACCCTACTTGTTCCGTGTCTAATGAGCCACAAAACTCAGCGCCCGGGATTATATTGAAAAGTGTTGCTGAAAAGAGCTTATGGTTTCACCTTCTTGCATCTTCTAGCCCAGGGGTTAGCAAACGTTTGAGATGGAAGAGCCAATCCTGTCTCGCACAATTTAAAAAGTATTCGAGTCAAAAATATGTTTTTACAAGCAAATGAAACCGCCACTACCTGAATAATCATTTTATTTTTATTTTCACTGATACTTCGGGGCCACATGTACGTACCGAGAGCTGCATATGGCTCTCAAGCCGAGTTTGCCGAGCCTGCTCTAGCCCATTTGTTAATTTCCTCCGGAATGACTACATTCTTGAAGTCGCCCACCCCCGCAACCTTCAGACGTTTCTCTTGGGTCTTGGCTCTTATTTCTAGCACCCAGCAGATGAAGCACCCTACAGGAAGTGTATTATAAATGGTGGGAAAGATTTGAACAGATGGCTTTTAGACAACTAGAGATGACAAACCTAGTTTCTCCTGTACATGATAAGATGTTGGCCTTTTAAACTTCCATCTATGTAGCATGTATGTTGTAAGTGTGTGTATGCATATAGTACACACCTACAGATGAGGAAGAGGTTCCTGGGTGGTACAAATGGTTTGTACTCAACTATTAGCCAAAAGGTTGGTGGTTCGAATCCAATCAGAGATTCCCCGTAAGACAGGCCTGGAGATCTGCCTTCCTGAGGTCAACATCACTGAAACCCTGCAGAACAGTTAGCTCTGGTCTGCACCGGGGGGTTGCCATCTGAGTTGGAATCGATCTGATGGTAATGAACACCACCAGCAGCAGCACATGTGCAAGAGTGTTAGAGAGGAGAGACTAGCTTCCATGTTTCCCTAGACCATTGAGCTCATTCTTATTTGACTGAATGTCAAGGTTAGTGGCAAAAGCTGACTGCAAAGACCAATAAGCCAAAGCACCCTTTTTTCTGTAGTCTAGCATGTGCCCAGTGTGGGTGGTGAGGTCACCCCGGAGGATGAACACCAATACTCGCTGTGGGACCATACTGAAATGACGTAGTCTTCCTTTCCTGACCCACTTCCGAGGGCTACTGTGTGATTAGGCAAGTTCCTAGACACCAAATACTTGGCTTATAATAGTTGTTATTTGTAATAATGCCTCTGCTCTGATTAAACTATGTCCAGATGCTTGGTAAGTGGAGAGGCACCAAAAAAAAAAAAAAAGAAAAGAGGAAGCCCCTCGATACAATGGATAGACACGGTGGCTGCAACAAAGGGCTCCAACATCAGAACAATTGTGAGGCCGGTGCAGGGCCTGCGGTTTCCTTCTGTTGTAGGTAAGAGTCACCGTGAGTCAGAAATGACTGGCACCTACCAGCAACATAGAAGTAACAGCATTTCCATTTCCACCTCCGGAGCCAGGCTGTTCTCAGGGAAACCGATACATTGTACACTTTACCTCAACCACGTCATGGCATGTTCACATCTACGGATTTGCTTAAATAGAACTTAATGAGTCGTGGTGGTGCAGTGGGTTAAGCATTGGGCTGACAGGCCCGACTCGGCTTCAGAAAGATGTGGTGCTCTGTTCTTGTGCCTTCTCAGAAATCCAAAGAGCTATTTTACTCTGTCCAATAGGAGGCTGTGCCCTCGAAACCAGCAGTGGCTCCTCCGGGGAAAGAGGAGGCTTTCTACTTCCCCCAAAAGGTGCGATCGTAGAAACGACAGGGGCGGTTGCCCTTTCCGACAGGGTTGCCTTGAATCAGGATTGACTCGGTGGCAGTGCGTTTGGGGTTTTTTGTTTGTTTAGTCGAGGGTGAGCTGGACTGACTGGGTGGCGGTGGGTTTGTGGGTTTGTTTTATTGTAGCTATATAGTACAAACTGCTAAACATCCAGACCATTGGACCAGTTGGTAACAGTGGCTCGGGCACACCGCGGCCTCCTCTCAATAACCTCCTTTTTAGTTCATCCTAGAACCTTAGCACTGCAAAGGGCCTTAGAGGCGGGGTAAGCACACAGTTGGGTGCCCCGGGTCACCGCCCCAGGCCCGTCACCTCCCGGTGGTGGCTCCATCCCCGGCGTCCTAGCGCCGGGTAGAGACAAAGACAAGCTCCTGCCCTATCTCGGAGAGGTCCGTTTCCCCCGTGTTCAAGGCGGACGCGAGTCGTCAGCGCGTTGAACCCCAGCTCCAAGCCCACGTGGGGTGCGGGGCGCCCTAGGAGGAGGGGGCGCCCTCAGGGGGTACCTGAGCTCCTCCACCAGCCCGCACAGCTGGATAACCGGCAGCTCGTTCTCATCCCCGGCCTGGGACACGGTGAGGTTGCTCTCAGAGTCATCTTCGTGCATCGCGCTGCCCAAGCGGCCTTTGCAGCCGCCAAGTTCGCCGGAGAGCGCCCAGGGCTAGGGACCGGCCCGCCGCACTCGGGCTGCGACGAGGTGGCGCGTTGCCGGGGCAACCAGACGCGCGCAGGGGCGGGGTTGGGGGAAGCCCCGCCCACCTTCCAAACTCGCCGTGCAGAGGCAGGCTCCCAGCGACCCTCTGGGACAGGGAGTTTCCTGAGACGGTAAGCCGCTGGTGTTTCGAACTGCTGACCTTGTAGTTAGCAGCGCAATGCGTAACCACTGCGCCCCCATTAGTCGTAGACTAACTCCACTCAGAGCAGAGATGGTCTTGACACTCAGGGGCTTACACTGTCACTTCTTCGACAATACAATTCAAGTAGATAATACTAATAGTAGCTACAGTTTATTGTGCACCGAGTGGAGCCTCACGACCCGCAGCCACGCTGCAAGACACGGTAGCACTGGCCCTGTCCATTTTTAAGGAGTAGAAAACCTCATATTTCGGTGGTGGTTAGCACCACAGTTAACAACAGCACCCTATGGGTGAGCAATCTACTACACGCCACCAGAGTAGTTGATGAAAACCCTTGCAACAACTTTCTGATAGTATTTATTATTCTCTTCACGCTCTAATTGGGAAACTGGGGCTCAACAAGTTAAAAACAAAAGACCCCAAACATGTGGGGCGTGTCTTCTTTCACACACCTCCCTGGAGGTCCTCTGCTCCGTGGAGCTTCAGACACACTCTCTGTAGTTTTACTCAGGAATCAGCACTCATTGAACCAGACCCAACCCACTGCCATTGAGTCCCTTCCGGTTCACAGCAGCCTGACATAGCATTTCTGAAGCCTCAACCTTTCCCTTGGTGGTGGTTTTGAACCGCTGACCTTTCCGCTGGCAGTCCGACACTTAACCCACTCAAAAACCCGCTGCCATCAGGTCAATTCTGACTTGTGGCAACTCTATAGGGCAGGGTACAACTGCCCTGTGGGTTTCCCCCTATAACTCTTTACGGGACTGAAAAAGCCTCATGTTTCTCCCACAGAGCAGCTAGTGGTTTCAAACTGCTGACCTTTTGGTTAGTAGCTCAAAGTGTAAACCCCTTTGCCACCAGGCTCAGCACCATGAAAAGTCCAAACACCAACACCACCAAATGGTGGTGACGAGCAAATGTGCAGCAACAGGAATGCCCACGCATGCTCATGGGACTGTCCAATGGTGCAGGCCTTGTGGAAGAACTTTCAGCAGTTTGTTCCAAATCTAAACAAGTCTTCCCAGAGGATCCAGCAGTTGTGCCTCTGGTTATCTACCCGGAGGAGTTGAACGTGTATAACCACCCACAAAATGCAGGACCCTCATGCACGGTTGGTTGTGGGAGTCCTTCAAACAGTCAGGTGTCCATTTTCTCCTGAAAGGTTAGCAGGTGGAACCCACTCAGAAGACAGGCCTGGTGATCTGCTCCCAAAGCTCACAGCCTCGCAAGTTCCAGGGAGCTCAGTTCTGCGCTGACACACCTAGGGTTGCCGGAAGTTGGAGTCCTCTGGATGGCTACTAACAGCAGCAACCAATATGGCCAGACATTGGAAGCAACCCAAGACATCCTTCAACCAGGGAATGCCCAAACCAGCTGTAGTACACCCAGACAATGGACTATGAGTCAGTGATGGGGGGCGGGGGGGAGAAATGTAGTAAAAGCCACACAAAAATACGGAGGAAACTAAACCAGGCTTTCTAAGGGGTAGAAGTCAGTCTGCAAAGGTTACTAGACATTATAGGATTCCAAGTATGTGAAATGCTGGAAACGGCAAAACGATAGGGTTAGTGACTGCCCGAGATTGGATCAAGAACAGACCGTGCTAACGATCCAGGGTTCCAGGCCTGGGTGAGCTGCTGGCCCCTTAGGCTAGGAGACATCAATGGTTTGGGTCTTGCCCTTTTCACCCCTGTAGAATGGACACTACTCGCTGTTGGTGACTCCTTTGTGCCGCTTACAGGATTACTACCAGGCTCACATGAGACAGAGTAGGAGGCCCTGAGAGGGATGACCTAGAGTAAGGTCCCGGATAGAGTAAGAGAAAAACGTGGAACAGAATTCAAACTCTTCAGAGACCAGATTGCCAAGCCACATCAAGACTCGGTGGATCCCCCAAGACAGTGCCCTTTAGTGACCCTTCACATCTGGAACTGAACTCACCCCACATGGCTCAATTTCCAACCAAACAATAGACCAAGGAAACCATGACACTAGGGAGGCATGAACATCTTGGAACTGCCCACCACTTCACATCAAAGGGCCTGGTTCAGAAGGGCTGGCCTTCAAAGAAGGAGGAATGGAAACAGGAAACACCGGGAGCGAGAGGGAGGGGCTTGCAACAAATGAGCTGGAACAAAATGTGCTTGAGTTGTTGAATGTGAAACTGATGCTCTGCCCTGGAAACCTTCACCCAATTTACAGTCAAACATTGAGAGAGCGAGCGGCGGGGGGGAGACAACGAGGAGGAGAAGGGGGCAGAGGGAAGAGGAGGAGGGGAAATGAAGAAGAAGGAAAAGGAGGAGTAGATTGGCCAGTGGGATAGCAAGATGGGCATCCCAGCACCTCCTCCACCTGGGAAAAGCCCTAGCCCTGGCTTGAAGCAAGTTTTAGTAGATTACTTTATAAAATGACTCAGGCTGCAAGGTTTTAAATAACCATAAGGATAATTACCATGATTATTCCTTAATATATTTATTACTAATTGGGTGATATTCTTATTGCTTAATAAAACCACTTCTAGCAATTAGTGTTTCAGTGACTATTTATTGGTACTCCCTGTGGGCCCAGGGCTGTGCTAAGTACGTTCTACGCATGATCACATTTCATCACCGTGATAGTTCTATGAGATACAGGCACTTGCATGGCCTGCCATTTCATCAGAAGCCGAGGGTTTAAAGAAGTGAGGCAACTCGCCCAAGGTCACGCAGCGACTCGGGTGGAGCTAAAATCCAGGTCTATCTCACCCGGCACAGTCATTGTAGGGTCCCAGAGGTTGGGGGAAAGTGAGTGCTATTTAGACCCTGTGGAGACCTGGTGTTGTAGTGGGTTACAAGTTCGGCAGCACCTCTCAGGGTCAGCAGTTCAAAACCACCAGCTGCTTGCTAAGCTAGTGAAAAATAGCATTTTCTACTCCCATAAACAGTTACTGTCTCAGAAACTCACAAGAGCAGCACTACCCTGTCCTATAGGGTAACTGAGTCAGCATTGACTCGATGGCAGTGAGTTTGGGGTACTTAGGCCCTTAAGGACATGTGAAATGTCTGGAGACCTTTTTTGGTTGTCACAGTTTAGGGGAGGCAGCTAGAAGTTAGACGTCAAGGGGGTTGCTAAGTACCCTACAATGTGCAGGACCACCGACATCCAACAATTACCTGACTTGAAATGTTGATTGTGCTGAGCTTGAGAAGCCCTGGATTCTAGTTTGGGAAGCAGTGAGAATGAACCTTTGCAACTGAATTCCGTTTGAATTCTGTGGCACCCTTTCCTGCCCCACCCTCTCCCTCCATTTTTCTAGAACCACCTTCCCCGGTGGCTCAGCCTTCATGACCTCCAAGTGGATACTACCCTTGGCATGGAATTGTTGCAGCGCTTTAAAACAATGGAGTCTTTTGACTTAAGAAGCATGGAATCAGATCCATGCAACGTATGATGCTCGCAGCAAATCAGAATCACCCATTCTCATCTTCCCCCAAAGATGACTTGCTCAAATATCAGTTAAAGGAGCTCCGCACGTGGGCGAGTGGCTCTTTGCAAGTTCTGGAGACCGATGCTATGAGGAGGACCATCACCTGATGGCTGCCAGAGCACTTTCTTTTTACTTCGACAACTATTTGTTGAGCACCTGCTATGTGTTTGGATACGGCGGGCTGGTGGTTTCCCTGCTCACCTGGAACTTCCCTCCGATAGAAACAATGACAGCCAATGGGATAAGTGCTTACAGCAGGCTATGTACAAGGACCCCCAGATTCCAAAGGGCCATGGAATGCTTTCTGAATCAAGAGCCATCTGGGCTGGATTCAAATCCAGGTTGTCTGAATCTTTAGCCAAACTCACTCACTTCCTTAGCTCATAGCAGAGACTAACACTCAATAAAACAAAATAAAATAAATTAAAAACATATTACCATCAAAGTTCATTCTCACTCCTGACCTTCCAGTCTGCAGCCCAATGCCTAACCACTGCGCCACCAGGGCTCCTCAGCAGAGACTGAAGTGCGAGGGACATGGGTGGAGCACAGGGCTTGTGCAAAGGCCCAGATCAGAGAAAGCAAAGCAAGGAAGGTCATGAGTACAGTACACCTTCCAATGGGGTCTTCCTCGTGCTGGGGGTTCCCTTTGACCTCCCTTTCAAAGAGTCCCAGTCCCAGGGGCAGCTGGCCTTGTCCTGTAGGGCTACTCTGCATCAGTGTGGACTCGGTGGCCGGATGGTTAGTTTGGGTTCTAGTGTGAGTGGTTTCCACGCCCTCTTGATGTGTATGTTGCTCTCAATTTTCTTCTCCTCAGAGTTCCAGGGACCGCTCACCACCCCCACCCCC
>NW_022106189.1:21177381-21179983 GCF_000313985.2 Echinops telfairi | reverse complement strand
GGGATGGTGGTGGTGGTGGTGGTGGTGGTGGTGGTTGTGACATTTCAGGCTATCAACTGTGCATTCAGCAGATTAAACCACTCATCAACCCCTCCCCTGGTATTCTACCCCA
Organism: Echinops telfairi; assembly: GCF_000313985.2. Lineage (NCBI taxonomy): Eukaryota > Metazoa > Chordata > Mammalia > Afrosoricida > Tenrecidae > Echinops > Echinops telfairi. Next base: position 21,179,871 of record NW_022106189.1, on the reverse strand, counting down.
TCCCTGCTCCCCAGATATCTCTTCTGCCCTTGTGGGCGTCTGTCCTCCCTTTCACCCAAGTCAACACCAATTAGCCTTCTAGCCCATTGCTTCATCTTTCACTCCTTGCTCCCGCTCTCTTGGGATCCTCCAAAGTCTGTTCCCTTCAGTATGCAAGTCTTTCTCTTGTGTGTTTGTTTGACCCTTGTAGTAGTGGTCTTCTACATTATTAGTCCTTCTGTGATTGACTAACTGTTGTGGGGCACCAGCCTCCCTAAAACCAAATGGGTTCAAGGGGCGGTTGTGTAATTGAGGGGTAAATGAACGAGACATCAGGCAAGATAAAGCATGCACGGGCTCACCTCCTCAGTCATGACTTCAGGAGCCAGGTCTGAGCAGCGAGAGCAAATACTGTAATCTGTATGCACTGTAAGCACAGGTGTCAACAGGAAGGGGTTGTACAAGAGTCATGCACAGAACATGAGGCGGACGAGCTAGGGATGTACACGCAATAGGAATGGGTTCTACTGGAGGCATACAGGTGACAGGAAGGCACAAAAGTAGCAAGATGGGTGGACTCTGGAGTCAAGATGGCAGCCTAACCTTGGTCTTCTCTGAGTTGGCTTGGCCTTAGGTGCTGGGCTCTTCTCCTGGGCAACAATCTATGATCCTTATCAGAAGGGGGTGGGCCCTACTGAGGGTGGGACAGACAATAGGGTCTGATGACCTTGGATGACTGACAACCTTCAGGCAGACAGCCTTCAAGCAGTGGACCCTCAAAGGTATAGTAAGCAACCATGTGTTTGCAGACAGCACATTAGATTTGGCATTATTACGCGGGACATCATGGGGAATAACTTTTACTCAGGAGAATGTGAGGGGGACGCATCTCCAACCCACGAAGTGAAGGTTTCCTCCCCAGGAGCCTTGGCCTCCCAGACTCCATAACGTACAAATGTTGAGGGTTTGCCCCCATACACTCTCTTCCCAGTTCTGTTTCCCATGAACTTTGTTCTGCAGAATGCTCTTCACGTCCATCCACATCACGACATGCTTCGTGCTGTCATCGTTGTCTTTCAGCAACGTGTAGTATTCCACTGTGTGCATGTTCCCCAGTCTCTCGATCCAGTCTTCTGGCTGTTTCCAAGTTCTTGCGATTGTGAACAGCGCTGCCCTGAACAGGGACGTGCACGTATCTGCTCGTGTTTATGGCTCTTACTGCTTTAGGATATATACGCAGCAGTGGTATTTCTGGACCATAGGAATTGAGTGGTCCCTGTTGTTTGAGGTAGTGCCATATCACTTTGCATACTGGTCCTGCATATTAACAGGTCCACCAGCTGTGAATGAGTTCCCACCTCTCCGCATCCTCTCCAGCATTTTCAATGTAAACCTTTTTTGTTTGTTTGTTTCCCCAACCAGGCATACTCTCCTCTTAGGTTCTATATTAGCAGTTGTTCTCTGCTCCTCCCCATTTTCCTACCAGCAGAAATGTCATCATCTTCTCCGAGACATTGTGCCTCCCTCCCCACACCTTGACTTGAGTTTCCAGTGAGGTTCACGGATCACTGTGGTCGGAGTGTCTGTTGACTCAGGGAGACCTTAGCACCATTTTGTACTGCAGCAACTGAATGGTCTTCTCCCTCCCCCTGCATCTTGAAAAACCGGCCCCAGCTGAGGTGAGGTTTTCTCCGTCAGTGGTTGTTAGGTCTACACAGAGGGGGTCATATATGGATCTTGGACACTAGGCAGGCTCTCTACCTCGTTGTGACTACCTTCACTCAGCATAACAGTTTCCAGGTCCCTACCAGTCACGAGGAGTTTCATGGTTTCAACGTTGTGTTTTCAGAGTGTATGGTATTCCTCAATGCAAAATTCTTAGTTCAGAGACCCTCACAAGAGCAAAGTGCACAAACCACAAGTGTACAGCCCAAACTGTTTCAAAAACCAAACACCCTGTTGTAATCCACTCATGGATGAACACGGAGACCATCACACCCAGAACGCATTGAGCTGAGGTGTGTTCTGGGAATGCCAACTCAACTCAAAATCTCACCACCCCTAGTGAGGAGCGAATAACAAGGCGACATGACAAAATGTTCTAAAATCGATTGTAGCGATGATTTCACAACCCTTTTAATATGATTGCTTTGTATGAGATGTGAAGTATATGCCAATAAAACTTTTAAAAACATTTATTACTATTATTTTTTAATCTCACATCCCTTGAGTCGATTCCAACTCATAGCAACAAGGGGGCTTCAAAAAGTTCAGGAAAGATTCTTTCATTCTTTTTTCCCATTCCATTTATACATGACCTTCTTCAAACCCCTTCGGATTTCTAACAAAAAAAATTTAAATAATAATACTAAAATCTTGCAAGCCTAATGAAAGAAAGAAACCTGGATCCCAGAATCCAGTGCTGTCCCCACCACTCCCATAGTAACTACACCCACACAGTTGGTGCCAGACGCTAACACTGCCCAATGTTCTATGTCTATAAATAGAATC
>NW_022106189.1:21173297-21174632 GCF_000313985.2 Echinops telfairi | reverse complement strand
CAAGCGGCCCTTGGTTTGATTCTTTGCACAGCGACCTGCAGGCCAGTTCTCAGCATGCTGGCTTTGTGGGAATATGCTGTCTTCCCGGCTGGAGAGTCATGCAAGGAGCAGGGGAAGTTCTCATGGACCTGTGCTGTTCCCAGTGCCTCCCCACGCTGTGACAGTTGTGGCACATGCCCTAGCACTACTGAAGATGGGGCACCCAGGAGCGTTTTCCCCCAGGCCACGGCAGTTTCCATCGCTCACCGTGAGCTCATTCAGCGATTAAAAGCGAATTGCCACCGGCGGCACTTTCCTTGGTGAATTGGACTGTAGGCATAGGAAGTGTTTCCGTTTCTGTCTGCTGGTGTAACAGAGACACTACAACGGTTTTCTCACAGTTTCCACTCAACTCAAAAGGTCAGTGTCATCACATCGTTTCGGACGCAGAGTGACCCTCCAGGACCGGTAGAACTGCCTCTGTGGGTCTCTGAGACTCACTCTGGGGAGGAGAAAGCCCCTTCCTCCTCCCATGCTGCAACTTGCTGGCTTTGAACTGAGCGCGATGCATAACCCACTGTTCCGGCGGGTCTCCTCGGAGTCCAGCGTCACAGGGAAGGTTTCAGTCTCTGGTGGCTCTGGGGAGGTCTGTTTGTCTTTGCAGCGTCAGCTCCTCGGCTCCTTGGTGATGAAGCGCCTGGCAACTCTCTTCCCAGTGCTGCTCTGCTTCTGCGTTTGATGCGCTCTTTTTATAGCTCACAGGGGCCTGCCTTCAGGCGTCCCCCTCCCCGCCACTGATGTGCACTCGTTAACATTAAAAACCTTTCCAAACAGGTACACCAAAATCAAATCCAAACCAAAAATCCAAAACCCTGAACTCACTCACTGCCATTGAATTGATTCCAGCTGTTCATGGCCCTGTAAAGCAGAGTAGAACTGCCCTTGTGGGTTTCTGAGGTGGTAAATCTTTACAGGGGCAGAAAGCCTCTCATAGAGCCCCCCTTTCTCCCGGAAGCAGCAGGTGGCTTTCAACGGCCCACCTGGTGGTTAGCAGACCACAGGTAACCCAATAGGCCACCAGGGCTCCTTCTCCACAGGTTGAGGGCTACGATTCACAACATGTATTTTAGGGGGGACACTATTCCATCTCTAACACCAAGTCATCATCGTAACTGCCACTGAGCATTTGCTATGTGCAGGCATTGTTCAGAGCAGATGATACATCTTAACAAGCACAGCTTGGGGAGAAAAAGAGAGTAGAGCACATCCAGGCCCACCAAGCCTTGAGGACACTATCCCTGCTCAGAGCCACCAATGCACAGAGAGGACAATATAGCCAGTCCCACTATGAGACAC
>NW_022106189.1:21170087-21171221 GCF_000313985.2 Echinops telfairi | reverse complement strand
GGCAACGAATGTACAAATGTGCTTGACACAATGGATGGATGGATGGATTGTGATAAGAGTTGTACAAGCCCCCAATAAAATGATTTTTTTAAAAGAAAGAAAAAAATATCTATCTTTTAAAAAAAGAAAGAAAAACAAGCACAGCTTATTATGATCTCATTTTACAGTTTAGAAAACGGAGGCTCTGGGAAGAAAGGCAGCCGGTCCTCAGTCTGTTGGCACCAGTGACAGCAGCATTCGTCCGGCAGAGAGCTTCATAGGCTGGGCTTTGGGATTCCTAAGAGGAGGGTGTGAATGGGGATTCTGCCCCTTGTTCACGTGTGACCCGCCTCCGCTTCCTCCTCTGAGAAATGAAGAGAATGAGGTTTACCTGGCCAGATTCCTTGAAGGATTAAAGGATGAGAGAGCATCAATAATTGTAGTATCTGTCAGAGAGAGGGAGAGAGGTGGGGCCTACCTCTACTCGGTTTTTTGTTTGTTTGTTTTTTAAACTTCTATTGTGATTGGGATCAAAGTTTGCAGAACATCACATTGGTTTTCCATTCAACAATTGGCACACGATTGGATGGCTAACTCTGATGGCAATCCTCACAATGCCAGAGCTGTCTTCCCTCTGGTTACCATTTCCACTCTTCCTCTTTCCTCCTCCTTCCTGTCTTGAGATCTACCCAAGAGCCCTGGTGGCATCGTGGTTACCAGGTAAGCTGCTAACTGCAGGTTCAGCATTTCAAAACCACCAGCCAATCCAGAAACAGTTACAGTCTCAGAAACCCGCAAGGAGTCACCATGAGTCAGCATTGACTGGAGGGCCATAGGTTTGTCATGGTTTGGTTTGGGGTTTTAAACTCACTGCCATCTAGTCCAGCCTGACGCGTAGCAACCCTATAGGACGGGGTAGAACTGCCCCTTTGGGTTTCCAAGGCTTATATCCACCTTGTGACAAAGCATAACCGTCTATGTCACCAGGGCACTGTCCTTGGATCTTCCTGGTAGGCTGTTCTAGGGATTGCGGACCTCCCTGTAGTTACTGTTCAACGGATAGGTCTGGCTAGTATTCGGCAAGATCAAAGGGCAGAACAAGCAACTCTGTCTTGGAAGAAGTACAACTAGGGTGCTCCTTAGAGACGATGATGG
>NW_022106189.1:21167236-21169299 GCF_000313985.2 Echinops telfairi | reverse complement strand
TAGTCTAGCCACTATAGATGGCTGATGTTAAGGAGAATAACCTCTGACTTACTTTCGCTGCCTAAAGAACAGTCATTCTCAAGCAGCTAAGTTTGGTACATATTTTGGGGAGACAACTTAAGAGAAATCCTTCTGTTCCTCACAGACAGGTGTCAGGAGATACCAGCCCCTGGAGAAGGACATCATGCTTGGTAAAGTAGAGGGGCGGCGAGGAAGGGCCTTGACAAGAAGGACTGACCCAGTGTCTGCAAATAGAAGACGTGAACATAACAGCAATTGTGGGGATGAGCAGGACCGGGCAGTGTTTCCCTGCATTGTACATGGGGTCGCTATGGATCGGAATCAACTCGATGGCCCCTAACAACAACGTTGTTTGGCTTAAAGTGGATTCACAGAGGTCCTACTTCTACGTGTTTCCGAATGTAAAGATTACATTTATTGAACGTGTGTTAGACCTCAATATTTTCCCCCAAACATGTCATTATTTATTTGGACATGTTATCAGGAGGGAGCAATTCTTAAAGAAGGACGTCATGCTTGGTAAAATAGAGGGTTGGCAAAAAAATAAGAAGACCCACCCCCCAACAAGCTGGATTAACACAGAGGCTGCCACAATGGCCTTGAACATCCCAGGAATGGAGGATGGCTCAGGACTGGGCAGTGTTTCATTCTGTTGGGCATAAGGGTGCTATGAGTAACCAGCCCAGCCGTACCTAACAACCACACTGATTTATTTATCATGAGTAATGGTCTGAAAACAAGCCATAACCTTCCGTGTCAACCAATTAGTTTATTCAGCTTGATCATAGCTGTCAAAGGTTGGCCTCAGATCTTGCCCCAGATCTGAAATGGCTTTGCCCCTTTTGCAATCACATTAATAATCCCAGTCCATGCGGTGTGTTTTTGAAGATGGCAGGGTTTGGTTATTTTGAAATCATTTCTGTTGCAAAACGGGAAAAAGAACTGCCATGTACCCTTGACCCAGATTCCTCAAATGTTAATATTTGTAGACTGTTGCTTTATCATTCTCTTTCTGTAGATGTTTTGTTTTGGTTTGGTTTGGTTTTTTTCTGGCCCAGGAATTCATTTGGTCACCTCTCTTTCACGTCCATTGATCTGGGACTGTCCCTCTGTTTCAGGCTTTTCTAGCCTGGATGTTTCTGAAGAGAAAAGGGCAGTTCATTGTCCAACGCGCTTTCTAGTTGGGATTCCCTGATGTGTCCACGGGAGCAGGCCTTCGGCTCAGGAGTGACCTCTCCTTCTCCGTCAGTGTGTTAGGAGGGATGTGGCACCCACAGGTGATTTTAACTTTGATCACCTGGTTAAAGTGAGATCAGCAGTTATTGATACAGTTATCAATTTTCCCTTTGTCAATTGTAAATATCTTGGGGGGGCTGCTTTGAGACTTCATAAATATCCTGTCTCCTCTCAGACTTCCACCCACCAGTTTTGTATTCACTGATGACTGGGGCCTGAATAAGTGATGACTATGACAGCTGAGAAAGGGTGCTGCTTTTGAGTGCCATCACTCCCTTTATACTGAGAGGAGCCCTCGTTGGCGTAGTGGTTACTAGCAGGGCTGTGACCCGCAAGGTCAGCAGTTTGAAATCACCAGCCCCCTTGAGAGAGAAAACCTGGGCTTTCTACTCCCGTGAACAGTCACAGTCTTCCAAAGTCACTGGGGCAGTTCTGCCTTGTCCTGCAGGGTCCCTGTGAGTCGGACTGGACTCGATGGCAGCAGCGAGTCTGGTTTGTTTACGTTTCTTCATTCTTCAGGTGTTTTCTCTCGCTGTGGATTTGTAGGAGCTGAGGTGATGCTGTAACTTGTAACTTTTTACAATCACTTAATGTAATGCTCAAAGTGCCCCAGACTTGGCAGTGGGAACCCGTTCAAGCTGACGCCTGCGTCTTTTTGGGGTGTCCTCATCGGTTTTTTCGTGTTTTTTTAAATTTATTAGTATTTGCTTTTGGGTTTTCTGAGACCCTGTAAACGATGTTCTATTGCATTCTCCTCTGTGACCCAAACTCTCTGCCGTCAAGTTCATTAGACTCCATTGCAACCT
>NW_022106189.1:21160638-21166746 GCF_000313985.2 Echinops telfairi | reverse complement strand
CGCTGTACATCGTTACAGGCGCAGAAGGATGCTGTACATCGTTACAGGCGCAAACAGACGCTGTACACCGTTACAGGCGCAGACGGACGCTGTACATCGTTACAGGCGCAGACGGACGCTGTACATCGCTACAGGCGCAGACGGACGCTGTACATCGTTACAGGCGCAGACAGACTTGTCTTTCTCCTGCAGGGCAGCTGGTGGGTTGGCAGTACCGGCCTTGTGAGTAGCAGCCCATCTTGTAGCCCACCACCCCACTGGGACCCTGCCCTAGGGATGCCCAAGAGAAGGAAGGCAGCATCACTGTAGAGATGTGAGCGTCAGAGGGTTGGTAAACCACAGAGCACTGGGGGCCATGTTGGAGGGAGTGAGTTTGGGAAGTTCCACGGGGTCTTGGCTTTGTCCACCTTCCACTGAGCCCCACAAAGTAATGGTGGGAGACTGGGAACTGGATTTGGAGTCTGAAATTTGGAGGACCCCCGCCCCTTCTATCTCCCATAGTGATGAGACCCAAGCAAGTTACTCAACTTCTGTGAACTTCCCTTGAATGAAGGAGCCATGCCTGCCCTCCCTAAAGGGAGGCCACGAGAATGAGACACAGTGATGGCTGTGGGGAGTGGCTGCTGGTGTCTGGGGTTCTCCACTCGCTGTGTGTTGTGGAGTCTCAGGACTTCTTCAGGGGGGTGAGGTGGGGGCACCACGGGTGCCCTCTTCTTTCTCACTGTGTTTCCATTTGAGCCTCAGAAGATCTGGGTTCTCAGCCAGTCCCTTTCTGAATGGCCTCAGAAGCACCCGCTGTAGCCCTCCATCTGTCCCAAGAAACATTCTAAGACAGCCCGAGAAGACAAGTGTTTGCGCTCCCTTTGCCCTCTGCTCACTCCAGGAGACCCCAGTGCCGTGAAGGCAAAGGTGCCAACTGTATTGGCCACTGTGTGTCTCCGTGCTAGAAGGGACCGGCACAGATCCAAGGCTCAAAAAGGGTGCATTGCCAATCCTGCTCCGTGGCGATTTTTGAGTAGATGCTTAGACAGACCCAGGCTGAACAGACGTGGGAGGGCGAGTGGGAGAATTCCCAGGCATATAGATTTGACAGATGATACTTGCATGTGTGTATTTACCCTTGCTGCCACTGTATCCATGACAAAGTTATGAAAACTTCTTAGACATAACCACACACCTGGAGGGGATGAGCTGCCGGATCTAGGGGATTGGTGTGTGAGGCTCACTATCAGAGTGTGTGTGTGTGTGTGTGTGTGTGTGTGTGTGTCTGTATAAATGCTTGCGTGTGAGTGTATGAGTGTGAGGATGTGAGGATTTAGTGTGTGGGTGTGGATGTGTGAGTGTGTGAGAATGTGAGTGTGTGTGAAGATGTATGGGTCAGTGAGTGTAAGTGACATGCCCTGCCTCCCTCTCAGCTTTCATTCCAAGGACACCATACGGATTTCCATGGGGGCCACCGCATTTTGTATTCCCACCAACAGTAGGTAAGTGTTCCAATTTCCCTATATCTTCCCCAGCATTCCGATTAAAAAAAAATAGCCATCCTAGTAGTGAACGTGAAAAAGTGGAAGGCCCTAAACGAGATGGATCGGCACAGTGGCTGCCTCAATGGGCTCAGGCATGGGACCAATTGTGAGGACGGCGCAGGGCCGGGCAGTGTTTTGTTCTGTTGTGCACAGGGTCACTGTGAGTCGGAGCTGACCCAATGGCACTTAGCAACCACGATGATAGTGAAGCAGCATCTCATCATGGGTCTACTTTGCAACGGTCTCGTGGCCATTGATGCCGAGCATCTTCTCATGGGCTCAGTGCCACCAAAGAAGACCCTCATTCACCTCATCTCCAAAAATGAACTCACCATGGATCAAAGTCCTCCCTGTAAGACCCAGAGCTTGAAAGATCGCCAGTGAGAACGCAGTGACAAACTTAGGGTCTCTAACAGGTGCAAAAACTATCAAACCTAACTGCAAACGCACCGGCAGCAGCAGACAAACCGGGTGATGATGACTTGCTGAAAATCACACCCTTTGGGGCATCAAAGGATTCCACCAAAAGAGTGAAAAGAGAACTGCACCCTGGGGCGGGGAAAGGGCCATGGTACAGTATAGAAAACGTCAATATCTCAAAAAGAAGATGACAAAGAACTCAATTTAAAAATGGACATAGGTAGAGAAGACCATAGGGCTAGCCCCACCACAAGACACGACATCCCTCACTGACCCATAGAGCTACGAGGGTCAGCACTGGAGGCACAGCGAGGGAATTGGGCCTGATCTGACCCCACCACCCTGGGTGAAACTCGAAGGGCGTGCAACAGAGCAGCAAGGGGAGCAAAGCAATGAAGTCCCCAAGGAACACCAAAAATAGACTTTGGGGTCAGGAGGTGGAACCCCATCAAACTAGACCGGAAAATACTTCTAAATATCAAAAAACAGACCTGGAACTATTTATAGGCTTGTCTTTTTTGTTGGGTTTTTGTTGTTGTTTTGTTTTGTTTTACTCTGTCTTGTTTTTGTGCTTGTTATTGTCTCTGCATGTCTATCTTGTTAAGATAGGCGGGATAAACAATCTGGAGGAGAAAACAATGGGACCAATGGTTCCCAGGGGACACAGGAGAGGGAGAGATGGGGGAAAGGAAAGGGGATGTCAACCAACCCAGGGACAAGGGAACAACAAGTGATCTAAAATCGATGGTGAGGAGGGTGTAGGATGCCTGGTGGGGCTTGATCAAGGGCAACGTAGCTGAGAGGAATACTGAAATCCAAATGAAGGTTGAGCATGATAGTGGGACAAGAGGAAAGTAAAAGAAAATAGAGAAAAGAGCTAGGAAGCAAAAGGCTTCCTAGAGGTCTAAATACAGGCATGTACATATGTAAATATATTTATATATAACGATAGGGAAATAGACTGGATTCTGGGCTTGTGCTTAATACTAGCCCCAATGGGAGAACAAATCGTTCTTATGACATGGCCCTGCTTGATGCTTAACCTCATGAAGAGATCGCTGAAGATAGGGATGCTGCAGCAAAGAGTGGTGAAGAAACTAGAGGGTGCCCAGCTATCAGAAAGAATAGTGTGCTGGATAGGATGTGGAACAGAACTCAAAAATCAGAAAAGAAACCAGGCTTATTGGTCAGAACGAAACTCAAAGACCATGGCTTTGAGTCATCCTTCAGGACTCAGCCCTGTGTTTGGCTGGTCACCATTGGAGATCCCAGGGACAGCACTGGGGACAAGGTTCAGAGGGTTTGGGAAGGAGGAGGAAGGGAAACAGGCCACACAGGGAGGTCGAGGGGTAAGTGACGGTGCACTGAGGGATGTCAACGGACGAACTGGAAAAAAGTGTGTATAATTGTTGAATGTAAACTTGGGGATCAGCTCTCTAAACCTCCCCCTAACTCACAATATTTTTTTTAAAAAAAGAGTTGATCAGAAATGCTTTTTGGGCCAGACTGTTCGTAGCTGCTGTCATCGTTGAGTTTGTTCAAACCACATGTTCCCCCAGTAACATGGCTCCCTGGGGTTTTCTCTGCGGTCTCCGTGGATGGAAGCAGTTTGCCAGGCCTTTCCTTCTGTGCATCCACGGAGTGGGTTCACATGTCCTTCCCACTTTTGCGTTAGCAGCCAATCACAAACTGCTGCTCACACAGCCCAAACTCTGAATGGCCAGCGCAGAGAACCCACTCTCATTTCCGTTCTGGGCTCATCTTGAGACTGGCCTGAGAGGGCGTGTGAAGCACTCTGAGCAGTGCCCAACCGAGAGAAGATGTTCCATCCTTGCTGAGCATGTTCACAAGGAATGACTCCCTCCTCCGAGGACCAAGTGTGGGCTGAGAGGTTTTGATGCCCGTCAGCCTGCACCAGCTACTGACAAGGTCTGGGGAAATTGGATCCCCAGAAGGGAGCCCATTGACTTGAGGGCAGTGGCGTTTCTGTTTCCCATCAGGAGAGACTAATGGTAGATGAAAAGGACAAAGAAACTCTGGGCTTGGTCAAAAAGATGCTGCATTCAGCTACTAACTTGCCTGGTGACCTCGGATAAGTGTGCTAAGCTCTCTGGACCTGTCTTTTCATATGGACAAGGTGTGTGTGTCGGGCAGGGGAGGGGGGTATTTTCACCACTCTCTTTACCTCACAGGGGATCCTGAGGGTCAAATAAAATGGTTCTATGTGCTGGAAAACTCGTAGGACCCACCTTCCCTCTAGGATGCTGGATGCTCTGCTGCCAGGGTTTCCAAGGCCACCAGGTTCATCTGTGGGGGGCCAGATGTCAGTGGAGCCTTCAGGCTAAGATGAGGAAGAAAAACGCTGGTGGTGTTCATCCCAAAATTAGCCAGTGAACACCCCATGGAGTGTAACAGGCCATTATCTGATTGCCAATAATCATGAAACTGACAGGGGGCAGGGCCAGGCTTTGTTCTGTTGGATTGTGGGATCACAGACAAGTGCACGGCAAGGAGCAACAACAAATGAAGTTCAAGGTGTGATGAATACCTTTCTTCTCCTCCCTCCAGGCCCAGAGGGCCCCAGATTCCCATTTGCAAGACTCTCCCCCAACTCTTGCCCACGTCTCCTTTGCTCTTGGCTCAATGAACCCTGCTCCAAACCCGGGGCTGTCTTGAAGAGAGGTCTGTGTGAAACCGTCCCTGGATTCTGCAGGTCTGCTGAAACAGGGCGGTCCAGAGGCGACAGGCCCACTGGCAGCTCGTGGGTAGAGAAAAGGAAGCCACCTCCTCTTCTCCTGCGACATGAGTCATCCTGTCAACATGCCCTTCTGACGTCACAGCTGGTTCGACCAGATGCCGCGGGACTTGTGCACTGCCCTTGCCAAGACCTCTCCCTCACCCTCTCTGAGTCAAAAGTACACCAGGGCACAAATGCCAGACCCCAGAATCCTCTTCGGTGCCAGCGTCTTCAGGTGAGCCCCGTCTTGATAAAACAAAAACAAATACTACTGAATAATGGAGCAAAAAGGGAGCGCTTTCCCACCCTGCCCTCCATTCCAGTTGACACCCAACGAGGTGGATTTTGAGGCTGTCAATCTGCCTGAGAGAAGACAGGCTGAACCACCAACCTTGCAGTTCACTGATTACCTGACAGCGCCACCAGGGTGCCACACCCGTGGCCAACCATTCTTCACAGCCTGGCATTAACCTTGCAGACTTTTTATAAGAACTATCCCATTTTCAGATTAAATTTTAATTTCACAAGCAATACGGGAATTGATCTTCATTGGGGGATTACAAAAAGGAAACAAAGTCAAAATCAAAATCCGCTGTCCCCTCAGAGGATGCCTGCTCTATCTTCCAGGTGTTTTTCATCGAACACGGTTCTATGTCTGGAAGAACTACACGGCTGGCTTTTAGATGTAGGAGTGTGCTTCCAAAAAAAAGGCTGACCGACCCTGCCTCCTACTTGTGACATGGAGTCTCACCGCGCCTTCCCCTCCCCACCCCACCCCCATGTCATTGTAAATTAGGTGAAGGTTTACAGACCAGATCACCAATTTTACACGCAACAACCATACCCATTTGTACCCACCCGTTGGTGGCAATTCCCTCAAAGCACCATCATTTATCCCTCTCCCTCCCTGTCTTTCCCGTTTCCATCCCTCCTTCTCGGCTCACCCCCTGAACCTTGCCCTGGGGTAAGTGCCGCCTTTCCATCTCCATTTCCAACTCACAAGGGTGAGTTCCCTTCCAGAGCTGACGGGTGACATAGGGCCATAGTCTTGCGAGTCCCACCTGTTTCTTTCTGGTCAGTAAGCCTGGTCTCTTTTAAGATCTTGAGTCCCGCTCCACATTTTCTCTCATCGTAAGCATCCCGGAGCTCGACTCTGATTCTTTTCAGGATAGCTGGTAGTGGTAGCTGGGCACCATCTCATCTTCTGGTCTCAGGGTTGTGGGAATCATATCTGCTTCTGTTGCCTTTAGCTGTGTAGACCTTGCTGCGTCTCCCCTGCCTCCCTTGTCTTTTATTCAACTCTCTCATCAGATATTGCCTCCCACTGCCCCCTAGTTAACACTTGCCTACTCTCTAGCAGTGGCTTACTCTCCCTCCCTTCCCTTTCACCCCCACCCCCAAAGAACATCGAAGAAGGTTCCTTTT
>NW_022106189.1:21139631-21159511 GCF_000313985.2 Echinops telfairi | reverse complement strand
AAAGTATTCTTGCATTGAGGCCCAATGTCGAAGAAGGTTCCTTTTGTGTGAACACCTTTTATTGACCTTTTACAAATGTGATCACATACAGTGTTTGACCTTTTGTGCTGGGCTTATGTCACTCAGCATCATGTCCTCCACGTTCCCCTCCTTGTGACGAAGTGTTTGGCAGGTGCAGCAATGTTATTCTTTAACATTGTTTGCCATTCTGCTGTGTCTACACACCAAAGTTTGTTAGTCCGCTCTTCTACAGACAGGCATCCAGGCTGTGTCTGTCTTTTAGCTATTGTGACCAGTGCTGTGGTGAACATGGGTGTGCAGCTCTGCCTTCTCTAGGAGAGGTACCTAGTGGAAGGATTGCTGGGTCCTATGACCGTTCTACTCCCTGCTCTCTGTGGAAGGAGGGGTCATACTTCTTTGTGCGGTGATTGTTCCATTTTGCAGTCCCACCAGCAGTGCGGGGGGTATCCAGTCTCTCCACATCCTCATTTGTTGTTATCCACTTTTTTGTGTTGTAACTTTGCTATTAATACTAGCGGGGTGAAAAAAAATTCTAGCGGGAAGATACAGCTCATTGTTTATCATTTCTAGGAAGGCAGTTTTCTGTAATTTTTTTTTTCTTTATTTACTATCTTGACAGATCCCGTCTCTCCCCACCCCCCACCCGCCCCCATTGTTGTTTTGATTTGCACCTCTGGAAGAGCTGGTGATTGTGAACATTTCTTCATGTGCTTGTTGGTTTCCTGAAAGTCTTTTTTGGTGAGGTTTATGCTCATGTTCCCTGTCCATTTTCAGATTGCATTGTTTGTCTTTTTCAAATTTTTATGTGTTAAAGTTTTCTATGAATTTTAGAGATTTGTCACTTGCTCAGTATACCATTGCCATTCTCCCTCGCCCCCCCCCTCACCTTCCTTTTCTCTTTTGGCAGAATCCTTTGATGTCCCGAAGTGTGTGGTTTTCAGAAGGGCACCGTCATCCAGTTTGCCTGCTGCTGTCGGTGTGTTTTCGGTCAGGTTTGATAGTTTTTTTGTGCCATATATTAGAGACCCGAAGTTTGTCACTGCCTTCTCACTGGCGATCTTTCTGGCTCTGGGTCTTACAGGGAGGGCTTTGATGAAGTGAATGGGGGCCTTCTTTCGTGGCACGGGCCCATGAGAAGATGCTCAGCATCACTGCCCGCGGGACCGACGCACAGCAAACCCCTGCCTTCTCTCCCACTCGCTGCCCACTGTGGAGCCCGTGCTGAGTCATGGCACCCCCGTGGGCTTCTGAGACTGTCACTGGCTCAGAGCGTAGAAAGCCCAGTCCTGAGCTGCCGCTGGTGGTTTCTAACCGCCAACCTGGCGGATCGCAGCCCAACGCATAGCTCCTACTGCTCCCGCTAGGACGGCGACATTGCTTTCTTTAAACTTAATGTTAGTGAGAACGTAATATCATATAGCCCTGGTGGGAAAAGTGTGATGGCTATAGAAATCAAGTCTGGGAGGGAGGCTGGGCATGTCACTCACACACACTCACACTGTCTCACACTAGTCCACACACCCTCATGATCTCAAACCCACTCACGCATTCATTCACACGTACACCCTCTCCCACACACTCACTCGTCCTCACACTAGTCCTCATGTTCACAAATACACCTACATGCTGACACACTCCTTCCCTGAACACCTTCACCCACGCACACATCCATTCTCCCACTCTCACACGCACACATACGCACACTCACTCACACTTGCTGAGGGAACCCCCCCACCAAAATGCAGCTCAGGTGGGGAAAACCCAGAGGAGTCACTGACCCTCCCAGTAGGTAGTTAATGTACAGAACCAGCCCTCTGAGCTGAGGCCCTGTGCAAAAACACCCCACCGAGTTAGCAACCTAGAGAAAGGCCTGGCTGATAAACAGTCGCTACTCCAGGAGGGGGAGGGGCGGTTGGTGGGCTCCACTCCCCAGGGAGCCTGGTGGGCAAGAGGTTTGGGCCCTTCAAGGAGATGCCTCCTCTTCAGTACTGCTCCTTTTTGAGTCACCCAACCCTGTTTCCTCAGGGTTCTCTCACACTCGTGATTTAAAGCTCGGTGCCTCTGAGCTCTCTCCAGAATCGGGGCCAACCTCAGATGGCATGTCCTCTGTCCCTGCAAGTTTCCCGGTGCAGCACCGAGCGTCTTCCAGGCTCTCTCTGTGCACCCCACGTCTTCCATGTGATAGACAATAAGCATAGGGGGGTTGCGGGCCGAGACAAAAAAGAAAGAAAACAGTGTGGGTGCTCTGCGAAGGTCTGAAACTGGAACCAACAGATGACTAGCAATGCCATCCTGGGTGTATGGCCCAAAGGACGAAAGGGCCGAGACTCAAACAGACACTTATATGCCACTGCTCATTGCCCCACTAGTCACAGCAGCCAGAGCGTGCAACCAAATGCCTGCTAACAGATACATGGATCAGCAAGATGCAGTACGTGCATGCAAGGGCGTGCTGCTCCGCCAGCAGAAAAGGCATCTTGCTACAGTGCGGATGGAGCTGGAAAACTCAATGTCCAGTGAAATAAGTCGATCACAAAAGGATCAATAGTATGCAGCCTCACTTTACATAGAAGACCATCAAAGACAAATGGACAGAGAAGGTCTATTAGTGGCCGCCAGGGGCAGGAGGGGGGCTTCACAGCGATGGAAATTCACATTGATGAAGGGTAGGCGTGCACAGCTAGCCTTATCATTGTAAGGTACAGTTACACCTAGCAATTGGTATACGTGCTGCCAATAAGGTGTACACCTGTCAGAAGTTGAACTGGCAACAACTGTGTGACAGATTTGCAACAGTGACAAACGATTCGCTGTGGAGGCGACAACCATACATCTCACAGGGTTTGGTTCCTTGATTTGAAGGTTTAGGATCTCACAGGACATTGCAGTTAGCTGACCCAATAACGTGTTTCACGCTTCTGAGCTACCTGGGGCTCTTAAAAGCTATCCAAGGCACAGCAGTTGTCCGTTCTGACCGGGAGCGAGAGAAGGAGAGTTGGAGAGAGGAGAAGAATGGAATGGAATGAGCGGTTAATGGCCTCGGTGAACAAGTGCCTCTTTGCCACACGACTAGAACTGGATAATGTCCAACTACCATTACTGATCATTTTGATAAAAGATTCTGTAGAAGAACCCTCGGGAGAAAGACGAGCCTTTCTACTGCTGTGAAGAGTTACAATCCCTGAAGAGAGAGCGGAATCCTGATCAAAAGGGGGGACATGGCAAGCGGAATTTCTAACTTCCACGGATTCCAGAGCTCCTGAAGCCATGAAGGCTGACTAACCCTCTGACATGATTGCCCCGAGGTAATCTTTAAACCTTAAACAAAATATCCCCTAAGGCCTTCTCAAAGCAGCAGTTCAGCTGAACTAGGACCCCTGGTGGCCACACGTCCCACTTTTGGCGGGACAGTCCCGATTTTTAACAATTTTTCCCGTATCCCGCAGCGTTCTTTAAAAGTCCCGATTTTTGGAAAGAATGCATGACAAGCTAGGGTATACGGTTTTCGGCTGCCATGTGGCTATTTCGCCAGGATATGAGATTTATCAATGGTGTCCCGCGTTACCAATGTTAAAATCTGGTCACCTTATGTCCTAGTAGTTACATGTTGAGTCGTTCGAAACTATGAGCCGCTCCATGAGAGAAAGATGAGGTTTTCGACGCTTGTAAATGAGTGACAGTCTCAGAAACCCACAGCAGCAGTCCCACCCTGCCCTACAGCATCACCATGAGTCCCCTGACTTTTGCTTTTTTAGCCTAAGTAGTTTAAAAAAAGGCGTTGAACATTATGCTGTCTTAAGAACTATTTCTGTGGGATCAAACCAACAATTGGATGGAATCTCAGGGGACAGCGAGCCTAGGCTAAAAGGGAAGGAGTGAGCACTGTCAATAATGAGATGCGTAGAAACTGTTGAATCGGTGCGTGCTTTGCTGTGTATGTTCACAACAACAACAAAAATAAAGAAATATGCATTGTATATACTTTTTTTTCTTTACAAAAAGAAAGAAAACGATGAGGTCCACAGGGGGTCACCCTGAGTCAGACCAATTTGATGGCAACAGGAACTGTGTTGAAGAGACCCCGGACCCTGTAGCAGCCACTCCCCATTTTTCCTGCGACCCCCTCTGCCACAAGTCACCCACTTTCTGTCCCACGAGAGTTTCCTGTTCTGAACATTTCCTAGGAGTGCGAGCATACAATATAGGGATCTTTTGAGACTAACTTATTCCACTCAGCCTAATGTTGTCAAGGTTCGTCGCTGCTGTCGCATATGTCAGTGCTTGATTTTTTATGGCAAAATAATATTCCGTTGTATGGATACACCACATCTTATTTATGCAGTCATCAGTTGGTGGGCTTGTTTTCACTCTTTACGCAGTGATGAGTAATGATTCTTTGACTATACATATCCAAGTCTTTGTAGAAATAGCTTATTTAAAAAGGATGATGGCAGCAATTATACAATTGTGCTTGATCTAATGGAACTATGGAATATAATTATATCTGTAAGAGTTCCTAATAAAATGTTTTTAAAAAAAAGAAAATAAAGAGAAGTAGCTTTTCAGTCTCTTGGGTATAGACCTAGAAGTGAAATTACTAGATCATGTAACTCACTGATATCATGTTGATTCCATCTCACAGAGACCATATGGCAAGGTCGAACTGCCCCTGTGAGTTTCCAAGACTGTCACTTTTTATGAGAGTAGAAAGTCTCATCTTTCACCCATGGAGCAGCTAATGGTTTCGAACTACTGACCCTGCAGTTAGCAGTCTAACACATAACTCACAAGGCCACCAGGGCTCCTTGGTAACTGTATATTTAATAGTCGAAGGAATTACCAACTAGTTTCTAAAGATACTGCACCATGTTTCATTTATATCAGCAGTCTAATAGGGTTCCAATTGCTCCAAGTCCTTGCCAGCATTTGTTATTAGTGTTTTTACTTTAGCCATTCTAGTGAATTTCACATCCTAGTAGCAAGGAGGATTGGAAGCACTTGTTGATAAAAATCAAGGATTGCAGCCTGCAGTGTGGATTATGACTCAATGTTAAGAACACCAAAATCCTCACAACTGGACTAATGGGCAGAATCATGATAAATTGGAGAAAAGATTGACGTTGTCAAGGATTTTGTCTTGCTTGGATCCACAATCAATGCTCATGGAAAGAGCAGTCAAGAGATCAAAAGATGCTTTGTAAAGGGTAAATCTGCTGCCCAAGACCTTTTTAGAGGATTGGAAAGCAAGGATATTATTTTGAGGGCTGAGCTGCACCTGGCCCCAGCCACGGTATTTTTTTCCTTGCCTCAAATGCATGTGGAAGTTGGACATTGACTGAGGAAGACTGGTGAAGAAGAAATGCCTGGGAACTCTGGTGCTGGGCAAGACGACTGAAAGTACCATCGATTGCTGAAAGGACAAACAAATCTGTCTTGGAAGAAGTAAGGCCAGAGTGCTCCTAGAGGCCAGGATGATGAGCCTTCCTCTCACGTACTTTGGACGTCAAAAGAGATCAGTCCTTGGAGAAGGACACCGTGCTTGGTAAAGTACAGGGACAACGAAAAAGAAGAAGCCCTTTAACCAGAGGGTTGACACCGTGGCTGCAGTGGTGAACTCCAGCACGGACACAATTGTGAGGACGGGGCAGGGTTTCGTTCTGTTGCGCACAGGGTTGCTCTGGGTTGGACCTGCCTGGATGACACCTAACAACAACAACACGTGTACACGGAGGCCTTTTGTGGCACGGGGCTGCAAATTGCGAAGTTGGCAGTTGAAGCGCCGTAAATATCGACAGTCTCAGAAACTTGGCCGACGGTGGCAGTGGGTTGGGTCGGTGAGTGATTTAGTGAGTGTAAGTTGTTTCTCATTGTGTGCATGATGGCCTCCCTGCTTCAACCAACCTGGCACAGAAACCAATTGTGCACCCAATCATACGTGCTCCCAGGGGTGGCCTCCAGATCTCAGGGCAACCCAGTGGGTGCAGTCTGACTAATGAGTGAAGATGCCTCCCCCACCCCCGCCCCCAGCATCTCACAGACTGAGCCTCTAGAATGAATGGGTCCCGTTCCTGTGGTCAACACAGGAAGGAAGGCCAAGGACTGTGTGTTAGAAAAAGAAATGCCGCCTGACAGGGCCGGGCTGGGGGCGGGGTCCCTCCCAGGAAGTCCTGTAAGGTGTGATTTGAGGGCTGTCCCAAACAAAATGACCTCCTTCACCACCCTGCCACCGGGTCAGAGATCCCACCACATTCCCAGGAGCAAATATGTCGCTGCCTTTTGAGGTGACTCTGTGGGGAGGAGATGGCATCTTGGGAGAAGTGACACCCGGTTTCCAACGAGCTTATCAGATGTAGACCCACACCCTGTGGCCGTGGGGCTGGGAGCTAGTGGGCGGTTTGACTCACTGGGAAGACATATGAGGGTGCTCTGGCTGAAAGGGGGTCGCTTGGCTCAGGGGGCAACATTCCAGGAAGAAGCCAAAACTGGGTGGAGGATATGGGCAGGCTGCTGGGAAAGGGGTCACCTTTCTGTGTCCTTGTTGACACACAGTGGTAATGGTTTCTCCTGTCCCACACCTGGTGCTAAGTGTCGCATGCAATTTTTTTTTGGTGGTGGGGGGCTTTTATTTATTTATGCCTGTATCCAACAAACGTTTAACTAGCAAGTCAAGTCCTGCTTGGCTCTTGGCTACTCACCTGGCGAAGTGAAAACACGTGGGGGAGGGCGGGAGAAAGGCCTGGTGATTTGCTGCTGTGAGATTGCAGCCCCCTCCCGGAGAAGACAGTGTGATCCTGAAAGACATGGGGTCACCCTGAGTCAGAAGGGACTGCACAGTGCTGGCTTTCGGTTTGATTTGCTAGCACAGCTCGCCCGGCACCTCTCTCTCACACGCCACGTCGAATTCCACATGGACCCTGTTGGTTCCTCCTCAAAAAGGCCTCGGGAAATGAACCGATTTCCCACCACCACCTGCCAGCTCATCTTTCTCGTTCGCCTGGCTCGCCTGAGGTCTTCCCTCAAGTCTCCCTGCTTGCGTGTGCACAGCAGAGTAATCCTTTATAAAAGAATGCCTTGGCGACATTCAGAATGTCCCAATGGCTTCCCACTCACTCACTAGAAAAACCAAAGCCCATAGGACAGCATTAGAAATGCTCTGAACTAGCCCCTTGATTTACCGGGCTGATCTTTGCCGACTCAGCTCCAGCCCCAGGACGCAAGCTGCTCCGCAGACACCCGTTGTTCTGCCTAGAAGAGGCTTCTCTCTGAATCTGCGTGGTTTCTGCCCCTCGCTGTTCCGGCAGTCTCTGCTTAAATGCCACTTCCTGAGAGAACTCTGCCTTCATACCCCCGTCCTCATCTCAAAGTGAGCCAGATTGCTCACCGTCGGAAAACAGCAACAGAAAGCAAACTAGAATGCATTCCAGGGTGTTAGATGATTGGAATCGGAGATACAGGATGAAGTCATGATTCCAATGTGCATCAATATAGAAGCAAATACTGATGCAAATGGGGAGAGAGAGAGAGAGAGAGAGAGTGTGTGTGTGTGTGTGTGCATGTGTTCTCTAGAGCAGTCCTCTCGAGAGGGCCCAGGAACAGCAGTAGTCCAATAGCAATGAACACGTCTCCTCTATACCCAGATCTGGGCTTCTAAGTATGATTTGCCACTGAAAGGACTCATGGGTGGCATAAATGATTCTAGAGCTGGTCCAGGGAAAGTACAAGATCAGCCTGAGAATAGAGGTGTGCGAACAATTACAGTGAACCCTCGTTTATCGCGGTTAATCGGTTCTAGACCCTACCATGATAAATGAAATTCCGCGAAGTAGGATTCCTTATTTGTAAATCAAATATTTTCGTAGTTAGAGCATAGAGGACATGAAAAAACACCCTTTAGTCACCATTACACTCGTATTACCCAATGTATTAAATGAAAAAGGGAAAATACAGTAAAACATTTTGGACGTTACAATTATCATTTATTATTTATTATATTATTTATGGCATCAAGCGTGTACAGTATGAGCCAATCAGTGGCAGTAATGACAGAGCATGCGCTGTTACGCAAAAACCGCGATAGAGTGAAGCCGAAGAAGTCGAAGCACGAAGTGGCGAGGGTTCACTGTATAGTCCAGGTCAAGAGAACCTAGGAGCTGCATGGCATTGCCAGGCATTGGAAGCCAGGTCAGCTGCAGCTAGAAACAGCCACTTCCTGTGACCATGCTTTCTGAGGAAGTGAAGGCAGCATCCCTAATCACTGCGCCCTCACCCGGATCACCACTGAAGACACATATCCCTCCGCCCACACACTCACACAAAATACACTATTCTTCACGCTAGCCTTTCCATGTTAACTTACCATTGATTAAGTTTTGAAAACCACAGTGATTTCTTCAGCCTCATCTGCACACGTTCAAAGGGAGGCAGCACCAATGTCTTGTCTCAGCTGGGGGACGATTCCCACCAGTGACTTATTAGCTGGAGAAATTGATTCTTATCATTCTTATCCTTGTAAATGAGTACATGGACTGTTTAAAAAATAGAGTAATAGAATACAGGAGGCAGCTTAAGATCAGAGAGAACTCAAGTCTCAAAGTAACTTATGATTAGTAGTCAATCATGGAATAAACCAGGAATCCACAAACTCATACAAGTATACAGAAACAAATGGATACACTAAACGTCTGATGAGGACCAAGATACTCACTCACACGGCTTCAAAATAACCAAGTCAGTTGCTGCCACACAGATTCCTCCTCAGGGTGGCCGTGTGTGTTTGTGTGAGTGTGTGTCAGAGAACTGGGCTCCACAGGGTTCTCGATGGCTGAGTCTTTAAAAATAGGTGGCCAGGCCTTTCTTCTAGGCACCTCTGGGTGGATCTGAACCTACAGCTGAGCTTATTAAGTATTTATATCCCCCAGGGACTCCACGTTTCAAAATATCTCCCTATAAAATTCATATTCGTTATATGGGTTCAAGAGAGTTAATTTCATAATAGAGAAATCTAGTCGACACCACCTTAATCAAGTGATAACTTTGAGTACCATTGTGCATCCCCCGATGGGATGCAAAGAGAACACAGCATCACTGCGCGATGCTCATCAAATCGTAAAGAAACATCAGGCAAACCCAAAGAGAAGAACACTCTACAAAATGGTCTTGTGGTTAGCCATCACTGTGTCCATCCATCTCCTTCAGGGCCTGACTCTTTATCCCTCTACTTGACCAAGCGTGGTCCTTCTCCAAGGACTGGTCTCTCCTGACAACATGGATACAGTCTATGAAGAGAAGTACCGTATATGAGATGCCATCCTTGCCTCGAAGGAGCATCCTGGCTGTGCTTCTTCCAAGCAGATCTGTTTGTTCCTTGGGCGTCGATGGTCCTTTCAAAATTCTTTGCCAGCACCACAGTTCAAGCGCATCGGTTCTCCTCTGGTCTTCCTTATTCAATGTCCAACTCTACAAAATACTAGCCTACAACACGGGAACGGGAGCCCTGTGGGAGCAATGCTTAGGCATTCAGATGCTGACCACAACCATCAGACCTGGTCATCTGCTCCCACAAAGATGACAGCCTAGGCGACCCCGTGAGGCCATTCTCCTCTGTCCTGTAGGGCTTCTGGAAGTAGAAATCGGCTCTCTGGCACCTAACAACAACAGCAAGTCTCCAGAGGAAGGGGGGGAACTGTTCTCTACTGAAAGCCATTCAGGAACTGTGACAGCGAAAGGCCACATGTGATTCTGAAGGGGGATCCTGTTGCTTGAAAGTAATCTTTTGGGCATGTGACCCAGTTAGAGTGAGGTCTGGGGAGAGTTGTGGTTGTTGGGGGTTGTTGAATCTGCTGCAAACTCACAGCCACCCTTCGGAGCACAGAAGGAATCGCTGCCCGTCTGGAGCCGTCCTCACAATTATTGACACGTTTGAATCCACTGTTGTAGCCACTCTGTCCATTCCTCACCTTGAGGGCCTTCCTGTGGATCCCACTGACCCTCTAGTTTCCCAAGCATGATGTCCTTCTCCAGGGACTTGTCTCTCCTGGACGTAAGGCAAAGAAAGTTCCACCTTCCAGGCTTCTAAGGACCATTCTGGCCAGACTTCTTCCAAGACAGGTTTATTTGTTCTTCTCATGGTCCACGGTGCTTCCAATCTTCTCTGCCAGCCCCACAATCCAGATGTCTCTGACTTTTCATGCTCACCTTCCCCAAGCCTGGGAGTCCCTGGAGGCAGGAGCACTTTGGTCCTCACAGGGATACTGTAGCGCAGACCTGCCCGATGCAGGGCATCCTTGGATGAGTGCTTCCATGAGCATTGATTGTGGATCCAAGTAAAATGAAATCCTGGTCAACTGCGATGCCTTTTCTGTTGGTCATGAGGATGACATGTCGTAATGCAGCAATCATGAGAGAAGGACACAATTTTCCCATTAATTAGGGTGAGGTCCTGTGTGACACATCAATGGTTCCCTCAGTGACACCAACGTGAAGTATGCTTGCAGCCAGGGCTGGCTCCCCACCATCTTCCTCCACTGCTCCTCCACTTTCGTAATGGGAGGACTGCTAATCCCACCAGGGGTGTGGGGCTTTTATGTTCTTCTTGGCTTTAGATGGAGCCTCGGAGACCTAGTCCCATCGTCCACGTGAACTTGAGTCACACACTGCGCTCTGGGGGACAGCAGAGCTGGCAGCTCCTGGGTTCACCGAGTCCATCACTTGCACCTGGGATTTCTCGGTTCCTTCTGGCAAACTTACGTACCTCTTAAAACACAAAAGTAGAGCTTGAATGGCAACATCTCTCCTTTAGCTTTTCTTCACAGTATAGCAGCTAATGTTGAATTGGAGGATGTAGGCAACCAAAGCTCAGGCTCGGAGTCTTGAAAACTGATGCCCTCAAGTGAGGAAGCCCGAGGGCTGGAATCAGACGAAACACCCTAGCTCGGGTGCCTACTTCGCTATTCATTCACCTGTAGCAGCAAGAAGAGCCGGCGTTCTTGAAAGGCAAACTTTCCTGCTTCAAAAAAGCACCCAGTGCAAAGTGGCCCTGGTGGCTTCCTGGGTTAAGCTTTGAGCTGCCAACCATAGATAGAGTTGACAGTTCAAATCCACCAGTGACTCTTCAGGAGAAAGACGAGGCTGTTTGCTCCTGTAAAGATGGCTACGGAGCAGTTCAACTGTGGCCTAGCTGGCGAGTAAGGAGATAAGCAAATATCTACCATTTTCCCTGGTGACAAAGCCAGAGGTTCTGTTAATATTGCTGTGCTTATTCGATCACCCCCACGAGGGGAGGCAACCCTCACGCTCCTGCCGTAGAGGTTGGTGAATAGAGAAGTAATCTAGCGTATGTTGTGTGCTTCTTTGTGTGTATCACATCCCATAAATAAAAGGGGGCGTGGAAGGAAAGAACAAAAGGACGAGAGAAAGGCCTTGAAAGCCCTCCCGTTTTCTTCCCCATCAGATCTAAGCACTGGTGTGCAGGTAACAAAAGGAGGAAACCAACAGTGACGCTCCCTTCAGTGCTGTTGTGGTCCGCGGGCTAGTTTCAAACCAGCGAGTGATTTGGCAGGAAGAGACGTGAGTCACAGAGCTGACTGAAGGGCCTCTGAGTAAGCAGGTGGGAAGCTTTGGAAAGACCCCTGCCAGAGTCAGGGGAGGGGACGGGGGGAAGTGATGCCAACCTGAATCTGGCCAGAGGCTGTGGGTACCCAGCCAGGTAAGGGGGGAGGTTGGCTGGATGTGGCGATGGATGGGATGGGGTGTCGGGGTGATTCTGTGAAAGAGCAGTTTGGATGATGGATGTTTGCAATGCACATTGGATTTGCCAGGGAGGGGGTCTACTACCTTGCCCAGACAGATCCACCCACAAATCCCCTCTGCCCCTTTTTATCTCTTGAAACTCCAGGAATAAAGATACAGTCTCTCACTCTTCATTAGTGTGAGAGAGTGTATCTTTACCCTTACTAAAATGCAGATTTTTTTCTTTTACTTTTTATTGTGAATTAGGTGCAGGTTTACATTTCACATCTTTGTTTTTGTCTCCAACTCTTTTAACAACACATCCAAACCAACCAATAGCGTGCCCTGTCCTCTTCTCTCTTTTCTCCTCTGTTCCACCTACAGAATCGGAGCACCCCTTCTCCCCAGCTAACACCTGTCTACCCTCGCTAGCCTGTCCCTTCTCCTCCCTCTTCCCCTCGCACCCCTGGTTTCAAAAACAACAACAAACTTCATCTTGATTTTTCTACTTTCATAACAATGGTCTCATACTATATTTGTCCTTTAAAAATAGTTCAACAGTGTTAGTGACAGATGATTCACACACCATACAATCCAGTGGTTTAAAAATATTAAAAAAGAGCTGGGCGGTCATCACCACCATCAAGTTTAGAACCTTTTCTTCATTCTTGTACTCATCATTGTTAGCTCCAAACTCCTCTGCGATAACCCTAAGAAACTGTTCATCTAGTTACGATCTCTATCGCTTTACCTTTCCTGGATTTCATACCAAGAAAACCAGGCCCACCTCAAAACCACCTCTACAACAAAATTAAGCACAGAAACACGCGAACCCCAAAGAGGGCCGAGAATAATATAATCTAGAACAAATTAAAATGGGTCAAAGGGAAAACAAATGATGAGCTGTTAGATTTTAACCTAACTATATCTGCATTTAACCTATTTTCTAATGCACTTTGTCTGGCAGCAGGCTATTTCCATCCCCGGGTCAGTGGTCGCAGGGAATTGAATGGTGGTTTAATCCACAGGCAGGATTCTGCCTGTGGATTTGGGGTTTTCACTGTCATTTGTAGCCTTCTGCTCACCAGGTGCTCAGAACTTAAACTTTAAGATACAAATCCCTTTTTAAAATCATTTTATTAGGGGCTCGTACAACTCATCACAATCCATACATTCATCCACTGTGTCAAGCACATTTGCACATTTGTTGCCATCATCATTTTCAAAACATTTTCTTTCTACTTGACCCCTTGGTATTAGCTTCTCATTTTTTCTCCTCCTTCCTCCATCCTCCCTCCCTCAGGAACCCTTGATAATTTATTTATTTTTATTTTATTTTATTTTTTTTCATGTCTTACACTGACCAATGTCTCCCTTCACCCACTTTGCTGATGTCCATCACACTGGGAGGGGGTTATAGGTACATCACTGTGATCGGTTTCTTCCCGCACCTTCCCCTGACCCTCCTGATGTGGCTACTCTCAATATTGGTCCTGAGGGGTTTATCCGTCCTGTAGTCCCTGTTTCCAGCTCTGATCTGTCCCCATGCATATGCTCTGGTCTAGCTGGATTGATACAAATCCTTTCTTGAGCTAGCTGATACTTACATTTTAGAAAAAATGAGTTTATTCATTTTTTTCATGAGATTAGTCAGAGTTTGAGTTCATTGAACTTTAGGGAGTGGATGGTAGCTAACTAACCAATCAGACTGCCGTCCAATCGGTTTCAACTAGTGATGACACTTAAGCAGGTAAACAAAACAGGTTGAGTAGGCCCCAACTGGCTGCATTCTTTCCAGGGGATTTTGCACACAGGTTAGAGATACTGTGTCACTTTGTTTTTTAACTGTGTCACTTTTTGATGCTGGTTTTCCTAATCTTCCATTCTGTCTCAGGCCAGAAAGTATTAGAAATGAGAAGCCTTCTGTTCATGTTCTATAAGGGCGCCTTTTATATAGCCTTGTCTGACTGGGAAAGGGGCACATTTCCAGCCACGTTAACACCCATCTGTCATCCCTGTGCAATGCAAATGGTTAATGCACCAGGCTGCTGACCTAAAAGTTGGAGCATCAAGTCGACCCAGGGGTGGCTTGGAAGAAAGGCCTGGCAGTCTACTTCTGAGAAGTCCGTGCTGCCCAGTTCTCCTCGGACACGCGTGGGGTCATCATGAACCCCATGTGGCATGTAGCCTCCTTTTGTTCCTGAGAGAGCCCAAGACCTTGTTCTCCTATTCTCTACCACCCCGCCCAACGGATGAACATCCCCATTCACTGTCTGCCCCCACCAGCTCTACATGTCCTGGGGGTAGGATGGTCGCTAGCCCGTAGTCCTGGTTATTTCTTCTGATTAAGAGGGAATCCACATCGTTCCAAGACCAAGGGGTTTAATGTATTTCCTTCGAGCCCTTTTTCTTTGCAGGTATCCCACGACTCAGCTCTTGTCTAGTAAACACACAAGCACGTCTCAAAACAAAAAGGAAGCCGAGCTGAGCAAAAGAACGTCCTTGTAGGATGCATCCGTGTTACGCAGGAAAACAGGTGGAAGGATACACCGCAAACTGCAGGAGTGCCCAAGAAAGGTGCCTTCCACTGTTTACCTTTACGAACTTCTGAGTTGCTTGAAAAAAATGTTCTTTTCAGTGTATCTAACTGTATGAGTTTATTACTGTTGTATCAAATGACCAGCCACTTTGTGGCTTAAAGCAACTCAAAAGTATCACCTCACAGTCCCAGAGTTAAGACACCCAACTCTAGGTTTTCTAATCCCAAACCCAACCCGTGGCCGTTGAGAACATTCTGATTCCCCATCCGCAGCATAGAACTGACCCAAGGCTGTCTCTTGATGGAAGCAGACTGCAGCATCTTCCTCCGGAGGCATGACCAGGGCGCTTGGCTGCTGGCTGTCCGCTGACCAGCCGAGGCGTTCAAGGACAGTGATAGCAGGCCTCCTTGCCCTGGGTCCTGCTGGACTGAAATCAAGGTGTTGGCAGGGCTGTGTCTCTTCTGGGCTGGGGTCAATCCGTTTCCTTGGCTTTTTCTAGCACTCAGAGGCTGCCTGCACTCGTGGGCTCACAGCCCCTTCCTTCTTCAAAGCCAGCCAGGATGACATCACCTTGCTTCGGACACCAGATCTCCCTCTCTGTCTCCAACTGCCCCACATCCCTCCCCTTTCACTTACCAGGACCCTGGGGCTTCCACGGGCGGGCGACCACCCACCCAGATCATCCAGGATCATCCCCCTACCTCAAGTGCCTTCATTTAATCACATCTGCAAAGTCCTTCTGCCACATAAAGTAACATGCTCCAGGTTCCAGGGATTCGAACATGGATATCTTGGGGGGGGGGGGGGAACATGATCCTGTTTACCGTGATTGCTTTTGTAAATGACACCACAGACTTACTTACTTACTAAGGCACAGTGTTGTTGTCTTCTTTCTTTCATTACTAAAAACCCCTCCTCATTTCCATGATGCCTAATAGTTCCCCGTGAAGTCCCTGAGTGGTGTCAATGGTTTAAGCACTCAGCTACCAGCCCAAAGGTTGGTGGTTCAAAGGGCCTCAGAAGAAAGGCCAGGTGATCTGCTTCTGAAAGTTCCCAGCCTTTGACCATCGGCTGCCGGGGAGCTCAGTTTTACTCTGGCACATCGGGGTCAACATGAGTTACGACCGACTAAACAGCAACAGGGGTTTTTTGTTGTCATTAGTGGTCTTCTTAATACTTTGCTAGAGGGATGTACCACAGTTACTGAACCAGTCCTTGGGTTCCGGTCGTGTCTTGGCTTCACATTTGTCACGATGAAAATGGATGCTATTTGTATAGTGATTCAGACATCGACGAGACAGTTCACAATTAAAAAAAATAGTAAATCAGTAAAATCACACTGAAAGGCAAATGAGAAACCAAAAAAAAAAAAAAAGATGTTATTTGTGATGAACATCCTTGGGTCTTTGGGGAGGATCTACAGAACGGGGTTCAGAAATGGACTTGGTTGGTGGAAACACGTGGGCTCAAGTTCAGGCTCTGCCTCTCTGGAGCCTGGGTGGCGTCATTGGCAGAAAGAAGATCCGTTCAGGGGCTCTGTCCTCAGAGGCTCTTCGGAAAGCAGCTTCACTGAGACAGAATTCACAGGCCATACAATTCATCCGTGTGAAGTGTTCCATTCGGTGGATTTAGCCTCATGAGATTTCTGCAGGATCCAGGGTCCCAGGGTCAGAACCCGACACAAAGGGCCATCACAATCATGGCTTGTCGATGGTTACATTACTTTCTTAGGCTAGACTCTTAAGAAGCAGTTATCCAAAGTCAAGGTCTGTAAGACTCTCCAACGTTTTGGAAATAAGTCTTAGGAAGTGAGAGGGTCTTCTGAGAGAGGCCTGTCTGTTTGGTATTTGGATAAAATTGGAGGAGAAGGAGGAGTTAGCATGAAATCACCCAGCTATTTGATCCAAAATGTCCTCTTTCACTGCCCTTGTGCAAGCCTGAATTACGTCCACCCCGGCACACAGAGGAGTTAGGGGAAGTCGATTCTGGTTCACTGAGTCACCTGCCCTGCAGGCCCACCCACCTGTCCCTCTCCCCACCCAAAGGAGACTCACCTCCTCTGCGAGGGCTGCATTAGTACCACCTCCAAGTACCCATACCAGCTCTGGCCAAGCCGGGTGCACAGCAAGCTGGCAGGCAGGAGAGGCAGGTCTTTGCTATTTCCATGGGGTGCCCAGCCTACCACCCAACAAACCATCCAAACATCTGCCACTTGCCTATGGGAGGACTGGGGACCAGTTTCAGGGCCAAGTTGTGTCAGCCAAACCCAGGAGTGCATTGCACCAGAGTGGTGTGTGGGTGAAACCTCGGGCAGCCATCCCAGCAGGTGTGGGAGCAGGTTATGTCAAATGGGTGTGGATCAGGCGGTGAGGGGAGAAAGGAAGGTGCCGGAAGGAGGGGCAAGGGCAGAGAGAGGTGGGTGAGGGTGGAGGCGAGGAGTGGGGCCCTGGCTGGGACTTGGCACCATTCCTGGGGTCTGGCCTCTTTGGGGAGTGTGATGGATGCAGAGGGAAGAACGTACACACGGAAGCACCTTCAAGAGTTCGGGCTTAGGAACCTCTAGAGTCTAGACAAATTCCTAAGGGCTTGTCAGAAAGGAAACCCATGGCTTCAAGGATAGGAAGATACTGTGTCATCTCCCTGGAGAGAGATTGAGGGAGCTTTTCAGGTTGAGGATCCAAGTGACAAAGTCTTCATCTTGTGTCAGGAGCCCTGGGCTGCTTACCCAAAGGCTGGCAGTTGTTGCCCACCTGGAGGGAGAAAGGCCTGGGGTTCTGTTCCCACCGAGAGTGTGGACTCAAACTCACCACCCTGGAGCCGCTGCCGACTCATAGGGACCCTATAGATGGGATAGAAGCTGCCCCTGTGAGTGTCCAAGACTGTCACTCGTTAGGGGAGTAGAAAGCCCCACCTCCCCCCTCCACCGCCCCGTCCTTCAGGAGCATCCAGAGATTTCAAACTGCTAACCTTGAGGATCACAGCCCACCGTGTCACCACTAAGCCACCACGAAAATCCTATGGAGTGGTTCTGTGTTATTAAAAAAAAATGTTTGTGAGTCAGAATCCATTCAATGGCACCGACAATACTTCTTCCCTTCCGATTTTATCCTGAAACTTTTCATAGTGACCCACAAAGTTGGATGCTCCTGTGCACGTCACCTGGACAATCACCATGTGTTCACCTGTCTCCCCCAGTTCTGTTCCTGCCCTGTGTGAACACGCCTGCTCTCAGGAACCCCTATTTGTTTTTTTTGTTTGCTGGGGGGCCTTTTGCAGGTGGGATGGAACACCTCGGGCCAAGGGACGTCACGTGCTTGCAAATGTACAAAACCGTGATCACACTCCCAAAATTGAGCTCTATCACCGCAGTATGATGTCGTATACGCAGCCACATGGGGTCACTGTGTCACGATGAGTCGAAAAGGGCTCTCCGGCCCCCAAAACAGCATGTCCTACATTCACATTTCCCCAGTATTCTCAATAGGAGACGACTGTTCATCTACCTGCCTCTCTCCCTTCCCGCCTTCCCCTTTATCTCGAGTGTCTAATCCAGACTCATACCCTTCACCCATGGTCGTTTTGTTTCTCTGCCACCTTCAATCAAGACCATGCCCCGGGGTCTTGCTTTTTCCTTTCCCCTTGGGACACTGATGCTTTTGAAGAGCCCGGGCCCATTGTTCTGCAGGACGTCCCTGGCTGGAGAGTTGTCTGGTTGGCTTCTCCTGGTGAGATTGAGGTCAAACATTCTTAGCGGATGGACTACATGGACCACTGGTGTCCCTTGTAATGCGGCCCCGCAGAGGGGCAGACGGTACCATCGTTAGATGCTGCTAGTTGGCTTACGGAGGAACCCTGTCGGCGTAGGGCTTATAGGTTGGGCTGTGAGCCACAGGGTCAGCAGTTGAAAACCACCAGTAGCTCTGCCAGGGAGAGACGGGGCTTTCCACTGGTGTAAACCAACAGTTACGGTCTCGGAAACGTACAGGGCCTCGCTCTGAGTCAGCACTGACTTGATGGCGGTGAGGTGTGCTTATGATTAAAGCAGTGGCCCTGTTGTAATTCCTCAGCAATCTGCGGGCTAGTGTTGTAGCCCTCATGCAGGCCCTCGGCTCTGGCAAACTCTGGGCAGGCCAGGGGTGAGCACAGGGAGACAGGCCTGCACCCATGCTGTTGATAGAGAGACATACGTTGTTGAGTCCGGGTAGACTAGAGAAACAAATCCATAGACACTCATATGTGTATAAGAAAGAGGTTTACATACAAAAGCAATTAAACACTGAGAAAACATCTCAGCCCGGTCCAGATCAAGCCCAGAAGTACGGTATTAGCCCATATGTCTGACATTGATCTATAAAGTCCTCTTCAGACTCACGAAACACATGTAATGACAGGAAGATCACAGGTCAGTAGGGGGAAGTCTTGTGAATCCAGTGGCGTTGTAAGCATCTCAGCGGTGGCAGGGGTCTCCACATGGCTTCTCCAGCACCCAGGGCTGCATCAGAGTAGGTCCATGTGGCTTCTCCAGCTCCCAGGGCATGGAGTTTATCAACATAGTGTCATATGTCTTGTCAGTAGAGTGTCTCCAAAGGAGTGAGTAGAGAGAGAGAGAAGTGTCTCCCGTCTCCAAGGAGGAAATACAGGAGTTCCCAGAATTCTCAGGGGAAGGCCATGCCCACACAGAGGCCTCATTGCCTATAACCCGAATGACAGACTAGGCTCCACCTTCACTCTTAATCCTCTCAAGTCCCAAAGTGACACCAGATTATGTAACTACCACATGCGTGAAACTAGAAACAGACACAGTGAAAAGGTGGGCGGTTTTATGGACAGTGTGGGTAGGGAGGCAGAGAAGCATCAGCTCTAGGTAGAGTAACCTTTAAGGTGAGACCTGAATAGGAAAAAAAAAAAAAAGAGGCCCAGCCTGGTAAGGGTAGATGTGGCGCCAGGCTAAGAGTGATGAGTGGAAGGAACTAACATCGGGGTGTAGGGTAGTCTTAGGGAGGAGAACCTGGCAGGAGCAAAGCCCTCGGTCTGGAAATAGTACTAGTGCGTAGCTGCCCTTATTGAAGGGCCTACGGGTGGTTCTTGAGTTGCAAGGGACTCGGTGGCGGTAAGTGGGTGTGTGAGAAGGGCCCTTCAGGGTTGGAACTCTTACCTCCAATGCAGGTGCCCCGGGTGGGTTTCCAGTCAATGCACGTAACGTGTAGCCACCAAAACACCCCAGCAACCTCAAGTCCACTGTCATCCCGTCGGTTCCAGCTCACAGAGATCCTGCAGGACAAGGGAGCCGTCCCGGCGGGCCTCTGAGACGGTAACTCTTTACGGGAGCAGGAAGCCTCCTCTTTCTTCCGGCGGAGGGGTTGGGGGTTTCAAACTGCCGACCTTCCAGTTAGCAGCCCCGTGCGTCACCCACTATGCCACCAGGGCCCCTGGTCTATTTATTTTTAAATCATTTTATTGGGAGCTTGTACAACTCTTATCACAATCCATGAATCCATCCATTGTGTCAAGCACATTTGTACATTTGTTGCCATCATCATTCTCAAAACATTTGCTTTCTACTTGAGCCCTTGGTATCAGCTCCTCATTTTC
>NW_022106189.1:21136478-21137960 GCF_000313985.2 Echinops telfairi | reverse complement strand
CACTCTCTCTCCCTCCCTCTTCATTTGCTCCTGTGTGCTCTGATCAGACATGTCCCTCCCTGGTCTATTTTTGGAGGCTTATTTGCTGCTATGAAGCTAAAGAGGTGTCAGCAGAGAGTCTGTGATCAGGCTGTGGTAGACTGGGCATAAAGTCCCCATGATCTACTTCTGAAAATCGACTGAAGAAAGCCCTGCGGATCACAGTGTTCTGATCAGAACTCTACCACAGGAATGGCGCAGGTCTAGCGGCAGCCCTGGTGGCACATAGTGGTTATGCACTGGGCTGCTAACTGCAAAGCCGGGAGTTTGAAATCATCCAGCTGTTCCACAGGAGAAAGACTCACCTTTCTATACCTGTAAAGAGTTACAGTCTCAGAAACCCACGGGGACATTTCTGCCCCATCCTCTAGGGTCACGATGAGTTGGAATTGACTCCAGGGCAGTGAGATTTTGCAGTCTGGTGCATGGCTCTGCTGCAAGCTGGGAGCCAACGTGAAGACAGCTAGGAATAATAACATCCTTACGGTGTGCTTAGTATCTGCCAGGCCTTGATCTAAAATGTTTTACATGGTTGAATTTAAAGGAGGGGCCTCTTACTGATGGCATTGCAGTCAACCCTGCAACATGGAGATGCTAAGTCGTGGACCCAAGATCACGCAGCTTGTAAGCAGCAGAACTGGGGCTCAAACTTGGATCGAACTGACTCCACAGCCTGCACTCTTAACTCTACCGTGGAGGAGAGAGCATTTTCTCAGGTGAACAAAAACAAAACCCAGAATGTGGAATGTGGGGGCGAAGTCAGAGCCGTCTTGGTGAAGGAGGCTCTTTCCAGTCGCAGAGGATGTGGGCTGGGACAGCAAGACAGCGAGATCACAGAGCCAGGAGGCAACACAGGAAGCCACGTTTGCTTGGCCAGCCCTCAGCCATCCTCAACCCCTGGCCTGTCCCTGCAGGTAGGATCCCAAACAAAAACAGAATTGTCTGCGTTGTGTCAAAGTATCGCCACACAGATTATTAGTTACAAAGAGGAAGATGGTAGTCAGCAGCCAGCTTACTCAAGTGACCTAAGTGAACATGCACAGAGGGTGTTCAGGGAAGGTTCTGGAAAGGAGCTGGGGGAAAGTATACTCGAAGGCTCAGGATGAAGAGAGAACAGGCCTATGGGTAAGCCCGCAGGGTCCACATGGGGAGGGTCCTCTAGGGGAGATGGGGGACTCGGGATTGGGGAACCTCTGGGTGGTCAGAGGGAGTCACTGGGAGGGACGGTCATGGGTAGGGCATAGGAGGGTGAGAACAGGGTCCAGTATGGGAAGTCTTGGGAGTAAGGAGACACGAGGTGGACAGAAGGTGGGGCATGCAGTCATGGTCTCCAGGATGGTTTTGAAAAGGTCGGGACACGACGGAGAGGGTTTCAGGGCGGCATCTGGAAGTGGGGATGTCCCGGGACCCGTGAGCGCGGCTGGGCACTCGGAGCCGGGAGGG
>NW_022106189.1:21134496-21135719 GCF_000313985.2 Echinops telfairi | reverse complement strand
GGGCGGGCGGCTCCTCGGGGCTGGGGTGGGAGCAGCGCGCCCCTCACCCAGGTCGCCCTCCGTTCCCTCGCCCCGTTCACCCTCCCTAGGCGAGCCCCGCGGCCCCCTTCCTCCCGGGAATGCGGTTTTCCCGGGACGTGTGGAGGGTGCAGGGGCAGAGCCCCCTGGACGTGAGGGGGCCGCCCGTCCTCCCCACGCCGTTGGGCTTCTGTTAGGGTAGGAACCGAAACAGCTGTTGTTTCGGGCTATTAAGATTCGCGGCCTTTTTAGGGCTCCCCTTCCCTTTTTTTTTTTTTTTCTTTAAATTTTAAATGGGGATGGGTGGAAGGAAAATTTTTTAAAAGGCTGCCAAGCTCTCCAAGCCGGCGCTGCCTACCTGTAAGGGGGGGAAGTGAGGCAGGGGCCAGGGAGCCACAGCCAAGAGGGGTCCCTCGTGGGCCTCCGCGGGCCGGATGCTCTGGGATCCCTCTATGAAGTGGCGCCTGCCTACACCGACCCCCCAATTTAAGAGGGACCCCTCCATCGGTCTGCGAGCTCCGGGCACCTCTGTCGGGACTTGCATGTAGGGAATGAGTCGTGACGTGAAGTGTGGACACTTCCAAGTGTTTGATTAATGGGAGCCGCCACATGGAGTGTGTGGTGTTTGGAGCAGGCTGGGTGAACCCCAATACGCCGCATTTATGTGTGACTTTTGCCTTTCACAGTAATCAGGATGATTACCAACTGGTTCGAAAACTTGGTCGGGGCAAGTATAGTGAAGTATTTGAGGCCATTAACATCACCAACAATGAGAGAGTGGTTGTGAAAATCCTCAAGGTGAGTGTATTACAAGGAGCATTTAATTTCCTCCCTCCCTTCAGACCCTCCCCCTCCCTAACAGGTCACAAGGATCGCCAACTCCAGTCACATTCTAGAAGTAAGCAGTGCTGGCCCGCAGAGCTGCATCTGCTGTTGGATGCCCCTCCTTACGCCTTCCACCTCATTTTCCTGGAAATAGGCAGGCCAGCCTCAAATCGACACGTGATGTTTCAGGGACACTCTTTATGTCCCCCATTACCCATTTGGGACTCCCTGGGCGGAAGTTTCGCAGAGATTCCATGTGTTAAAAAGGAAATAAGGCCCCAAAAGAAGAAGGCCTTTCCGTGGAGAGCCCATCAATCCAAGGGCTGCTTGAGCGTTCCCTTACTCGGGAACTCCATGTTATTCCAGAAAGAACTTAAGTG
>NW_022106189.1:21120737-21134396 GCF_000313985.2 Echinops telfairi | reverse complement strand
GACGGGGGGAGTGGAGCTACTTCAAAGAGGACTTTGAGGCCCAAGTAGAGAGAAACATCCCAGTGTAGAATCACTTGTTTCTTCTTTGGGGATAAGGTTTCGGGAGGGGTGGAAGGAGTTTGTGAGGCTGTAAACTTGGCATTTGAATAAGTACATTATTACCAAATGATAAGCGGAACAAAACGGTCTTAATAGCTCCTTCAATGGCTGCCTAAGTTTGATAGTGTTTTGTTATTTCTTGAATGAAGAATACCTTAATGAGTGAGAAGTATCAAGCCATCGGTTGTTAGCTTTACGGGGTATACTGGTGGTGTAGTGGCTTACTCATTGGCCTATTGAGCTGTGAGGTCAGCAGTTCAAAACCACCAGCCGCTTCTCTGGAAAAAGATGAGGCCTTCCACAGTCTCAGAATCTCTCAGGGATGGTTCTTCTCAGTCTTCGTAGCGTCCCTATGAGCTGGAATAGACTTGATGGCTGTGAGGTCTTTGGGGTACAGGGTATACTTGGAATCGATGCTGAGTCCTGATTGGTGGTTAGGACATTTGCTGTGTGTACATGCGTGTATTGAAGGGTTCAGAAGACTCAAGAATAATATGCTCTGAGCACTTGACATGTATGTGGTTTCCGGTATGGCCACTTGGTGGTGGTTTTTGGAATGTAAGAGTTTGTGCCTCTGGGGGAGGTGTTAGGGCAGCTGTGTGGGTAATCCCTATTGACTTAGGGTCCAGGTTCATGCTGATCAGAAATCATCGTTGAGAAAAGTGTCAGGCGGGCTCCATAACTCGGAGCTGCTGCTGAAAGGAGAGAGTGGCAGGAGCCAGACCCTGGCAGGCTTTCTCTCTGCCGCCAGAACCACTGGAGACAAGGTGATGTGGAAGGTGCGTCATTGGATTCGACCTCTTCACCTACGAAGTCGCTTCGCCCTTTTTCATGACTCAGGTGTAAATATTCCTCAGAGAGGTCACCTGGGGAAGCTAGACGATATATTATCTGGCCCACTGGTGTTTTTCCCCGTTTTTTTACTTCAAAATAAGATATGTGTAGTGTGCATAGGAATTTGTTCATAGTTTTTTTTAAAAAAAACTATAGACCTGCCCTCCAACAGGTCTGAGGGACAGTGAACTGGCCCCCTGTTTAAAAAGTTTGAGGACCCCTGATGTATTCCTTCATGTAAATAAGCCTAAATGTTTTCAATAGCAGCTGCTTCGAATCTTTTCTCGGAAGTAGACAGGGCATAGCTTGGCATTGGAAATTTTCACATGCGACTACTCCTGTACATTAAGAAAAGACAGCTGCTGGCTCCAAAGCAATGCTAGAAAAATGTCTAAACTTATATGCAGTGGCAGCCCTTTCAGAATAATTGCATAGCGTCCTCCCGGGACCTTTTGAAGGAACAGCGGTAAAGTCTGGGCTAACTCTGAGAATGTTCATTTAGGAGGAAAGCATCATATTGGTCTTTTGTCCTCTTTCTAAGGAACTTTGACAGGGTCAGTTGCTGGGGTGTTTTTCCTTGCATTAGATGTTTTCAAGATATGTTTTGGGGACCCCATATGGAAAACTCTAGGTTAATTATACAAATGGAACGCCTAGGCACAAAGAAAATTCTCTAGAAGAGTGTCAGTGACCTTTGCCCAGAACCCCTGTGTCTTACTGCTGCTTCCTTCCCCATCCTGCTCATTTTACATTGAATTGCAGGACCTTAACATTGGGTGCAGTGTTCTGGAGGAAACTTGAGAACCAGGCCCCTTGATGCTCTAGTTGATGATGGAACGTCTTGTCTGGTTGGATTTTTGTTGCAGATTCTGTGCCGGGTACAGCCTGGACCACCTCATTTCCATTGGTGAAAACTTCAGGCTTGCTTTGCTCTCTTTTTCAAAGCTCTATGGCTTTCTATCCCGATTTTGTTCTTGCTTAACAGGTAAGAGTTGAGTGAGAAGCCACTAAAGCTATCATCATTTGTGGTTTTGTTTTGACAGGCTAAACTAAACTCAGTGAAAGGTCATTTCTTTTTAAAAAGAGCGGGGTCTTTATCCAGAGGTATGTTGCCCTCCTGACATAGCTGACGCTGAGACCAATATCTGCACTAGTGCCTCGGTTGCTCAGAGGAAATGAAGTTCTTCCCGGAGTTCCAGTTGTGCGTACTGTGTGGGAATCCAGGGAAAATGTGCTCTTTTGGGGAACTTAAGGGATAAATGACACATAAGGAAAGGAGGAGGCAGGGCACATTTTTAAGGATGGAGACTTGTCTTTTTGGTCAGCAGTTTCTAAACTGTCCTTTCCAATTAGGTGGGACAAACATGAGACTGTTCACTCCTGGGCAAATTTCAGTCTTGGAAGACCCATTGGACAGTTTTTAGGGTTGCTATGAGTTGAAATCAACTAAATGGCAATGGGTTTTGTTGTTTTGAGGGGGTTTTTGGTGTGTGGGGGGGTTGGGTGTATTTCTCCCCCCCACCCTCCCAATATGTGAGTGGCTGGAGGAGACTCCACTGAGGAATTTGAGGCCGTTTGCTTCTCATCAGTAGATTTGCAACTGTTTGATTGAACAGTATACGCGGTTTTAGGGATTTGAAAATTGGTGAGCAAGATTTTACAGTGAAATTCTGAGGCTAAAATCTTGAAAGTTACCAACAGGGAGCTCCTGTTTTTTTGACAAATCATTTGGAGGGGAGAGAGAAGCAAACAAATGAGGAAATAGATGGGAAGGGTTTAGATAATAGGGCTGAGAGCCACCTTCAATGCCTAGAGTTTCATCTCAAAAAATCTGTTCCTCCTTTCCTTTATAATACCTCTAACACATACACTGAAATACACTGGTACCTTTCAGCATTTTGAAAGCACCTGTGTGTGGATTTCAGAGCTTGGAGTCCTTGAGAGCCTACCAATTCAGCTTGCTATTTCCTAAGTCAAAGTTAAGAGCCAGGCCATTTTTAAAAAGCAAATGCATGGTGTTTTGAACCATACATCAGTGACTTGGAAACATCCCTGTAAGGCTGTCTGTTTAAGACTGATTTTATAAACAGCTACTACCCATTTTTCTGAAGCATTAATTCTCGAGCTTGAGAATTCGTTTTGGCAGCATGTGTAACATATTTGTTGGTAGAGGTTTGTGCTGACCGAAGGTGGTGTTGAAAGATGGGATTGCACATCTTTATGAGTGACGGTAGAGAGCTGGAGATAGAGTGTGTTATGTTAGGTGTTGTTTTCAAGGTGCCGATAGGGTGTTTGCTCCTCTGTACTTTGAGTGGTAGGGCTCTGTACCCTCTGTTACTAAATTAGGCATGTGCATCCAGGCATCATCTTCCCAAAGCGAGGCTAAGATGGGAAATTCTAGCTTTTTACAGATGTCTTCAGAATTGTATAGAAGTAGCTGAAACAATATTTAAAGTATTAATACTAAAAATAGAAAAATTTAAAGTTGTACACAAATTAGTGATTGCTGTTTCTAATACTGTGATTGTGGGGCCGAGATTGTGAGGGTAGTGAATCTTACGTAGTAGTTGTGTGGTGCCATCGAGTCGATTCTGACTCATAGCTGACCCTGTGTACAACAGAAGGAAATCCTGCACCACCCGCACAATTGTTGGAGCCGTTGTTGCAGCCACTGCGGCAGCCCATCTCATTGAGAGCCTTCCATTTTTTGTTTTTTGTTTTCCGTTGCCCTTGTCCTTTACCAAGCATGATGTCATGATGTCCCTTTTCAGAGATTGGCCTTTCCTGGCAATATGTCCAAAGTACATGCGGCAAGTCTCCCCATCCTTGCCTCTTAGGAGCATTCTGGCTGTACTTTCAAGACAGGTTTGGGGGTTCTTTTGGCAGTCTGTGGTATTTTCCATATTCTTTGCCAGCACTGTAATTCAAATGTATCGAATTCTTCAGCCTTCCTTATTCAATATGTAACTTTTACATGTAGGTGCGACAATTGAAAATACCATGGTTTGGGTCGGGCTACATCTCAGTCCTTAAGACCACTGTTGTCAGTTTGTCATATTGTGGTGGTTTCTGTGATGCTGGGAGCTATGTCCCTGGTATTTCAGATAGCAGCAGGGTCACCTAAAGTGAATAGGTTTCAGCAGAGTTTCCAGGCTAAGAACAGACTAGAAGGAATAAATTGTCCACTTCTGAGAAAACCGTACAGAACGTGAGGGGCTTATAAGCCTGATAGCCCCATCTTTCTTTACATATGCCAAGACACTGGAGGAGGAGACCGCTTTCTCGGCATCACACGGTATAGGGTGAACCATTTTAAAGAGCTGCTCCGTAGAGTCTTGATGGGTGTGAGAAACAGTTGAGACATGTCCTGGGCATGTTGGATTTTTGATGTAATGGACGTGGCCTCTGCTGAAAGGATGGATGCCCGGTCATTTAAAAAGTCGACTGAAATTGATTTGTTGGTAATGATTTGCGGCTAACCTTGTGAAGGGGAATGTTTGCCTGTTGTGTGCGGCTGGTTGAAGGGTGAAATGGGTGCCTATCTAGAGCTCTCTAGGGACCCAGAGGGAGGTTCTCTATGAGTGAACTGCAAACCTGAAATCTTTTTTGAAAATCATTTTATTGGGGGTTCATAAAGCTCTTATCACAATCCATCCATACATCCATTGTGTCCATACATCCATTTATACTTTTGTTGCCATCATCATTTCCAAAACATTTTCTTTCTACTTGAGTCTTTGGTATCAGCTCCTCATTTTTTTCCCTTCCTCCCTCACATTTTTCTGAAATCTTAACTCTTGATTTGCAGCCTTACTAAACCCATAGAAGGCGGCTTCCAAAAGTTAGTGGGCATGTGTAATGTTGAAGTCTGGTCATAACTGGCCAGATCGTTAGCCATGTTGGTCACAACTAAGGAGTTCACTGAGCCTTGTATGAAAACGAGCCTTGAGGTAGAGGGACCTTTTTTATGGGTAG
This sequence comes from Echinops telfairi, assembly GCF_000313985.2. NCBI lineage: Eukaryota > Metazoa > Chordata > Mammalia > Afrosoricida > Tenrecidae > Echinops > Echinops telfairi. The sequence continues at coordinate 21,129,488 of NW_022106189.1, read as the reverse complement.
AGAGGAAAGTTCTAAGCCTAAGTTTAGAATCTGTTACATCATTTGGTGATAGAGTTCAAGGGCCTTCAAAAAAAATGTTGTGGAGGAATTCCATTATCTTCTTAATTTCCTCTTTTCCACTGTTTTTGAAGCCCACTCTTATTAAAGAGCTATAAATGGCCAGAAGACGACTTGGTTTGTAAAACCCACTTCTCCATTTGTGCCCATGACTCTGTTTTCTCATCTGTAAAATGGGTATGCCTTAACTCGCTGGGTTTTTGAGAGAATTGCTTGTGAGGTTGAGGTGCTGAGGTAGATGAACGAATGGAAGTGCTTTATTTCTTCCCTGAAGGAAGGTGGTCTCTGGAAGTAGACTGCTGGGATTTAGGTGTTAATTCCTATTCAGAGAAATGGATCTTGGGCAGATACTTAAACTCTGTGCCTCAGGGTCCCTGTGTAAGTGGCCTTGATGGTTCTTTTGTCTCAGAAGATTAAATATCCTGAAAACACTGCTTGGAAACAGTTGGGCCAAGTGACTGATTTTAGAGGACAGACCCACTGGTCTCAGAAAGGGCTGTTCTACAATGATGAGAATAAACAGTTATCCTAAGGAGTGTACCATGCATTGGAAAGATGGGATTTCAGAGATTAGAGAAGTCTGGCTGTGAGTAAAAGATAAACAAAGAAAACGTTGCCCGGGTAGTATGTTTACATTCAGGACAGCTTCCGTGGGTTTTAGGGATACTTCTATGGTAATAAAAGAAATGCTGCTATCCTGGCTGAACTGCTTTCCTTACTCCATCCTTGTGTGTTCCTGTCGACCATTGCAGGTTGTGATCGTTCATGTAGCTGATGGTATGCAGGCCAGCCACAAATGGTTTGGGAGTGGAGTGAAATCAACCCTAGAGTTAAAACTTCTCAGTCTTGATTATCATTTGGAGACTTGATGGCATGGCAGGTTAAATGTTGGGCTCCTAACCATAGGCCAGCAGTTGGAATCCACCAGCTGGGAGGAAGATGTGGCTTTATACTCTTATAAATACCAGTTAAGAGTCTTGAAAACACACCGAGGGGCCGTTCAATCCTGCCCTGTGAGTCCGAATTGACTCAGTGGCAGTGAGTTTGGGCTTTTTGGTTTTTGATTATCATCGATTTAGTTGTATTTGGAAAGATATTTAAATGGTCATAATTTTTATGTTTTAACTAGGCATAAGTTTGTAATTTCGATCACAATTAAATGTTTATAGTTGAACTCCTCAGATCTGGCTTTTTTTTTTTTTAAGCAGCCCTGGTTAAATAAACAGGACAAACTGCTGACTTTATCACCTTTTCACCAGCATCCTGCCCCCAAATTTTGTGTTTTATTTTCTAATTATAAAATGTTGGGAAGGGAAATAACACTTTACTGTCGGATTACTTTGAATTGGTTTCTCCAGGGTAGCTGGACTGGCCACCAACTGGATAGAAACGTGTCAAAATGAATTTTTATTTGGTTTAAATTTTCAGAGCTCATGCAAAGAAAAATTGTACTGTTTTTCTTCCTTAGTAGTGTCTTTAAGTATATGCCAGAAGTTGCTACCAAAACTTGATTTAATACTTGAATTTCCTTTTAATTCTTTTTTTAAACTCTTTTGCTATTTTATCTAGTCGAGTTAGAGAACAGACTTACTTGTAAAACAGCTAAGCTGATTTCCTTTGAATCTTTTAAACACATTTTCTGAATTTGAATAAACGAGCTTTCAGCTTTGGTAGAAGTGAGTTTTTCTAAGCCTGCAAGGGATTGTGGGATTGCCATGGAAATGCAGGTCTTGTCTCCGCTTTGCATAACTGCTGGTGAATGAGAGCCAGCCCAAGGCAAGAGAGAGGCAGTGCACCCTCCTTTCTGAAGACCATGATTCAGATTCCTTATGATGCCCAGGGTCCTCCTTGGGAGGTGAGAGAAGGTCATTTTGTAACTTGCCCTGGTCCTTTGTAAGTCTTAGCTTTTCTTTCCAATTCCTTTTGTCGAATTGGACTAATGAACTTTGAGCTTTCATTCCCTTGGTGTCACTGTGGCTTAACCTGCCAAGCATCTCCCAGCTTCGGGGGCCTAAGCTGAGGCCAAAGAGAGTTAACCTGCTGGAGCCTGGCTCTCTGGCCAAGAACAGGTGCAGTGCTGTGGAGGGGGTGTGCTGGGCTGCAGGTCATTTTTCTGTCTCACAGTCTCTCAGTCGTTGGTTGGGTCATGAGGGCACCGGCTGCTGTGAGCCCTCCTTGGGCACTCAGAATTGTCCTGCTGTAGTAGCCGCTAGTGTGGGCAGTCATGGGGCAAGGGACAATTGAGCAGCAAAATTGCTTCAGTTCTGTAACTTAGCTTTAGACAGACTGAACGACACCTTCGTTGTAGCTGGTTTGTCCAGTACTGATTTGCCTGCCTGGTCTGTTGCTGAATAGCCGAAGAGTGAACCAAGGCTCTTTAAAGGGCAGTGTCATAAAAGCAACTCCTTTCATGGTTCTCTTGTTTGCCACAGGGGTCTTCGATTTCGACTCTGATGGACCCTGTGCAACAGAATAGGACTGACCCCTTAGATTGTCTCAGTTGTCATATTTCTGAGAGCAGAGCTGGTCTTTCTCCCGTGGAGTTGCCGGCCGGATTCGAACCGCTGTAGCTGAGGACTTAACCATTGCGCCCATTGGACTACTTATTTGATAGGTTATCCCATACTAATTCACTGGTGGGAATAGAGGAAGGGGCTGGGGACAGCGTATGCGGGTGTCTGACAGTCTTGAGTTTTTGTTACATCCCTACAGCTGCTTCTAGGAGTGGATGGCAGCTCTAGAATTTTCTTATATTGAAAGACACTGCATTATCTGCTAGCATTGGCTCATGGGTCAAATATGACCTGCTTTTAATCTTCCGACTGTTGGACACAATTTCATGCTTGCAGAAAAGTTGCATTTTTCTGTTCCATTTCTCCTACTGTAATGTTTTATATATATACAGACGTGCGTGCGCGTACATGCTTTTGGGTGCTATCAAGTCAGCTACAACCCATATGCACAACACAACGAAACACTGCCCGGTCCTGTGCCACCCTCACAATTATCCCTATGCCCGAGACCCATTGTTAGAGCCTTTCTATCAGTTCATCTCGTTAGGGGCCTTCTTTCTCGCCCACCCCTCTGAACAAGCATGATGTCCTTCTCCAGGGACTCGTGTCTCTTGACAACATGTCCGAAGTATGTCAGCTTTGCCATATTGCCTCTAAGGAGCACTCTGGCCAGACTTTTTATGTATACCTAGATAAAAATACATAGAAGTATTTGGAAGTAAATTGCAGGCATTCCTAGATTCTTCCTTTTTTCCTCTTATTACTATTATGCATCAGGTGGTGGAATCTACAGCCTCTATGCATTTTTGCCATTTGTACTAAAAATGTTCTTGAAAGCAAAAGAAAATCTCCACTCCTTGTTAGAATCACTAACATAGCTTTGTAATTTGGAAAGTTCATCAGTCTTAGTATCACAATATTAACGTTTTGGGAACCTGTTATAGAGGTGATTCTGACTCACAACAGCCTTGTGGGACAGAGAACTGCCCAATAGAGTGGCCAAGGCTGTCATCTTGACCGAAGTGGCTGTCACAGTTTTCTTCCATGGAGAGCCTTGTGGGCTTCAACCTCCAACCTCCAATCTCCAATCAGCTAAACACTTAACCTCTGTGCCTTGAGGGCTGATTGCTTGAAACCTAGAGGCCAGTTATATAGTGCAGCCCTCACACAAGAGCCCCAGCTTCATTGAACAAAAAGCAAGCACCAAAGGGGAAGACCGCCAACAAGGTAGACTGACACAATGGCTGTAACGCTGGGCTCAGAGAACAATTAAGAGGATGGTGCAGGACGGGGCGGTGTCTTGCTCTAGTGTACATAAGGTCACCGGGAGTCAGGACCAACTCCATGCACCTGACGATTAATTGTGAAGAAAAGAGTACATTTGTAAGGGGCGCTGGGAAAGCCAGTCCTGCTTCCCTAGGGCCCTGACAAAGCAGGCAAGTGGGCATGAGAGGGAGGGCCCTCTGCCAGAGTCTAGTGCCAGTTGAGTCCTTTATTGAGGGTGATGCAAGTGGCGCTCATAGTTCTCTCTCCTTTTTGTTACGTGTTCAAAGCTATATCTTTCAACAAAAGATGATGGTGTTTTTTGACACACGTGTGTTATATCTCCCTTTCACTCTCCCCCAGCACCCCCTACACAAGTGGGCTTTTTTGTCCTGAGTTATGTCATGGGAAGCCCACTGTCGGAGCATTGTTACTGGTAGGGTGCGGATTTTCCATACTCCATTTCTCTCTTCATCCCATATGGGGAGCAAGCACGGTGGTTCAAGTTGCAGTCTGGGGAGTCCTGTCCACCTAGATTTGAACCCTGCATCTGCTGCGTAGGTTTTTGTGAGGATTGAACGTGCTCCTGCAGGTTCGGCTCAGGTGCTGCTGACATTAACTAAAAGTCTGGAAACAAAGCCACCATTTTTCAAGTGCTGACTCTGTCCAGCTATTGCCCAGGGCTTAGAAAACCCAGCTGGCTGGCCTAGTAGGCCCTTCCCTTTCTAGAACTACATGTATCCTCCTCAAACTCACCCCTTTAAGACAAGAAGTAACCGTATGCTAGTGTTTCTCATGGAGTTCTTCAGTCTTTCAATCAAGGAGCTCACAAAGTTCTCCGGGAGCAGAGGTTTCCAATCACTGCTAGATCAGGGCTCTGTGTTCTCCTTTGCTGGGCCATCGGCTCTTTTGGATTGAGATCCGTTAGGACGAAGGTGACCAGACGTCCCGCTTTTGGCGGGACAGTCCCGCTTTTTAACAATTTGTCCCACGTCCTGCAGCGTTTAAAAAAGTCCCGATTTTTGGAAAGAATGTTCGACAAGCTAGGGAATGGCGGCAGAACAGGAAGACCAAATTTTTAATCAGGAACCCACCCCCACCCCAGTCAATGGTGTCCCGCTTTACCAATGTTAAAATCTGGTCACCTTAGTTAGGACGCTTTCTGGCTCTCTGCTGAGTGCAGAGTCTAGATAGAGATTGAGGAAACAGGAGTGGTAACAGGAAACGGGAGCTGGCAGCTGGGAAGCACATTTGTAACTTGATGTTGGTGAGCTGGTCTAAACTCCCAGAGGACAAAAAAAAATGATATGTAACTCCTGGGCGAGCAGGGGTCTCACCATTTTGTTTCAGTTTTTCCATGTGTGAGGGCATGGCATACAGCTGCTCGGAGCTGCAGCATTTCCCATTGGGCAGCTGTCTAGTAAGCAAGCATTTTATTTTTAAAGAGTGACATGGGTGTGCAGACATTTTAAGTGTCCTAAATGTAGCTGTGTAAAGATCTGATAGAAAGCCTTTATGAGCCTGTAGTTGTTTAACTCAAGTTTCTTATGGACAAGCCCAATGTACCGTGGTTGCGTTACCTCCGAGTACTGACATGCTCTTTAACCCACCATGGTGCAAAATAGCACAGTAACCACTCAGTTGGCTAACATTGTTTTAGAGTTATATATATTTTTATATTAACATCAAATGGAGTCTCACTTCTGATTACTCTTGTGTATTTAAGCCAGTGAAGAAAAAGAAGATAAAACGAGAGGTTAAGATTCTGGAGAACCTTCGTGGTGGAACAAATATCATTAAGCTGATTGACACTGTAAAGGACCCTGTGGTAGGTGCCTGGTGGTTGGGGTAGTGGAGTGTGTGTGTGTGTGTGTGTTTGGGGTAGTGGAGTGTGTGTGTGTGTCACAGAGAGAGAGAATCAAACACAGCGCCTCGTCATTCTATGTAGGATGCTTGTGTTCGTCTCTGTTACCGAATGGTTTGGAAAGTCATAGTAACCCCCCCATCACTGCTTTTGTGGAGCCTGTTCTGGGTTTGTTACTTCATTCTGTGATGCATCCCATAACCGTTGGTGGACTAGCTCCATGTTGACCCCTGGCATAGGTTGTAGCTGGCAGGTCACAACCCGAGCCCTTAAGGAAGCAGTCCTGCTGTTTCTCATGCTGGTCCTTAACTGAGCGTCCACCATTAGGACTCATCATAGTCCTGCTAATTAAAAAGTGCTTAACTCTTAGCTATTTTAGATGTGCTTTTTAATTTTGTTTCATCTCCTTAGGGAATAACTTAACCGTAAGTTTTATTGATTAGCCATGGTTGAAGACTCCACCCCCAATTTGGTCCTTTCTGTTTTCCAACTTGCGCTACCTCAGGGTTCTCCCATGATCGTTTTTGTTTCTTTGAGAGTATTTGCTTCTGTGGGCTAAAGACAGCTTCATGCTAGCTAATAATCGCTGAGCACTACCCCACGTGCCAGGCACTATGAGAGTCTGTCATGTAGCATGTCATTTAATCCCCACTACCATGGTGGGTGGGGGGGTGGCCATTGCTGTCCATGTTATAAAGAGGAGAGCCCTGAAAGCCCAAGATAACAATGGTGTTGGGTTAAAGAACAAAGGTTTTCCTGTTGAGACCCTGGTTGTATGTCAGATGGTAATGGACATTAAAAAAGATACCCCAGCCTGCTCAGCTCAGGTCGGTCTCCAAGGTGACTAACCCAGTCAACCTCTGCTTGGAAAGCAGTTTGCATTAAAAAGGAAAGCGATCCATTTAACAGAACACGAAATAAAAATCTGGATTCCAGAGGGCTCCCGCCCCCAGGTGAGCTAGTATTTATTATACCAAGAACATCTTTAGGCCACTTTTTTTTTTCTTTACATTAACTTAGCGTTACCTGTCTTCTATTTTTGTGATGTGTTGTTTAAAATGTGTGTGCGTGTGTTTCCCATGATAGATAAGCTCAGTAAATTGAAGGAAACAAAAATCCAAAAAGCCCTGACCCTATTTTTCAGGGAGTGGGCTTGCTCTAGGGCCCATGAGAGAGCTGGTGGTGTCAGTGTCTTCCAGCCTGGGGCTGGTGAGCATTCATTTGGTCGTGACTGCTGTTGGATTTGCCTCTGGGCTGTAAGTTGCCCCAGGAAAGATCTCCGTGCACATACTTTGTTCTAGTTCCTCAGTAGCTTTCCTTGAGCAGAACTTGCCAGCTGTTGAGATTTCCAAGATGATGCTCTTTCTATTCTTTTTTTATATATCCCTTTGAAGCTCTTCCTTTTCTCCCAATTTTAAAAATCTCATTACTGTCCATTAGCATTCTTTTACCTCACATACATAAACCTGACATTTGAAAATCTGGATGTACACAAGGAAAAATTGAAAGTGAGAGCTCATGCATTAAAGATTATAGGACTTTCAGTATATACATGATTCGAGAGGAACATGTCTTGTTTCGCAAGGTGGCACATTGCTGTGATGTCCTCTGGCCAGGACAATAATTTCAAATGCTGACTTATCCCTCCCGGCATGATTGAATGAAATATTCCCAAGGCCCAGGGTGATTCTGTCAGATGCATCTGGCTGGAAATGTGTGCCTACTTTTGGGTTGGCAAGTCCGAGCCCTCCAGAGGGTGGTCTTTACATAATGCGCCAGGCTTGTTGACATTTTTCATAAGTTTTTCAAAGAATATGTTGGTTTTTCCCGGAAAAGGGCTTTTTATGAAAAATGTTAACCCTTGACAAGTGAAGGGAGCCTCTAAGATCTGTCACCTATTTTTAGCAGTTGATCAGCTCATGGCTGACCTTGTTTCTTTCAGCTCTTCCTCCCTCTCCCCAGCCCCAGTTAGGTTCCAACAACCCCCAGACGTCCAAAAATGATGTCCAGAGAGTGCTTTTTTGTCAGGTTCTTTCTGATGAATTAAATCCCTTTTTTCATGTACATGGGGTTTGGGGATGGGCCACTTTGGCAGAAGCAAATTGTGTTTATTCTTTGAGTATTTAAAAAGCATTAATATTCTCTCTTGCAGTCAAAGACCCCAGCTTTGGTATTTGAATATATCAATAATACAGATTTTAAGGTGCGTATCTACTTTTTCTTTCTGGCATGGGGCTGGGGGTGGTGGAGAAGGGTGGTGAGTCCTGTTGAAGCTCCAGAATGCAGGGGTGCCAGGAGGTCAGTGTGAGAGAGGGAGAGAACGGAGTTCCTGGAGGGGCGAGGATTCTTGCATTAAGTGAAATTGCTCCTCCCCCTTGCCTGGCTTACTTTAAGAGTAGCTGCTGGCCTGGGTCTGATCTGTTTTAGCAACTCAGCGTGGTAGATGTTAACTCAATTGTGCATAGTAGTAAATGATAGAGGCTGTGTGTTTCCATATACACTGTACGGAGCAAATCATAGAACCACTTGTCTTAAAGCAGCCCCTGCCGGTTCACTGACATCTTCTTATACATGTGATGCACATAGATTGTGGGTTTTGAAGTGTTGTTTTCAAAGCATACTTTTTGGCCAGCTTTCCATGAATTTAAGTCTATTGAGCCACACTGAGCCACAACCTTAACTTTGGATAAAATTTGGGAGCCTGGCACAGGGACGGGGTGGGGTAGAAATATATTCCTGGAGCAGACTTTGATAAAGCAATACTAGGACGCAGCGTAGAGGCATTTGGGAGACCTGGGAGATTGCAGCTGCATAGGTGAATAAGAGGCTGGTGGTTTGGCTCCATTGGAAGCTGGAGAGGAAGCCACCTTAGCAGTTGGAAGGTTCCGGTACTGGGGATGCTGCTGCTCTGTGGCCACATTTCCCACAGTGGGCGGCATGGCCGCTTGGGGGAGCCTGGACAGTCAAAGCAGAAACCTCCACTTGATCCTGGATTATGAGCTGTTGTAGAATTGTTTTTAATTGCCATGGGGTCGTTGAGTGGCTCTCCCCCCC
>NW_022106189.1:21084706-21120637 GCF_000313985.2 Echinops telfairi | reverse complement strand
CCCTTCGTCACGGGGCAGTAGTAGACTGAAAAGTTTGGAAGCTCTGCTCTAAGGTACAAATAGCAAATTTATTAACTGTCGTTTATTATATATACAAAGACGGTGTCTCTTTTTCTATGTGTTACTGAGAGGCCTTACAGATGACGTCAAGGGTGACCTCTAGAGAGTGGAATGTGAATGCTTAGCCAGTTAGAGTAATTTACACACAGTGTAGCTAATCACACCTTCACTATGAATGTGCAACAGACAGAGCTGAGGTGGATATTCTGATCTCTGGCTTCCCTATTGCCACAAGACGGGCCAGGCCAGCCTTCGTGGTCCATCCATCTTTATTGCCTATTCTGACACGAACTGTTCCTCCCATGCCACTCCATCTCTATGCTGGGATCGATAGCTCATTGCAGTAGCCACACAGAATTCACAGGTGATACTCACAAATAACAGCCTTTTATTAGGGAAGTCAGTAGGTCACCACAAGTCAGGGTTGGCAAACAGTAATGGTATAGTCATGGTCGTCTCAGCCAGCAGCCAAGTCTCTCTGCTGTCCTCAGTTTCTCAGCTGAGTGGTCCCTTTCTTGGCCTCTGCCTCCATGGGCTAGGAAGCCAGCCTGCCGGCTACTCTGTCCCGTAGTTCCATACTCTCAGTGCTGTTCCTCTGGGTCTCTGTGCCATAGTGTCTGGTACATCTGGTCTCAGCGGCCCCTGCCACTTCAGAGAGATCTTGGATGGCCTCTTCCTTACAGGCAGGAAGATGGTAATGAAAATTGACCAATCCCCACAAAGAGTGTGGCCCTGTTTACATAGGCCCACCCAGTCATTTGCTGGGGGTCAGAGACTTGGGTGGAAGAGCCATATTAAGAAATTTCACTCCACCACAGAATGACCCAGGTTTATAGAAGTATGCTTAAATGTGTGTGCATTCCGTCAGAAACCAGGCAAAACTGGTCTTAGTGGCATTTCCTAATGAACACCCATTTAAATGACTGTACCTTTCAGATTGTTGCCAGTTTTCTGTTCATGCCTGTAAAATTATACTTTAGCATTTTGTGTTTCCTAAATTGATAGCTACTCTGTTGATTTAGCAATATACTGAAGATGGGTTGGCAGAAATTGTAATTCTCTAGAGAAATCTTCTTGGGTCTTAACCCTCAGAGGGGTATGTTTGGTGGCAGACATCCTCCAGAGGCTGTCTTAAAGAGATCATGGGAAGTCAATGTGTTTTAAGGCTGTGCATATCTGAAAACATCTTGATTTCATCTTGTCATTTAATTGTATTTGCTGACTGTAGAATTCATAATTATCTCAGAATTTTAAATAGATTCTGTGCCAGTATTGCTACAGAAGCCAATGTGATCTGTTTTATTTCTTCTGGAAGATTGTAGGATCTTTCTCTTCATAGCCTTCTGAAGTTTCACAATGATGCGCCTTCATATGGCTCATTCTTTTGTTCTGGATCCTTGCTGGGCTTTTTCAATCCGAAAATCCATGTCTTTCCAGCTTGGAAAAAATATTTTTAATGTTCTTTGATTTTATTTTTTTTTCCCTTTCTTCTTTGTTCCCATTTTGTGGAACTCATTCAAATATTTCTCCTTATCTTAGAACTCCACTTTGTTCTCTGAGCTTTTAAACATGGCATTCTTCCTGTTCTTTTATATTTTATGTAATATCTTCTCTTTATGGATAGTATGCTTCCCTGCACCCCCAAAGTCTCAACTTTTTTTTTTTTTAACTTTTCATTGTGAATTAGGTGGTGGCTTGCAGAGCAGGTAATCAGTTTTACATTCAACAAGGCATACACCTTGTTTCAACTCATCACTTCTATCCCCTCAGTACATCATTTATCCCCTTTCCTCCCAGTACTTCCCGTTTCCATGCCTCCTTTCCTAACCCTCTTGAGCTTGGACCTGGGGTAAACATTGTTCTTCTAGTCTTAAATGGTTGATTATCCTAACATAGAACAGGTGTTTAACTCCAGACCTGAAAGGTCACTGACTAAAGGGTTGTATTCTTCTTTGGGTGATCAATAAGCCTGGTCTCTTTCATGAGCTTTTGAGTTCTGTTCCACACTCTCCACCTACTCTGTTGAGGACCTTTTGATGTGATCCTTTTCAGAACAATTGGCAGTGGCTGCCAGGCACCATCTCCATAGTCTAGGCATCTCATTGTGTCCATCACTCTTACCCTCTGGGTGGGGAAAGAGCAATGCTTGCACCTTAGATGACTGTTCACGAGCTTTTAAGACCCCTGGCATACTCACTATGGTGGGGTGGGGGGGAATTAAAACACTGTCTTTGTGAACTATGCTATACCAGTTGACTTTGGTGTCCCCAAGCCTGTGGTCCTGACACCGCCCAGCACCTCCTTCACGATGTCTGATAATGTGTGAGCATTTTTGGTCCCTGTGTGCTCCACCACATTCATGGATGTATTTGCAGCAAAGATAATACACATAGACAAACATCCTCTGTCAAACCAATATATTCACTCCACTGTCCTTTCCACACCTGGTCCACCTATGACTCTGTCCAAGCATCAGCTTCTGGATCGTCACTATTTCAGGATTGCCTGTATAACAGTATTCATTCCTGTTACCTTTCAACTCTTAGAAATCTAATCCTTCCCCTACTTCCATCATTTTTCCCTAACCTCATTATATTGCCTTCTCCTTCGACCTGGAACTGCAAGATCAGAAGTTCAATACCACCAGCCACTCCTTGGGGGAAAGATGAGGCTTTCTACTGCCATAAAAAGTTAGCCTTGGAAAGTTACAGAGGCGGTTCTACTCTGTCCTATAGGGTCACCACACGTCGGAATGACTCAGTGACAGTGAGTGAAGGGAGCCCTCTTCACCCAGGTTAGTGCTTGCCTACCCTCTAGCCAGTGAGTTGTGTTAATGGTAGTCTCATTGACAATATCTGTCCTCTGGTGATTGAGTAATGTCACTCACCGTAATGTCCTCTGGGTTCGTCCACCGTGTAAGGTGTTTTGCAGTCATTGTTACTCTTTAACCATGTATAGCGTTCCGCTGTGAGTATTCACATGGTGACTGTCCTCCTCCTTTGGTGGACAGCTAGGTTGTTTCTGTCCTCTTGCTGTTGTGACTAGTGCTGCCAAGAAGAGCATGGTTTACTTGGCTCTTCTTTTAAATTTAGAAAATAGTAAGCTTTTCCCCCTTAAGTTTCTTTAGCTTTCCTTCCAAGTTAGTTGTGTGTGTGTGTGTGTGAGAGAGAGAGAGAGAGAGAGAGAGAGAGTCTATTGCCAGTGACCGTCTCCTGAATGTCATGGCTTGAGTATCTGCTCATATTTAGAAATGCTCTTAAGCTTTCGTCTTAAGAATACAAGCTTGGCAACAGTGACCCCCTGTTGATGAGCGTGATCAGGGTGCCACGACTTTCAGCTTTCTTCTTTTTATGGTAATGGTTTAAACCCAGCTCCCGTCTTGGCCCAGTTTCTCTACCTGCTCCTAGGATTCCTGGAATCAGGACTCCTAGGTCCTTCTCTTTGAAGCTGTCTGGTTCTGGACTTCTCCGCTGTTGGCAGGGTTTTCTACTTTATAGGCCTGTTAACCCCACTGGATATCTGTGCCTTAGCTTCACAATGTTGTCTCTGCCATTCTTAGTTCTTTTTTCTTTTTTTTTCCATAGTTTTTTTTTTTTAGTTACTCCACCTACCCCTTTTACTGTTACTTAGAGGAGCTTCAGGGAAAAGCAGTGATAGGCTGTCTTGGACCTGCTGTGTTTAACTGGAGGTTCCCCCTTTGTAAGTCCGAACTAGGTCATTTCACTCAACTTAAAAGATCATTAACAATCCGATTGTGGTTATTTGGTGTGAGTCACTGCAACTCCTAGTGACCCTATGACAGTAGAATTATCTCCGAGGATTTCCTGGACTGGACATTAGGAGAGCAAATTACTAGGTCTTTCCTGTCCTAGTCGGGGCCTCTGCTAGGTTCGAACCGCTGGCAAGCATGTAACCATTGGACCACCAGCACATGTAAATGGCAGGTATCAGGTGGGTATTTTGTTACAGCAAAGCATGCCCCCCCCCCCCAAAAAAAAAAAAGTCTTCATTTCCAATAGGAAATCAGACGGTTTAATGGCTTGGTGTTCTTAGGCCTTTTATTTGGGTCTTGTGTATGTTTTATTAGGAAAATTTTATTTTGTGTTTTCATTTATTGTTAAGTGTATTAAAAACTGGTTTTGAGTTATCACTCTAGAGAGGATAACCAGTTTGCACCTGGTTCAACTGGTTCCATCTCAGAGGCAAATCAACAATGATAAAGCCTGCAGCCATTCTTCTCATTATATTTTATTGATGGAGTTGGTATTGTATCTGTATATATAATTTCCTTTTATTGTAGGACCTTTATCTGATGTTGGTTATCAGGTTGTAACCTCACAAAGCATGTTGGCTGACTTTGCCTCTTCCAGTTGGAAATACTTTGAATTTCAATGGCGAGAAGTGGTTCACAGCTGGTCTCTTAGGATTTAGTCTTGAGTGTGTCTTTAGTACTGCCCTTCTTTACATTCCTGGCTCCCCCGTTGTCTCCTCCTCCCCGCCCCCACCCCTGCCCCCCCAGAGAGCTAGCTTCAAGTTTTATTGCTTGGCTATTAACATTTTTGCTAGTTTTTTATTTCGTTCTGTTTCTGCTCCTTTCTTAGCTATTTTTCCCTTCAACTTTATTGAGTTTGGTGATTTTTCTCCCTAACTTCTTCCATTGAAATCTGAACTCATTGATCTGTTCCATTCTTTCTTCGTAGTACCCAAACCTACTGCCATCAAGTTAACTGACTCAGAGTGAGCCTTTAGGACACAGTAGAACTGTCTCCAGGGATTCCAAGACTGTTACTCTTGATAACAGCAGCCCGTTCTCCCTCAGAGGCTGATCGGTCTGAACCTCCCACCTGCTAGCAGCTGAGGGCTTGACCATTGTGCCACCGGGTCTCCTTGGATCGGTCATTCTTGTGCCTTAAGTCTGCTTCTACAACCCCAGTGACCATCTTCACCAAGCTCTATTTCACAGCTAAAAAAAGGGCGCGCATTTTAGTAGTTTCTAACCTCGTGGGTGTGTTTTTCCCTCAACCTTTGTGTTGAGAAATTATAAGTCTACCGAAAATTGGAACGAGTGGTGTGCTCCGTCCCGTGTGTAGTGCCCCGAGGTTTCCAGGTGGTTGCTCTGTGGTCACAGCTGCAGTTCCTCTTCTCCTGCAGGGTCATGAAGCTGTGCTCCTAACTCCTTGAGCACTGCAGCTAGGATGCTTTCCTTAGTCCTTCAGTACCAGTCGTGCGCCTAGGAGCCCTGGTGGCACAAGCGCTGGAATGCAAGCCAGTGGGTCGGAGGGAGAAAAGCTGGACGGTCTGTTTCCATAGAGCGTGCGGCCAAGAAACCCCTATCAGGCAGTTCCGCTCTGTTGCATGTTGTGGGCGGGAGTTGACTCGACGGTAGGACACCCAGCTACCACAGCCCTCTCACATGCAGTATACTGCCTCAGAGTCTCCCTGGTCGCTCTTGTCTGGTCCTGTCCTTTAGAGGTATGTGTTGGGGAGTGTGGCCTGAGATCTAACCATGTTTGTTAATGTTGATTGCTAATTTGATTGCACTCTGTCCAGTGAACGTGATTTAAATGGTGTTGGTTTGGGATTTGTCCACAATTACTTTGACCTTGGTGCATAGTCTTTTATTATTTTTAATGCTCACTGGTGTTTGAAATTAGTGTTTGTTTTTTAAATGTGATTTGTAAATACATATGTGGCAAAAATTGGCTGTTTTAACGTCAGTCACATTCACCATATTGTGTTCCCATCCCTCTAAACCAGTGGTTCTCAACCTTCCTAATGTGGTGACCCTTTAATACAGTTCCTCATGTTGTGGTGACCGCCACCCACTCCCCCCAACCATAAAATTATTTTCTTTGCTACTGTTATGAATCGGCAACCCCTGTGAAAGGGTCATTCAACACCCAAAGGGGTTGAGACCCACAGGTTGAGAACCACTGCTCTAAACTGAGCCTCCTGAAGCAATAGTGTGTTGTCTTTATCTAGAGTTTTATGTTGCATGTGTCACATCACGCATGTTAATTTTATCCCTATCTTCTCTCAAAGCTCAATGCAGCGGCGTCAGTTCTGATTCACGGTCACCCTAGAGGACAGGGTAGAACTGCCCCTGTGAGTTTCTGAGATTGTAAATCTTTATGGGAGTAGAAAGCCTCAAACTGCTAGCCTTGCTGTTAGCAACCTAACACATAGCCCACCATGCCACTTTCTCTAGCCTGACTAACTTTTCCTTTTGATACTTCACTTCATCATAGAGGTTTGGGCTTGGTTGATTTCCTCTTGAAATCATCAGTTATATTCGTCTTCTGTTCCAAAACTGTAATGAAAGATGCATGGTGACTCTGAGACCTGCAAAACCGAGGAAACACCAGTCTCTGAGGGTTGAAAAATGCAGGTAGAACAAACTCTCCAATTCTAAAACCATCTCTCGTGGAGGTACCTTTTTGAGGTAGAAGAAAGTTTCTGTTCAGGTGTGCTTCTTAGCTCTCTGTGGCTCTGGGAGAGTATAAATTAAAATAAACATGTATTTCAAGTACAGTATTTCACTTGGACGTTTTAAGAAGATTGGTAAGAGCCTCTGAATAGGCTCCCTCAGAGAAGGCCCTTACTGATCTTTTGAGGATTTCTGAAGCACTAACAGGTAGCTGAGATGGTAGGTCCTACTTGTTCTGAGTTTGATGTTGACAGGGTGAGTTCACAGACTAAACCAATGGTATTTCTTTCACTTGAGAAGCAATGTCTGCTGTTATTACAGGTTATTGGCATTATCTCATCATTTCTTTGTAAGAGCACTTTAAGAAATTAAGTAAAATTTTTCTGGTGGTTTGTAGTAACTGATTTGCTTGATTATAGATTTATTCTCTTACCATACATTTCTGAACATTTGTTGTCTGACTGTAAATTTCTAAAACCGTGAATCCTGATTTCTTTTTTCTGGGTCTCGGATCTGTATATTAACCATGATTGCAGCTAGTAACTACTGCATTAAGCATCTTCATCTCACATGGGTGCCTGCCTTTTGCTTGGCCGCTTACTCTCCTCTCCCTCCTGGTTCTTGCCTCCTTTTCTTTTCCTTGCCACTGGGATTTCTGAACCAAGATTGACCTGTTGCACCTGTCAGCCAGGTTTGCTGTGTTGGTGGTCTTTGCATATGGCTGGTGATTAGACCTACAGGGACACTTCCTCATAACCTTGAATGAGAGTAACTGGGATGGGGACCTGTCTGATTATGATGCAGCTGAACCTCAGCTGGAGTTGGAAGAGCCCTGTCTATACATATATAGCAGGAGAGAGGCCCCCTGTGGACCTTCCATTCTGATGGCTGGTTTTAGATGTAGGAAGCCACTGAGTCCATTGATGAGAGTGCATTTTCTGCCATTTGCCTCCTCAATTGCAGGGTTAAGTAAAAGCCCCAGACAATGACTCCAGTTCTTCACCTTGCTGCCTTTCAGAGTGGCCCCAGAGTAGAGCTGATTTTCAGAGACATTCCTCTTGGGTTTGGGTTGGGGGGAGGGGGGGGTGTCGTTGAGCCAGATGGGATTGGCAAGTGGCTCTTCCTTCCCTGCTTTGTAAAAAAAAAAATCTCCTGGGAAGCATAGGACTTTTATTCAGTCTGTTTCTGAAAATCTAAGTAAAACTCAGTTCCAGCCAGCACCTGGCAGTTGGTTGGTTAATAATGTTTTCTACATGGGTACCTTAAAGAAAAGGAAAAGGATGGAGCTTTCTTGAGAAAGTTCCTTTTCTGGTTTGTTCTGGACTCTTGGAAGTCCTGTTTCTCAGAAGGAAACGTTCCTGGCCAGGGACTTGGTGGCTGTCTTCTGCATTCTAGGTGGTGTGGGCTTGTGAAGCAGTTTCTGGTGGGTGAGAACTTACCTATTACTGGGGGTTAACTGGGGGGAAATGGGGACAGCATCAAGGTGTCTGATGGGCCCTTGAAGCCAACCTCCTGTAAGTTATAACAGAGGGAAGAATTACCTCAAGAACTTCAGGTCATTCACGGCCAGTGTCTGGACAAGGGATGCTTTCTCTGAACCCCACAGACAACAATAAATGCCGGGAGGGGTGAGAGTTCCAAGAACCCCAAAGGGATGGGTTAGACTTTTCAGACTACAGATGGCATCCTAGGTGGGGACACTGTGGAGGTCACAGTGTGGGGAGACTCCTGTGGGCTGCCGTGGAGAGCAGCCTGGTGAGCACCAGAGAAAGCCAATCTGGCTGAAGTGGTTAAAAGGTCACAGGTATAGTTGGGCCTCCTTTCCCCCAAAATTCCCTATGATACCAGGAACTTCCGGAACAATACACCTGTATGAATGAAGTTGTCGGGTAGAATCATGAGACACATTGTCTTGGTAGTCTACGGATATTTATTTCTATGCCATGCTTATACTCACACCACTACAGAGATACCTTGATTGTCCCATGCTCGAACATTCCAGTACTCGGAACAGCATGGTTAAAAAAAAAAAAATCTGCGTGGTGTTGGTAACGTTGCTCTGTCGTTGAACCGAAAATCTGACTTAAACAAACCTGCACAGGCCAGCGACACAGAGGGATAGTAACACTAGCCTGAGCACCACTCCAGCTCAGACAACATAGAGTGCTTGTTCAAACATTTGTCATTGGCTTTTTCCCCCCACTTTATTTGCATAAAATACAGAACCACGGCCCAAAGAAAGTTAGTGATACCAGCAGTGAAGCAAGCGGAAAACTGAGAACCACCATAGAGTTAAAGGAATCATTGCAAAATTTGAATCAGGTGTGGCTTGTCTGGTTTGCAGCTGAATACAACATGGCTAAGTCGACATTGTCAACATTGGGGTGGGGCTGATGTAGTGAGAGGTGTGAAATCATTAACCTCAAAACAAAGAACCCAGACCATCAAAGAGGTTGAAAAGTTACTATTACTTTGGGTAATTCTGAAGACGAGAAGGCTAAAAACCTCCATAGTGAATTTGCACATGTAATTTTTGGAGCCTCAGAACCAATTATTTGGTTCTGCATGACTTGTTAAGGGAAAAAATATGTCCCGTTCTCAAACTTTTCAATGCTCAAACACGAATTGGGAACGAATTGGGAACGAATTGGGTTCGACAGCTGATGTATTAGTCTGTACTTGGTGTGGATGCCACGGACTAGGAGAGGAAAGTCTACCACAGAGTCCAAATGGTCCAGTGACCCCTACTGGTTTCCTGGACAACCATCTTTTTCACTCTCGTGTCTTTTTATGGATTCAAGGTTCCAATTAGCACTGCTATGGGGAGCCCGAGCGACACTCAGAGGTGGAATCTTCCACATTTGGGTACCCAGTGCCCACTTTGGAACAGCCTTGCTGTGTGGACCTGGAGAACAAGTCACATGGGCGCTTGACTGCTGGGCAGTTGATTCCCAGCCCCAGCCAGCCACCCTCCCAAGCAAAAGTGGTGGCATGTTTGGGCCTTCCAAGCACCACCAGCCCTGCAGTTGCTGGAGCTAGCAGCTGCATGCAGCTTATGAAATCAAATATTTTAACCAAACTGGATGGATGAATTCATTATTCGAACCTCAAATGGAAAATAAGAGTCAAAGTCCTGATCTATGTTTGATTCTTAGTAATTTTGATCATTGCCCTTATAAACATTTTTGCAGTTAGCATATTTAAATGGGTCAAAAGTGTAACATGGTATAGTGAAAAGCCTTATGTATTTAGTCCACTGCCCCCAACTGCCCAGCTCCTGCCCACATAAGTATGAAACCACTTTGTACTCGTTTCTTCTATAGCATCCTTATAGATAGAAAAGGATAAATATATGAATATGCTGTTTTACTCCTACCACTTTACACAGACGCTAGCCCATTGTATACACTTGTATGCTCCTTGGAGAGACCCTATATTGCTGGAAGAGAGGAGCAAAATCAGTGTAATAAAGGTGTGTACATTACTTTTCTGGAACACTTGGCCTGATGGGGGAGCAAGGTGGACTTGGAGTTTGTCAGTGCTAATCATGCTGTCTTTGACAAGATTTTATGATGATTTTAATGAACCGTAATACAGAAATGATACTTGTTTCTTGGGCATTGACATTGGAGGGGGTTGGGATGGGGGCTTGTCAGTGAGGCATTTCCATGTCACTTGGGCCTGTGATCATTTTTGGTGCCCCTGTTGTCTGTCTGTCTCATAACATCCATCTCCCTTGATGACTGCCATTCATTCTGTACTTTCCCCATCTTTTTTTGTCTGTGAGCTGTTTTTTGCTTTCTTGTTATTCCCCAGCCCGACACGGGTTTGCAGGGAGTGAATCGATTTTCAGTCTTGCCAGCGCAAATGCTCCAGCCCCTCATTCTTCTCCTTTCTCTACCAAGCAGCCTTTCTTACCACTGTCATGACACCTCAGCCAGTTGGGTTCCTCCAGAGCTCTGCCGTCACTCAGAGCTCGGCGCTTTAAGGGGCACTGGCGGGGCTGCAGTGGCTTTTCGGTATTGTGGACCCTGTAGACTCGTTCACCTCCCTCAGTAAGCAAGTGAGCGATGGGGAGCCATGAACAACCTTGAAAGGGCAGGGTCTTGCATGCTTTTCTCCCTTGTAACTCCTTCTCTTTTTATCCTTTCCCCCCAATTGAAATATCAGGCCCTCATCTTTTAATTTTGTTTCCATTTGAGTCAAATCAATTAGTGGAAAGTTATGTCTTTTCTTTTTTTTATTGTTGATGTAAAGAATGATAGATGGGCAGGGATTGGCCCACATTTAGGATGACAAGATACAATGAGACTTAAATTAACTTAATGTTTCCTGTAATCTATTCCAGCAACTCTACCAGATCCTGACAGACTTTGATATCCGGTTTTATATGTATGAACTACTTAAAGTAAGTAGCATTCATTAAACAGTACATTGTGGTACCCGTTCATGAAAGGGAAAGTTTTTGAGAAGACAGAAGCCAGACAGGACCCAACACTTGAGTAGGCTGTATTATTTCTATTGTCTGGTGACCTCTAACGTGGCACCTTCAAGAAGCTTGCCAGTGGGACAACTCTTGGGAGGGGTGCTAGGGCCCTCCCTCCCACCACAGCTCCTTTTGGCCCTGGACTTTTCTCTTGGTTGTGTAATTACTACTTAGTGTTTGTTTTTGCTGTATAAAAAAAAGTCACCTTACACATAATAGCATTTTTTAAATGGTTTGTTCTTTCACACAATTCTATGGGCTCCTTGGGTGGTTCTTTCTGGCCTAAATCAGCTCAAGTGGGACAAGGGCCCAGGCTGAGCTCGTTCCGTGCACGCTCAGCTGGGCTTCTTCCCTTGGCCTCCCTGACCAGCAGCAGGAGAAAGACAGGTCTCGGCCCACTGCTATAAGTGGTTACTTATGTATTCTGCTGTCTTACTGGCTGGAGCAGGTCATGTGGTCATGCTTTGGGCTCAGAGGGCTCCACTTCAAGGTCACATTGCGGAGGGGTGTGCATACAGAGGTGACAGGCTTCCTGTGAACATTCTAGGAGATGTACTAATCCCAAACGGGATAAAAGTTTGAAGCATTGCTAATTGATGGAGGGATGATCTTTTCTTCCCCGATCTGCTGAAAGTATCCAAATCTACTTGGTGGCACTAAATAACTGCAGTAGAGCATTTCAAAACAAGTCTGTAAAATGCAAGGGACCAGCAATGGGTCGCTTTTAGAGTAATGCAGCCCTGAGAGTTTGGGGAAAGATACAGACTCCTCTAAAGTACATGTGTAGACCTACAATATTTTACTTGAAATGTTAGGGACCTCAGATTAAAAACCTCAAGTTAAAAAAAAAAAGATGAAGATATTGAAGAAAACTAAAAGGTGGAGTTTTGATGGAATCATTTCATTGGTTGAATGAAATACCCAGTTGAATAAGACAGGGCTTTATGAATGGGGATTTGAGGAACCAGCTCTGAAATGCATGTATTTTCTTTCAAGCGCTTATATAAGCACTTGCCGTTAGAGAGGACCAAGGCAGTGGGTTTAGGGTTCCACCCTTCTGTCTAATGGGTCTTCTGTTTGCCAGTAAGAAGAAAAGGACAAAGAATCGGGAGTCTGAATTTCCCCACCTTTTCCCTGTCCCCTCAGACTAGAATGGCAGGGCTCGGGCCCATGACTGACTGACTGCTGTGCCGTGCTGGCTGGGCTCCTACTTGGAGAATCCATTCTCTCCGGGAGAGCTGCTGTCCAGACTTAACGATGGATTATTCTTAAGTAAAACTGAGGTTTTAGCCAGCACTCAGGGTAAAAATTTCTTATCTTTCACAATCTTTAGGCCAAATACAGATACCCCAGCAGTACAGGTCTCGAAAGGCTGGGCAGTCGTGTGGCCTTCACCGCCCAGTGTCCTTCCTGCTTTCTAGAGGGGCAGATTGGCAGTCAGGACATAGTTCCTTCTGCCAAATAAGGTGTAGACTTTCCAGATGAAACTTGGAAAGTGGGCTCCGTGCTTATGGTCAAGAATGGTGCCAGATTTTTTAACTGAAATCATTTTCCCCAACAAATTGAAAAGCATGTCAGTAACTCCACAGGGAGTCTGACCAGTGAACTTGGCAAAAGAATTAATTACCTCACTGCATTTGTTCAGGTAATTTTCATGGCCCCGGTATTGTGGTCCTAATTAGTTTACTCCTTGGGTCCTAATTAGTTTACTCCTTGGGGGCAAAGAAAAGGGATGGAAAAAAGAACAAATCAAAGACCAGTGCTAGATTTTTCTACTTGAAAGGGAGTGGGAAGAGTAAATTTAATGTCATTTAAACTAAGATGTGTTTGGAGAATTCGAACTTTGGGAGTCCTGGTTGCAGAAGGCACTACCACAGGGCCACTGGACGAAAATGATTGTTGTCATTGACTTTCCAAATAAAAAATTACACATTGAGATGGAACCAGTCTTCAGGGTACAGTATTCGGGCTTTACATGTATGACATCTTTACCCTGATGGTGTGTGGCTGGACTCTGCAGAAGAGAGTAGCTGTCACCCTAGGGAGGCTACTGAAATTAAGTAAGATAAAAATTCTCTTTCGTGGTTACACTAGCCACATTTCCAGTGTGATTAGTGGCTACCATACTGATAGGCAAATGTATGCTATTTCTCTCATTTGAAGAAGTTCTAGACCCGGCTAGCTGAAACTATTGTGACACCCGGGCAGCTCTCTAGCGCCCTCTCCCCATTGCCCCTCTTCTCAGTGGTCTCTACCTTTTACCAGTTGTGCGTGCTTTTGACCATCCTATAAAGGGGATCGGGGAATGCTGATCCTAGGAATCACACTCTCCCTTGTCTGGTCATTTTCTACATAAGCCCTTACTTGTCTGTGGTGCTCCACTGGGTCAGATCTTCTCTTCTCTTCGCGCCTCCCCCTGGGGAAATTGGCAGTGTCTTGAACCAGTTTTGGTTGTCACAATTAGAGAGGTGCTGCTAGCACCTATTGAGTAGAGGCCAGGAATTCTACCGATTCTCTAGTGTACAGACCAGCTCCCCACAGTCAGGAATTCTCCAACCTCAGGGCCACGCACAGCGTAATTGTCATGCGAGTGGGGCTGCTGTCCTTATCAAGGCGCCCCAGCAGCACATTGGTTCAAGAGGTGGCCGTCGTTGGCTCCGGGGAGACTCTTGCCTTGCAAACCCTTTGGAGCAGGTCTGCTCTGCCTGAAGCATAACTGAGTGTGAATCGCTCATGGCAATGGCTTTTGGTTGGATCATTATTGTTTCAGGAGCAAGTCACGGGTCTCGGAGGACTTTTGAGTCAAGCAAAGGATTCTAACTTAGAAACTTAAGAAAATAATGATCAGGTTAGGAAAGGGAGATTTTTATATTCTTTATTTTTTAATTTGACAACACAAAAATATGACCAAATGATTTGAATCAAGATTTCTTCCAAGAATATGCAAATGAAAAGATTCTCACCATCATCAGTCATTAAGAGAAAAATACAAAGCAAACGATAGTGAGGTACCATGGCATACTTCACTAAGGTGGCTGATCCAAAAGATGAACAGTGACAAGTGTTGGTGAGACTATGGAGAGACTGGAACCCCCTTAGGTCACTAGTGGAACTTTAAAATGTCACAGTGGCCATGAAAGATGAAACTGGAGGCGCAGGGGGAGACTGGTGCCGTTGCCTCCTGACATTTCCTACCTTCCAGCCCTCAGACTCATCGCTATCCTGAGACCCTCACCATGCCTCACATCGACAACGATGTGAAACTGGACTTCAAGGATGTCCTACTGAGGCCCAAGAGCAGCACCCTAAAGTCTCGAAGTGAGGTGGATCTCACAAGATCCTTTGAATTTCGGAATTCAAAACAGATGTACACAGGGGTTCCCATCATTGCAGCCAATATGGACACTGTGGGCACCTTTGAGATGGCCAAAATTCTTTGCAAGTTCTCCCTCTTCACTGCCATCCATAAGCACTACAGCCTCGAGCAGTGGGAAGAGTTTGCTATTCAGAATCCTGACTGTCTTGAGCATCTGGCTGCCAGTTCGGGCACAGGCTCCTCCGACTTGGAGCAGCTGGAACAGATCCTGGGTGCTGTCCCCCAGGTGAAACATATCTGCCTGGACGTGGCAAACGGCTACTCAGAACACTTCGTTGAATTTGTGAAGGACGTGCGGAAGCGCTTCCCCCAACACACCATCATGGCAGGGAACGTGGTAACAGGAGAGATGGTGGAAGAACTGATCCTCTCGGGCTGACATCATCAAAGTGGGCATCGGGCCAGGTTCTGTGTGTACCACCCGGAAGAAAACAGGAGTGGGGTATCCGCAGCTCAGTGCAGTGATGGAGTGTGCCGATGCTGCTCATGGCCTCAAAGGCCACATCATTTCAGATGGCGGCTGCAGCTGTCCTGGAAATGTGGCCAAGGCTTTTGGGGCCGGGGCTGACTTTGTGATGCTGGGCGGCATGCTGGCAGGGCACACCGAGTCAGGTGGCGAGCTCATCGAGAGGAATGGCAAGAAATACAAGCTTTTCTATGGAATGAGTTCTGAACTGGCCATGAAGAAGTACGCAGGGGGTGTGGCCGAATACAGGGCCTCAGAGGGCAAGACAGTGGAGGTCCCCTTTAAAGGGGAGTGGAGTATACCGTCCGAGACATCCTTGGAGGAGTCCGCTCAACCTGTACCTATGTGGGAGCAGCTAAGCTGAAGGAGTTGAGCCGGAGAACTACCTTCATCCGCGTCACCCAGCAGGTGAATCCAATCTTCAGTGAAGAGCGCTAGACCTGGAGTTCTGTCCACCCTCCCAAGATACCAGGGCCCCTCCCCAGTCCCAGCTCCTCCTGCTACTTGCTATGAGCCTTTTCTCGTCCTCCCGCTCCCGAGGGCACCTGCAGCAGCTCTGCACCCCTCTGCCTACACATGCAACACCAAGGGCACTCCCTGGGGACGAAGTAAGGAGTGATGAGAATCTGAGGAAATGAAAATAATCAAATGGCAAACTGGGGGCCCGGCAGCCAGAAGATTACTGACAGGAAAAGACGCTGAGTTATAATGACCTTGGTCTGGACCATGCAGGCTTATTTAGAATCATGATTTGGTCATCGGCTTCATTAAACCAGACTTGACTACTCAGAAAAGAAAAAAAAAGAAAAAAGAAAGATGAAACTGAGCATACAACCCAGCATTTCTACCTTTAGTAATCTGAACTGACAGCACGTGGACCCTTGAAGACTTGTACACAAGTAGATTTTCACAGCCGCATCATTCATAATGGCCCCAAACTGGAAACAACCCAAATGTCCATTGACTGATGAATCCATGCAATGAAATACCCCAGAGCAAGGAAAAAGGCAACACGGATGATGCCCTAGAGCATGCTTCGTGAAAAAGGCCAGAGTAGTACTATCTGTTGTATGATTGCATTTATCTGAGTATCAGAAAAGAACATTGATAGCAACGGGCCAGTGGTTGGGGGGGCTGTTGGGGGAGTGGGGATTGACAACCAGCCATGAGCTCAAGGGGATGTTTTAGGGTGGTGGGAATGTTCTCAAACTAGGTTGTGGTAATCCCTCTGTACACGTACTTAAAAAGCGTGGGCTCCCACGTTGAAGAATCTACCTGCATATCAGTTTTCTCTGAAACGTGCGCCATGTTGAGAGGCCTGTGAGAGTGTCGTTCTTCGTGTCCACTTGCATTTAACACATGCTGTGAACACACTATCCACTGTGACTCCAGGGCTGGTCCCAGATCTGGTTTGAAGCACATCAAATGAATGTGCTTTATAACTCCAGGTAGCAGATAAATTGCACCGGGCGACAAGGGCATCAGCCGTTTCCTTAAATGGGCCTCCTGGCCTTGGTGCTCCCTGGTGGCCTCTGGTGGAGCTGCTGGCATTCACAAACAGAGAGAGCAGTGGGGGCCTTCTGAAGCGTGTTTTCTCTTTTTTACAGTAAGCTGCCCTTGGGGGGGGGCGGGGGGGCGGGGTTCAGTCAGGGCGTCACCCAGAGAAAGCTGAGGAATCGGCATGCGTTGGCAACCATTGAGGCTGTACTCACTCCTCTCTATGCGCTCTCACCTCACAGGCTCTGGATTACTGCCACAGCAAGGGGATCATGCACAGGGATGTGAAGCCCCATAATGTCATGATAGATCACCAGCAGAAAAAGGTACTGTTGGGCCAGACGGCCTCAAGCTCCTCGTTAGGGAGCTCAGAGCAGCCCCCTCACTGCCCAGTGCCCCGCAATGGATGCCGAGCTGTGGCTGGGGGCTTTGGAAGACCTGTGCCGCTGCTGGCTCCTCTGCATTTAGCGAGGTGCACCAGGAAAGTGACAGTCCTACTGTAGTCACTTGTTTGTTTGGACATGGTTCTCTCGAGAACCCCAGGGAAAACTTTGCTGCTGCTGGTTTCTCCCTCATTTCTTAATGACCTTCAGACCAGTGTGCCTGGCTTTGAAAGCACACTTGATTATTATCCTTATCCAACTCTGCTTATCCCTAATTGGTGAATAAATG
Organism: Echinops telfairi; assembly: GCF_000313985.2. NCBI lineage: Eukaryota > Metazoa > Chordata > Mammalia > Afrosoricida > Tenrecidae > Echinops > Echinops telfairi. The sequence continues at coordinate 21,103,653 of NW_022106189.1, read as the reverse complement.
AATCAGCTGGTATTCAGTTAATGAGGATCCGGAGCCGGGCTTCTGTCCTGGGATGGATGTGCCCCTGATCCTGTCATTTACACTCCAGGCTGACAGTGAAAAATGAATGATGGGAGAATATGGTGCACAGCGAAGAGCTATGGAGGCAGGAAGAAGAGAGTGAGCTGTCTTGATAAACCTTGATAAATAAGGATAACATTGTCTAATTTGCTTTTAATAGCAGATCAGGTTCTGGGTGCTTTGGAAATGACCCCTCTGCGGTTGTTAAACTTGGGGTTTTAGCCAGTGCATTGCTGGCCAGCTCCATCGGTGTGATGTGGCTCTGCGGATGCGCAGGCATCTGGGAGCACTCCTTTCACGTGTGTTCTTTGTCATATCTGTAGTTGCGACTGATAGATTGGGGTCTGGCCGAGTTCTACCATCCCGCGCAGGAGTACAATGTCCGGGTGGCCTCGAGGTACTTCAAGGGGCCTGAGCTCCTTGTGGACTATCAGGTAGGATGCGAAGGTTGGCGGGTGACTTGGCTCAGTTTGCTGGTGCGTCGTCAGTTTAATGCAGTCATATTCCACCCCACTCCAGTGTTAATCAGATTTTTTTTTCCTCCAGCAGACTTTAATTTTAACTGTTTTGGCTTTGAATTCTAAAGTCTGCAAAGGTCAAGGGAAGGCTAAATGTAGATGAGGATAAAGAAGTGTCTATTGCCCTTGACTGACTATAAACTGCATGTTTCCTCAGATGTATGACTATAGCTTGGATATGTGGAGTTTGGGCTGTATGTTAGCAAGCATGATCTTCCGAAAGGAACCCTTCTTCCATGGACAGGACAACTATGACCAGGTGAGCACACACCACTCAAATCCCATTATTTTGGGGTGCATGTCAAGAAAATTGTATCCTTAGATAGCGATTAAGATCCTTGAGCCACTGGGTAGCACTCCTTGTGTGCACTTCAGCTTTTCTTCAAGGTAAAGTACTTCACAAATTGTAATGGTGGCTCTCAGGCCCCAGGGAGACAGATCAGGCTAATGCTTTCTGTGCCCTGCTTACAAAGTAACAACTGTGAGGGGGTCAAGTAAGATGATTTTAGTCCTGGATGGTGTTGCTCCTGTATTTGCCATCTTCCAGAAAGTTATTGTCCTTGTAGGCGGGAAATGTGGGCATTTTGTGAACCTGTGTCCTTGGGCGGGCATGCCTGCCCTAGACCCTGGCCTGAATTGAGCCCCATGCTCACTGGCTTGGTCTGGTTGCTCTGTGTTTCAGCTTGTCCGCATTGCCAAGGTTCTGGGTACAGAGGAGCTGTATGGGTATCTGAAGAAGTACCACATAGACCTGGACCCACACTTCAACGACATCCTGGGACAGTAAGTAAGAGGGCTGTCACTTGCTGTTGGTCACAAGTGCAAAGGTTAGCCAAAATCACTTTTTGAAATTCTTTCCCCTTTCGAATCACGAGAGTTGAAAAACCCTTCTTCAGGATCAGGTGTAAGGCATCATCAGAACAAACAATCTTACCATAGTGAATGAGGGGGGAGTGCGGAGTGGAGACCCAAAGCCCATTAGTAGGCCACTGGAGATCCCCTTGCAGAGGGGTCTCGGGGAGGAGAGGAGCCAGACAGAGTGCAATGTAGCAGCGATGAAAAATACAACTTTCCTCTAGTTCCTAAATGCTCCCCCCTCCCCCCCCCCAACTGTCATGATCTGAATTCTACCTTGCAAGTCTGGCTAGACCAGAGGGTGTACACTGGTACAGATAAGAGCTGGAAATACAGGGAATCCAGGACGGATGATCCCTTCAGGACCAGTGGTGTGAGTGGCGATACTGGGAGGGTAGAGGGAGAGTGTGGAGAGCGAATGTTTTGAGAATGATGAGGGCAATGAATGTACAAATGTGCTTTACACAATTGATGTATGTATGGATTGTGATGAGTCGTATGAGCCCCTGATAAAATGATTTAAAAAAAAAAGAAAAAGCCTTCTTGTAATACATGTGAGCTGTTTATTTTGTTTAACTTACCGTGAGATGCTCCATGTTTCCACATGCCTTCTAATAATTTCTCTGAAAGAATCTATTTATCAATAGAAAATTGAAAACTGTTAACTCACAATGTTACTCAGAGCTTTCTGGTACAGAATTTTCCCCTTTGAAAGGCAAACCCAGGAAGCGGTAACTCTTTCTTTTGATTCGGCGATTGTATGCTTTCTTAGTATGCAGTATGGTCTACAAACGGACGCCAAAAACGTGCTACCAGATTGTGGAGAATTTGACAAGGGTGTTTGAAATCGTTTCTTGGAGAATGAAATTTTTATCACTTTTGGATTAACATCAAAAAGTGGAACTGTTGTTTCTCAAAATACCTTCCATCTTGGTTTGAACACTTAGGAAAGCAGTTTGTCCATCTTTCTAACCCTCCCCCAAAGAATTCTATGCCCCTCAAGTTACAGCTTGAAAACAGCAGTTTGGGCATCCCCAAGGAACTCCAATCACCTTCCTTAGAAGGTGTCCCAAGAAAACTCTCGGGGAAAAATGAGGACCTAATGCTGGGGGTTTAAGTGGAGAGAAAATGTTTTGAGAATGATGAGGGCAATGAATGTACAAATGCGCTTTACACAATTTATGTGTGTATGGATTGTGATAAGAGTTGGATGAGCCCTAATAAAATGGTTTTTTTTAAAAAAAGAGTCGTATGAGCCCCTAATAAAATGATTAAAAAAAGAAAAAGAAAACTCACAGGACAGCTAGGTTCCCCTCAAAGAGGGGGGGAGTGAGTATGTTAGCGAAATACTCCTCAGCACAACGTTCCGGGCAGTTATAAGTTTGTCCAAATGTCTTCATAGTAAGCTGCCCCTGTGTCCATCAGTCTGTCAGTCTTCATGTTCACCAGTCTACCCACATGAACCCTTTGGAGTCGCAGGAAAACAGCCACCATAGCCTTCGGAGCTGACCTCTGCCTTGAATTCCACTGGCCCACCAGAACCCAACTGAAGTGACGGTTTGGGTTGGACCTTGCTCTCTGGGTCATTGATCCTCACCCCGTTAGGATTCCTTCTATAAAATGGTTGGCTCTAGCTTTGATCATTCCTGAAAGGCTGATGGAAAAATCGGCTCTTTGAACTAGCTGATCTTCCTCCTACCGTTCACACCCACCGAGCTGAAAGCCCACTGGTACCAAGGTGTCCACCTTACACCGAAAATGCTGGGCCACGTGAGCTCCCCAACTTCAGGAGCTAATACTGTGGGGTGGGGCGCCCCCACCCAGGACTGGGCTTCAGCCACAGGCTCTTCATTTATCCAGGTTGACCTTCTTTGTTTAAAATCCATTTAAAACTGTTACATCATGTAGGGCAGCATTTCTACATGTAAACTTGTTGCAAAGCTTCAGTGACTTGGGAAAATTACTGAAGCGATTCGAGTTTTGTTAAAGTTTCAAGGATAGCCCTGACCTCAAAATCATTTTGTTTCCCTGTGTTACAAAGAGTTTTTATTGTTTTGATTTCTCCCCCCCCCCCCACCTCTCTCGTGGCATCTTAATGAAACTAAAACGAGTATGACTGAGAACTTGTCTGGGGCCACCCACTGGTCCAGAGCCAGGCTTAAACACATTTGTGTCTAATATGCCCGGGCGGGCGAGTGTGAACTGGAATTCCAGTAGCAATGCCTTTTGACTTACAGTCAAGTGGTCGTGTGAAGAAGGGAAGGTGTGCAAGTACAGAGGTGTGAAGAGTACTTGGCCATTGTCAAGCGATGTTTTATGGAACCTTCGGGTTTCTGAGGATAGAGAGCTCTTTCCAAAAATCTAGTAACCAATAAAAATTATCGCAGAGCTTCCAGGCCTTGCCCAGAATTGACTGAAACGTCTGTGGGTAATCTCGGGAACCCCTACAGTTTCTAAGCCAGATGGTAAGAGTTTTAGTTAATGCTGTGATTGGTTGGGGGGAGGGGGTGGGCGATAAGTGTGAGATTAAGCCCCTAGGTCAGTCAGCTTGTCATCAGGATACTCTTGTTATCCTGCTTGATGCAGCCCAGAGCGATCAGCGTTCTGATGGGTCTTAGTCTCAGAATATGATGCTTTGCTCTTCTCTTCAGACACTCTCGGAAACGCTGGGAAAACTTTATCCATAGTGAGAACAGACACCTGGTCAGCCCAGAGGCCCTAGACCTTCTGGACAAGCTTCTGCGATACGACCATCAACAGCGACTGACTGCCAAAGAGGCCATGGAGCACCCTTACTTCTGTGAGTCTCGAGCGCTACTGTCAGAGCACCTTGCTTGTTAGAGGGGATGTCTTCTGCCCTTCATTGGTGAGGCCTGGCTGGAGAGTCCTGCAAGTTTCCATTGAATTATCCTTAGAATTTGGCCTCCTCAGTTTCCTGGGCCCGAGTCCTGTCTGTGGCCCTGGGTGAAGGGATCACACCTGTCTGGTGTCTGTTCTCTAGCCTGTACATGTGTGCGGCTAATCAGAGGGTTTTTCTCACCTCCCAAAAGCAAGTAACTAAGAGTAACACCAAACTATGCCCTTGAGTGAAGCCAACTCATAGCGACACTTTAAGACAGGGTAGAAATACCCTGTGGGTTTCCAGGACTATAAATGTTTACAGGAGTAGAAAGCCCAGACCTCTCTCGAGCAGCTGGTAGTTTTGAACTGCTGACCTTATGGTTAGCAGCTGCACTTATAACCACTACGCCGTTGAGGCTGCAATTAAAAGTAATAGGTAGTAGAACAAAAAATCATATCAGTGGGTGCCCACCTTCCCGATATGATTGCTGAAAACAAATGTGTGCGTAAGCAAATGTGGTGAAGAAAGCTGATGGTGCCTGGCTATCAAAAGCTATAGCGCCTGGGGTCTTAGAGGCTTGAAGGTAAACAAGCGACCATCTGGCTCAGAAGCAAAAAAGCCCACATGGAAGAAACACACCAGGCTATGTGACCACAAGGTGTCAAAGGGATCAGGTATCAGGCGTTCATATCATTTTGAATGATGGGGGTGCAGAGCAGAGACCCAAAACCCATCTGTAGGCAACTGGACACCCCCTTACAGAAGGGTCGTGGGGAGGAGACGAGCTAGTCAGGGTGCAGGGTAGCAACAATGAAACATACAACTTTCCTCTAGTTCTTAAATGCTTCCTCCCCCCACTATCATTATCCCAATTCTACTTTACAAGTCTGGCTAGACCAGAGGATGTACACTGGTACAGATAAGAGCTGGAAATACAGGGAATCCAGGACGGATGATCCCTTCAGTACCATTGGTGACAGTGGTGATACCTGGAGGGTGCAGGGAAGGTGGGGTGGAAAGTAGGAACTGATTACAAGGATCTACATATAACTTCCTCCCTGGGGGATAGACAACAAAAAGTGGGTGAAGGGAGACGTCGGACAGTGAAGATATGACAAAATAAATTATCAAGGGTTCATGAGGGAGGGGAGAAATGAGCTGATATCAAGTAGAAAGCAAACATTTTGAGAATGGTGATGGCAACAAATGTGCTTAAAACGATGTATATATGGATTGTGATAAGAGTTGTACGAGCCCCCAATAAAATGATTTTTTTTTTAAGTACTAGGTAGTCGTGCTAGGGGATTTCTAAAGAAGGAAATTAATCCGTAAGAGAAATTTCCAACAGACACAAATGGAAGGACCTCACTCAGATCCTAAGTGCCTCACCACGTGTGCCTCATCCTGTTCTGTTCTTGTGGCTGCGGGTGGTTCTGCATGCTGACCCCTCGTGCCACTGACACAGTGTGTGTCCAGTAAGGTTTACAGCAAAGTGAGCTGACACCGCTCAGGCCTTGAGGGAAGTGGAGGATAGCAGATGTAACGGACTTAACTCCATTTACTCTCCATCAAGATTAAATGTTTACCCTTTAGTTTGTTGCTTGAGCACCATGCAGTCTTTCCCTCTCCTCTTCTCCTGAGAGATTAGGGTTTCCTCGCTGGCTCCTCCTCGTTGTTACCTTCCATCGCTGCTGAGGCGGCTCTGACCGCAGAACTAGTCGCCGCCAGGTCCTGGACTGTTCTCACTGGCGTTGGCACGTTTTGGTCCCTTGTCGCAGCCGTTAGGTCAGTCTACCTTAGAGAGTGTCCTTTGCTGTCACTGACCCTCTGCCCGCCCATAACCATATGTAGACAGCAGGTTTAGAAGGCTTTTCCCTTCCACCTTCATGACTTTAGTCAGGTGCAACTTAGGTGTGTAGCTTCTGCCACGGAAAGCAGTTTTGACCCTTTGTGTTAGACATAACGAAAGCCGGTGTGTGGTTTTGTCGTCGTCTGTGTCAGTGCTGTGCTTATACATCACACTTCAGTCAGAAGGTTTCTTTGTTTTGTTTCTTAATGACTGTTGCTTAATACCCTTTTGTGTAGTGTCTTCCCTAAAGCAGTTACTATTGCTTATGCTGAATTTGGCCTTGAATGTAATGTTGGATTCATAGAGAATCAGTGGAGGTTTTGAAGAGGGAGAAGCAGGGTTTCTGTGCCGCTCTTTGCAGTGGAATTGGCATTCTCGGACGTTTAAGGCCTATCCCCTGGTCACTTTCTAGCGTCTGATTCTTAGAGAACCTAAGATCTCGGGCAACCATTGTGCTTTTTTTCCCTCCTGCCTTATTGACCCTGGCTCTTCCCCTACGGTCCACATCGGTCCCTCTCTCCTGATGGGTGGAAGAGGAGGGGGTGTCCTGGCCAGCAGCCCTGGCTTGGCTGACCTCTGCCCCGTTTTTGTTCTCTTGCAGACCCTGTGGTGAAGGAGCAGTCACAGCCAGGCGCAGACAACGCCGTGCTCTCTAGTGGTCTCTCGGCGGCACGATGAAGACAGGGAGCGCTGGGTAATGCGGCATTGATGCTTGCCAATAAACCAACCAACCAAAACACAAACCATGAAGGAGAACTACAGTGTGATACAAAGAAATCCTAATCGTTCCTTCTAAATGCAAAGAAGAGAATAAAGACCTAAAAGTCAAAAAGCAAGCAAGAAAGAAACTCCCCAGTACTAGTCTGCAGGGAGCTGCCCCTGGCAGGGGCAGCGTGCCGGTGCACATAGTTCAGGATCTGCGGGAACCTCCGCTCCCCTTGGAATGCATGGGAGATGAGAGACTCGGAGTTGTTGTACATTTACCTTTATTTAACAGGCGACACTGTTGAATTTACCCATTCGGTCAACAAGCTCTGAATATCTGACTTCCTATCTATTCCACAGTGGTCTGGGTTTCCTCGGGCGAGATTCAGGCTCATGTTTTAGCAAAGCGTCAGCACTCTAAACTGACACACCAGCCTCATTTACAAAAAGGAGATATTAAAAAAGTGACAGTATTTCTTTTCTTTTTTTTTTAAGCTCTTTTTAAAATTCATGTTTTGTGTTTTGTTTTTTTAATGACATGAGCGCTCTTGGAGCTGTACCTCATCCTCACAGTTTCCCTCGAAGGGTGGATTCACTTGGGAACAGACTGCAGTCACTTTCACAAAAGAGTTCTCTGTTGGGGGGCGGGGGGAGGGCACCACCTTAGACCTTGGCTGCGCAAACAGGTCCAGCAGCTTTATGCTGGATGCTAAGGGTGTGACCCAGAGCTCACACTGTAACCTTCAATGATTCACCCAACAAATCTGGTTGCTTTCTTTGGGGGGGTTCTTGTTTTTGTTTGTTGGGGGGAGGGGGCTTTTGTTTGTTTTCAGCCTTGTGGAAAACTCGCCTTTTCCACACAGCCCCATGCACCAGTCATAGTGCACTTCTGTGGAGCAGGCTTTTCTGTTCAGAACTGTAATACAAGCTGGACAGTCAGTCTTCAGGCCGGTCAGGACGGGCAAGAAAGGTCCTACGAAGAGTTTATTCCAGAAAAAACGACTTACTGGGTGGAAGCCATGTACTCCTCTGCCGCCGAGTTCCCCCTCTTTTTTTTATCCCCATGAGAGAAAATGATTTTCTGCTATCATCAGGGTCGCGCCTTCTTAAGCTCTGAGGTGTTAAATATTGGTGGATTTGATGAAAAAGAGTGGTCTTCTTCACATGCAGGCATTGTAGTTGTGGAGACCAGGCCACTCAGTAACCCAAGCAACTAGAGGGAAGGAATATGCAAGGAGCTTGGGGGAAGACATGGAGCGGTTGGAGCAAGTGTTGCTTTTTGCCCATTGTGCTATCCTGCACATGAGCAAAGGAAGCTAGCTGCTGTTGGGTTTTCTTTTTTTCCTCCTTCTCTTTTAGGGCAGGCTTAATTGTGGGGACCCATCAGCAACATGGTTTGCAGGCGGTCAGTCCCCTCACCCCTGCTGCCCTTTGGAGTCCCAGCTGGGGCTGTGGGGATGCCACACACCTGGGCTCGAGCTAGCGGTGTCTACCACCAATTACATCACACCTTCAGCTTTCTTTAGTTAGCTATTTAATAATGCCATACATTTTTATAAGGTTAGATTGTTTGTTTGGAACATCTGTTTACATTCCATATTCCAATAAAATCGTATTGGTATCGGTAGCAGGTCCAATCTCTAACTGTAGATTCTGTTTTTGTTGTTTGGTCTGTGGGAACTTCAAAAACAAATAAAACTCTTCTCTTAGGAGAGATGAGTTTGCAGATCGAAAAGTAAGAGCCCAAAGGCAGGAAACCGTGTCCTGATGCGGTTCTCATGTTAGTACACCTGCCTACGGGAAACAGGCTGTGTTTTAATGTGTGTGTTTGTTCTGCCTGAAAAATCACAAGACCTGGGTCTCTGCTGAACCTCTGTCCACGTGCCAGGCAGCAAAACTCAGTGTTTGAGATTCCCAGAGGCCTTCTATTGTGTCCCTGCAGGCCACACTGCAGCTCTGGCCCCTACCAGGGAGCTGTGCTTCCTACCTCCCTGCTCCACCTCGCCTGCTCCCCCTTTTTGTTTTTGTTTTTTTAATTTGTCTGAACCAGCCAAGAGGCGCCTACAGGAGAGGCCGCTGAAGCTGTGACCCTGTTTCTCTCCCTTGGCTGCCCCAGCGTGTCAGGCGGCGACTCGGCTGGTCCACCTTGACTGCTCAGCTGTGTTGGCCGGCCACCAGCTCTCCGTCAGGCTGGCCTGATGCACTTGGATAGCGGCACCCTGTTTCCTTCTCCAGCACCTCTGCTTACGATCTCTCCTCGCGCCTTAGACTTGGCCAGGGCTGGTGTGAAAGGCTCCCTCCTGAGACTGACCTTGCCCTGTGGATGTGCTGGCCTTGCTCTGAGCTGTTTTCTCCCAGGCTGGAGGAGTCCAGACCTCTGCTGGCACACCTGTCACCAAGACTGGTGTCCAGAAGGCCAGGCTCCCCTGAGACCCCATTCTTTCTCGCGGAGAGCTCCAGAATGACCTTGAGTTTGGGGGGGGGGTGTCGGGTAATGTGGAGGAAAGGGGTCTTTCACCAACTAGGGATACTGACCCACCCAATATCCGTTTTATTTAGCATATTATTTCTTCAGTTCATCTCAGTAACTTTTGCTAAGGATTTTGTTTGCTTCATTACCTTATAACAGGTTAAAAGTGCCTATGATAGGACTTAATTATTTCCTAAAGAAAAGCAAAAAAAATGTGGGGAACAGGGTAGTGTTACACTATCATCTCAGGTAGTGCCTGTGTTCACAAACATAGATCTGGTGTGGGGTTGAACAAAGGGGTCCTAAGCCAGAAACCGTCCACTATGTCCGAGTTATGGGGGCCACAAGCGATCAGAGCTGCATGACTGCTTTGAAGATTCTACCACAGGGGAGGGGGGGCCTGATGGTACTGGCCTCTGGCTGTGTGGCAGATCCCCCTCCCCTCCCTGGGGCTTGTTGGCTGGCCTGGCTCCTTGTCCCCATGGTAGGTGGCTCAGGTGGGAGAAGCCATTGAGAGTGTGATATAGACAGGGTCTTCTCCCCAGAGGGCCCAGGCCAAGGTACTTGGACAATAGTCACGTGGCCGAGCCTCCTCACAAGTACCCTGTAGCAAGCACATCAGTACTCCTGAGATTCCTGTGCAGAGGAGGAGCAGCGGCTCAGCCGCATGGATCAGAGGGGCATACGAGCTCGTGGTCTCTTGCAGTCTGTGAAGGGACTGTTAGCAGACAGCAATATAAAGGTAGATACTCGGAGACTGAGCGGGCATCAAGTTCTGTTCTGAAATGCTCCCTGCGCGGAGGGCGCTCCCCGTGGTAGCTTCCAGGGGACGCTGAGAGGTGGTTCTCCAGGTAGAAGGCAAATCCCAGAGAGCTGGCTGGATGTTGTGGAGCTCAAAGTCTGCCTACCCAGGGTCACACCTTGGGTTCTCCAGGGGCTGAGTTGAGGGAGGGGACACAAGCTACTGAGGAGGGACTGGATCTACAAAGCGCAGTGAGTGGTTCCATTGTAGGCCGGGTGGGATTGGCCCAGTGGAAACTGGTGCATCTGAGCACTGCAGGGAAAGCAACGGGCCTTCGTACAAGTCGACCTGAGTGAGTGAAGAGTGGGTCAGATGCGGAATCCCTCCCGGGTAGGCCCCTCCAAAAGGGAGGGCTGGATGCATGTGAGCACACAGAAAGCCAAAGTCCGTCGGCAAACTTAGACTGATGCCTTCCCAAAGGAACCCCAGGGCCGGGCTAGCAGGGGGGCAAATCCCCTGGCCTGGAGAACCATTGATCACCTGCTTGAGAGCTCTGGATGTTGTCATGCAAACCACCCCCACAGGTCTCCGAGGCTGGGAGACGGATTGTCGAGATGAGATGACACAGGTGATGTGGACTTTTGTGTAGAGACTCAACAATGTGCTACAAATGTGATACTTCACTCCGAACTGCATGTATGGGGGATTGTCTTAAAGAAAAGAACTTTCATTGAATCAATAAATTAACAGTTTTTCACCTGCTGGCTCTTCTTGCTCTAAGTGGTGGCTAAGGTTGGGACAGAAATTCTGACACCCAGCTGGGATCCTTGGATAACTTCAAGAACCATGAAGCAGACCGTCTTCCCTGCGTTTGCAGAGAAGCAGCACTCCTGGGTAGAGCTCCTTCACAGTGACTCGTCAGACACCACTGGCCACCTGTTGTCTCCCTGGATAACTTGTGGGGTCGATGTGTTGCTGCCCTTAGAGGGAGGATAAAGGCCATGTTCAATTCCTATTTTCACAAATAAAATGTTGGTGATCACCACACTTCCCAAGTGAAGATCAGCTGTGGCTGTGAGGACCTTAACTTGTTTCCCGTCTGGGGGTGGTGGTGGGCTTGCCACCTTGTGTCTGTAGTGGCCACCTTTGATCACCTTTAGCAGGAGAGAATCGGCATGGGGCGGCTCAGCTTCATGGCCCGTAGAATGGTGCCCTGCTGCTTGGCATTGGCCCAGCTTTGTTGCATGATTAACCTTGTGACAGCTCTGTGAAGCCCCCGGCCCCTGGTCTTTTTATCACAGGTGTGCAGACCTGGGCATGCACTGTTTGGTGGAAGATCGTGTTTGAGTTGATGTACTTCCGACTCAGATAGATCCCATCCCTCCGTGGAATCAAACGCTTGAAAAATCCACTGCCGGTGTGCTTAATGTCAAATGCATAATTTGTAACCTGGCACAGCCTTTCCCACATACTAACAAGAACCCTTTACCCAAAGAAAGGTTCGTGACGTGGCCTTTCTGCATGGCACCGTCTTGGCTCTTAAGCACAGCCCCCTCAGTGCTGCAGGGCCATCCTGTGCTCGCTGCTGCTGGCCTGCCACCCACCTCCCTGTGCTGCACCTGGGTGGAAGATTCAGAAACCCTTTGAACTCTTCTGTGGTACACTCGGTACCCTGCCTGGGTGCATACAGAATGCCCTTCTGATTTATAATCCCAGTTAAATCTGTGGTGAGGTCTGATGAGCCAGACTGGACTGCTGGACATGTGGATCCTAGGGCTGCACCAAGCCCATTCTGAAGCTTGACTTCACAGAATGGCCAAGAAGCTAAGTCAGCACCCTGGACCAGAGGGAAGGAAAGGCTAGGAGACCAGGCCACACCACACACGGAGTGCCCAAACTTGTCACAAGAGGAAGAGGACACTGAAGGGACTTCCTATCGGGGTTTCCCACCCCATGGCCTGAGAAAACCCAGCCTACTGCCCCCAGTACCCCACTCAAGGGCCGTCAGCAGAGAGCCTGATCCTCGTTCGGTCAGATTGATTAATGCCGTCTTTCCCTCCTCCCGTCTCTCTCCCCAGGTCTGTTGCGGTTCCTCCCACTTTTCCATAAGCAGAGCAAGAACCAAACCAAACGTCCTAACGTGTAGAGAACACGTTCCATGAGCAGACACAAACAGTGGCGGGTTAACGCAAGCACGAACTAGACCAACCGAAGGGCCGCCCACCACTGGGTTATCAAACCTCACTTCCGAATGTAAAAGGCTCACACGCCTTTGGCTTCCTGTTGACTTCCTCCTGGCCCAGAAAGCATGGGAGACGTGAAGGGTATGCAGGCTGGTTGCTGGCTACCGTTGCGCCCCAGGCCCATCCTGAAAACCACTTTGACTAGCCGACCACGGACTGGTCCGGGGGCTGGAGAATGTATGGCATGACCGGGCAGTTACGTATTATAATTTTGAAAGTATATATTATTGAATAAAAGGTTTTAAAGAAATGCATGCAGAGTTTTCCGTGTGGAAGGAGGCACCAACCGAGACCCATAGCCAAGGAATGAAATTCCCGAGAACTAAGTAAAGTAGAGCAGTCCCGGGCAAGGTTCTGGCCAGAGCAAGGTGGGAGTCGGAGTCCACAGGTGGGAAGAGCCCGTTCTAGGACACCAGAATGACTGGTCTGAGGCAGCTGGTGCGCTAACCCAGGCCATCGCAGTGGACAAGAAGCTGGACAAGGCCTTGCACACACACAGCCTCAGAGCCCTCCCGGAGTGCACTGTGGTAGATACTGTCGCCTCTGTGGACGTGGGAAGATGCCTTGGGCTGATCTTTGCTTTTGTTCCATGCTGCACACATCCTTCCATCTCCCACTCCTCTTTCCACCTCCCCCCACCCTTCCGAAACAATGTCTTTGCTGGATTATGGTTGAGTCTGCTCCAGAAGAGTCCAGGCCCCCGTGAGTTGGAAGAAAAGGGCCCACTCATGAGCAGAGGGTCAAACGAGGGCCCTGCTTGTATCAGTCGAAAGTAAAAGCCAAGCCAAGCCCGTTTTACCAAGGAGCCTTCACCAGCACCGGCCAACCTTACCAGGGAAGGGGGAAGCTGCAACGCCCAGTGCTGGCTGGACCTCCACGGCCTGGAGAGAGCCGGAGCCACGGCAGAACCTGACTGGCGCTCAGCTGCTTGGCGGCATACCAGCTGCTGCTTCTTAAAAGTCACGATCCACGTGGCGAACACCCCTTCTCCTGTCCTCTGTGCTGCTTGATCTGAACGCGGGACTGTGAACTAGCATGTGGACGCGCACGATGGTGAGGGCAAGGACCACCCCGCAGCACCTTGAGGCCAGCTTCTGTCCGAGCGGCTCCTCAGGTGTGGGAGCCTGAGGCTGTGCGCACTCCAAAGACTGGTGAGGGAGGCCCCACGAGACACCAAGCACCTGGCGCTGGCTCTACAACTCCATCCGGGCCGAATTTTCTCAAACCGCCTCTGGTAAGGGCCTCATCTCTCTTAAGACTCTACAAATTCCTGCTGGTCTCCCCTATCTCTGGATAGGAGACCCAGAAATCCCTCATTACCAGGAGTGGAAGCCTGCCTCCTAAACCCTTTTATGGTGTGTCGTGTGCGCGCCCGTATCCTGCTGACCTGTGGGGAGTGGAGGAGCGTCCAGGTGCAGAAGGCCTGTCAGAAATACGCAGTCACCAGCATGAGAACTCTGCTTGGATGTCGTGTAAAACGAGAGCGTACTCCAATTTCCCTTCAAAGCCAAGACACTCGGCTTCTCAGTGTGAAAGTCAGGTTTTCCTGAAAACTGTCAGGTGATTCTAATGTCCAGGGATGATCATTGCTGGGTGGGAGCAAGGTGGGAGAAGAGGAATTGCTGCTTAGGTATTTGGGGGTTGTCTTTTGCCTTGAGGACAGGGGAGAAGCACAGTTTGAAGTTCACCCACAGCATGCTCAGAAATTCAGATCAATTCACTTCTTCCTATAGTCCTTTTTGGTATTTAAAAAATACCAATAGATTTATTACATTGTCCCGTTTACCAAAGTAATACATACCCACAGCCCCGGAGTCTGTTTCTACTCGTAGCAACCCTCTGTAAGGTTTCCAAGACTGTACATCTTTAAGGAAGCAGCCGCCTTATCTTTCTTCTTTGAAGCCACTGGTGGGTTTGAATCGCTGACCTTGCAGTTCACATTGCCTCTTTACCTACAATGCCGCCAGGGTTCCTTAAGGTAAGATATACTCATAGTCAAAAGAAAAAGTAACCAAAAACATTTCCCTAAATTTTTCAGTGGAAGATGCCCCCAATACCACACACACACACAAATTCCTTACCCACCCTTGGAAATCACCAGCAATTAGATGTACATCTGTGGGTTTTTTCCCTGTGGGCAGAACATTTCCTATGTGTTTTGTTAAGTATTAAGACTTTTATCTCTACAGAAATGTAATCAGATGATACATTCTTTGCTACAACTTCTGTATTCACTTAGGGGTGGAAAGCTTCACAATTGGCATGCTATGCATAAATTTCCCTCTACCCCCTTTCCCAGCTGGATGGTATTCCATTGATATGACTGACTATACCATTGACTCAATCCCTTATTGATATGCTCGGAGCTGTCCCTCGTATTAGAATGTTATAGCTGCAGTGAGTAGGGTCGCACAGTGTGTACGTCTGTGGTAAAACATGGAAAAGTGTTACTGCGCCAGCTATTTTTCAGAAAGGACCTCGTTAGGTGCCCAGTCCATTCATTCACTGGTGAAGGTCGGCTGTGATAGCATGATTCAGTCACAGGATTCTTGCGGGGTTCTTCCAGGCCTTGGTGGCACGGTGCCTGCCGTCTGGCCCTGCAGGGACCGACCTGAAGAAATACCTGATGTGTTGACTCTACCGTAAGAAAATTGCAAAATAAATGTCTCAGAAATGTACAAGCCTGTAAACGTTCGTAATTATTAAGCTCCGTGTTTGCTGGGGTGTCCACAAAAATTAAAGTGAACTTTATTGGAGGAGCAAAGTGATCCAACAGCACTTGGAGAGGGTGCTCCGAAGTACCACTGCAGAAAGTACCATCTGTCCCTGAGCACCCGCTGGTTTCCAAGCCATTAAATCAAGCTTGAGCAGATCCAGACCCCACCGAGAGCCCTTACACGATATTTTGGACTCGGTTAACAGCTTAATCTGCGGCCATGTCCACACCAGGCCTGATGTCCTGTGAGGAGGGTAGGTGCCTGCAGGCCTCCTGAGGTTCACTGGCTAGCTAACCTCTCAAAGGTGCCGAGAATAAATGATCATCAGGGAAATGGAATAATAATAAAAGGAGTCCGGGCTACATCTTTGTTTGTTTTTAATCGTTTTATTAGGGGCTCATACGACTCATCACAATCCATACACACATCAATTGTGTAAAGCACATTTGTACGTTCATTATCCTCACGGGCTGCATCTTTGGCAGATGCTCTCCTTAGGCCCAGCACCAGTTCTTTTGAGCTCCTCCACATTTCTCTTCCTTGTCAGTGAACATCACAGCCAATCGCCAACTATCCAAGTCATCTGAAAGCCAAATTCTAAAGATCCTTTCCAAAAGCTGGAGAGGAAATAAGTTACCCTGAATATGAGAATTGGGTGCGTTTTGGTGTTTGGAGGGCTGTGGGAAGGTCTTCGAGTGTGAGCATGTCAAGGCACCACAGATGTGATGTTTTCTATTAGCCTGGCCTGAGGAGGCAGAGTGGAAGAGTGGACACTCTTCTACAGGCTGATACCGGAGTGGGGTTTGCTGCAAGTGCTCCCTGCTATGTGACAGGAACCAGTCTCGATGGATTGCACCCACATGGCATGCTGGGAAACAAACTACAAGGACAGAAAGGAGCCCAGTGACTTCAGTGCTCAGCTGCTAGCTGGTGGGTTGGTGGTTCAAAGCCTCCAGCTACTCCGTGGGAATACGATACGGAGTCGGCTTCCCTAATGGTGACACCCTTGGAAGCCCTATGGAGCGGTTCTTCGTGGCCCCCTCCATTCACTATAAGTAGGAATTGACTTGACGGCCGTGGGTTTTTGTTTTGCTTAAAGGGATGCAGTGGAGCCCCAGTGGTGCAGTGGTAAAGCGCTCCATGGAGCGCTTCGGTGACAATGGCAGCCTAGAAAACCCCTCTGTGGCAGCTCTGCCCTGTCAGCGGGCTGCTCCGGAGGAGACGTGATTTGTGGGGACCTGACGACCGGCAGCACGGACAGAAGATCCGAGGTTGCCAGAGGGTACGGCTGGAGAGCAGTATTGAAGAATATCATGAAACAATTTGGTTTAGAAGGTGGATGATAAGACTATTCTGATTTTAAATGGGAGGGGAGTGCCTTTGTCAAAACTCCTGGGGTGCCACTAAAAGGTGCCTGGCATGTAAACTCGAACAAATGGGTTAAAATAACAATGTCAAGACCCAACAGAACCCTTTTGGATTCACCTCAGAAGAGTGGGACCTCGCAGCCCACTGCTGACTCCTTCCCCGATTTCCCCAATTCTGTCAGAGCCGATGGTCTTGGGCTGCACCGCTGGGGTTGGTGTCCAGTGGCTGGCTGGTGGATGGTAACACTACCGTGACTCTGGCTAGTCTTTGGGCTGGGCCTGATGAGAACAAAGCCGCTGTACTGGGTTTTGGCATCTGAGCAGGGCCTTTTGTTTTAAATGATGTATCTTAGTAAAGTTGTACACTTTACAATCGAACTTGTCTCATTGGCTTTAAATTCAATTTACAAAGCTTGCCATACTTAACCACCTAATGGGTTCTGTGTACAAATGTGAACACTTGTGCATCATTTGGGACCAGTGTTCAATTAATGGTAATGTGATGGGGTGAACTGTCAACATTGTAATTACACACCTAATCTGGTTTCCGTAGACATGTCAGAGTCACCGATATAATCAATCTGCCTGAGTCCCACAAACATTTCCTATAGCTAATTGGAAAGAGCTAAAATCTAGCAAAATCTTCGTCAAGTATTCAAATGAAGTCTAAACACATAGATATGGTCAATCAAAATCTCTTAAACATGCCTTTGTCTACAAACTTAATGACATTTTCCTGTTCTTAACTGAAACTCGTGAGTCTCAGTCGTGCAAACGGTGAAGCACTCAGTGACTGGAGGATATGTTGGCAGTTCACACACCGCCAGCGGTGCCTCTGAACGCATGCTGGTGGTCTACTTCCTGAAGGTCACAGTTCTACTCTGTCTGCGTGGGCTCACCCAAAACAAAAACCCCACAGCTGTCGGATTGCTTCTGACTCCTAGCTACCCTGGGAGACAGGAGTAGAAATGTCCCATTGGGTGCCCTTGGGTGACATCTGTACGGGAGCATAGTCATAACTTTCTTCCCTTGGTGGGTTCAAACCTCCCACTTTTAGGGAAGTAGGGGAGCATTTTAGGCACAATAGCAGCTATGCATTAAAATCATGAATCGAATGCGAAATTCCTTTAAACCTTCAAATTAAATCCAAAGTATCCAATCTTTATTTATTTTTAATTTTTTTAGTATCCAATCTTTTGTCATAGGTTAGATTATCAACTTGGCTGGGCCATGATTCTCAGTGGCTTGACAGTTATGCCATGCTATGATTTGACGGTTAGGTTACGATGTAATCATCCACCACAATGTGAACTGATGTGATCAACTAATCAGTTGTAAGAAGATCAGGGTGGGATGTAACACTTTTACTCTGGTCTCTGGCTTGATCTGATGTAAGGGGAGTTTCCCTGGGGGGTGGCCTACCTGCATCACCTTTTATCTTATGTGGTAGTCACCTAATCTGGTGTCAATTTAATTAAGAGTGTAGGGGTGGAGTCTAGGCTGTCAATCTGGAGATAGCCAGTGAGACTTCTGTGGGCATGGCCTTCTCCTGAGAATTCTGGGAGATCTAGTACTTCCTCCTTGGAGGCGGAAGACACCTCTCTTTCTCTCTGCTACTCCCTGGGAGACACTGTAGAAGACAAGCCACATGGATGCAAACAGAGAGAAGCCACAGAGAGACCCCTGCCAGTGCTGAGATGCTTCCAACGCCACTGGACCCAAAGACTTTCTACCCACTGGCTTGTGATCGTCCTGCATTTGGCTTCATTATATGTGTTTCGTGAGTCTGAGGAGGACTTTATAGATTGGTATCGGACATGTGGGCTAATATCAGACTTATGGCCTTGGACTGGACTGGGTTGGGATGTTTTCTCAATGTTCAATTCCTCTTGTATATAAAACTCTTTCTTATACACATATGCGTGTTTATGAGTTTGCTTCTCTAGTCTACCCAGACTAACGCATCTTACAAGGTATTAAAGGGAAGAGAAGCCAGCAGAATGGTGGACTTTTCAAGACAACTCAACTGTTGTTAGGTGCCATCAAGTCAGTCCAACCTATAGTGGCCCTGTGCACAACAGAACAAACACTGCCTGGCCCTGTGCCATTGCCACCATTGTTCCCAGGCTTGAGCCCATTGTTGCGGCCAGTGTCAACCCATCTCATTGAGGAAGGCCTTCCCCTTCTCTGCCCGGCTGCTCTACCAAGTATAATGCCTTTCTCCAGGGACTGGTCTCTCCTCTTAGACCCTACTCAATTCTTTTTTTTTTTTCAACTTTACAATTTCCTTGTTTATTTCTCACTGCTCTTTTTCTACTGTTTCTTTAGTGTAGCAGTGACATTTTTTTCTAGGGGCTCATACAATTCTTATCACAATTCATACATACACCAATTGTGTAAAGCGCATTTGTACATTCATTGCCCTCATCATACTCAAAACATTTGCTCTCCACTTAAGCCCCTGGCATTAGGTCCTCATTTTCCCCCTCCCTCCCCGCTCCCCACTCCCTCATGAGCCCTTAATAATTTATAAATGATTATTTTGTCAGATCTTGCCCTGTTTGACGTCTCCCTTCACC
>NW_022106189.1:21059046-21083162 GCF_000313985.2 Echinops telfairi | reverse complement strand
GATGTCCAGTTGCCTACAGATGGGCTTTGGGTCTCCACTCTGCACTCCCCCTCATTTACAATGATATGATTTTTTGTTCTTTGATGCTTGCTACCTGATCCCTTAGACAGCTCGTGGTCACACAGGCTGGTGTGCTGCTTCCATGTGGGCTTTGTTGCCTCCACAATAAGCATTTAAGCCACTGTAAGATAATAATTTTCCTCCTGTTTTTGGTTTTGAGCAGCTTAACAATGGTGTCCCTAAATGATTTTCTTCTTCTTCTTAAAATCCTGCATGAGGTTTCATCTGGCTGCTTGAATCTGTGGGTTAAAATCTGAAAAGTCAACTTTGTAGAACCCTCTGTCCCCTCAGGTGTGTATATCTCCTGTGCCCTGTTCTTTCTTCCCCTGCCCGTAGCTCAGACTACAGATATGATGACATTTTCCCACCTGACACTCACACTCTATTTTTTATTGCTATTTTTTCCTCTTTATCTTTTAGTTTGAATGATGTTTGTTGACCTGTGTTTTAGGATCCTTTCTTACATGTTCAAGTTGCTATTATGTCTCTCAAATTAATTCTTTTCTCCTTAAAATAATATTTATTTTTTTTAATAGACAATACAGTCACATGATTCAAAATTCAAAGGGCATAAGGACACATAGTAAGCGCCTCCCTCCCACCTTGGTCCCCTAACCACCCATAACCTCCCCAGAGACGGCCGAGGTTAATAATATTCCAGAGCTAATTTGTGCTTATGTAAACTAAGGTGCATACCTGTGGATCAACCCCTGTACATAAATGGTAACACACTGTTGAATCTTGCTTTTCAAAATTTAAGAGTATATATTGAAAATCACTGCCTGTCAGTCCGTAAAAAAGCAAACACTGCCATAGAATCCATGCTGGCTCATAGCGACCCTGTGGGCCAAGACAGAACTGCCCTGTGAGTTTCTAAGACTACTTACTGTATCATATGGCAATAGAAAGCCCTGTCCTATGGAAGAAGCACACCAGCCAGTGTGATCCAAAGATGACAATAACAAAATTAAAATATGACGATGGGAAAAGTATCAGAGCTTAAACTGTGAACGCCCAATTTGTAGAAGGTTGTGGGGGACAGTGGGAGCCCAAAATCTATCTGGAGAGGATCCACTTAGATTAAGCCTCTGGCATCTCCCCTCCAGTCACAGGCAAGGAACTCAAACAGCTTCGCTATCAGACAGAGACCATGGGGTGGGCTCAAACAGCTTCACTATGAGACAGAGATCATGGGGTGGGCTCAAACAGCTTCACTATGAGACAGAGATCATGGGGTGGACTCAAGCAGCTTCGCTATCAGACAGAGATCATGGGGTGACCAGAAATATGTTTCCCTTTCCTCACAGCCTTCGGGTCAGATTACAAAAAAGAAGTTTGCCAAATTAATCAGTTAGGATCAGAATTCCAAATTAGTTTTAATTCATTTCCACTTCTCTTTTCATGTCCTTAAGAGCCGGGCCACCTATTAAACTCTCGACTACTAGCCAAATGTTGGTGGTTCAAACCCACCCAGAGACAATAGAGTAGAAGAGCCCGCAGACCCGCCTTGCAAACCTCCCCTCTGCCAGGAAGCCGCCTGAGTGGGAGCTCACAGCCCCTGCAGGGCCGCTGACTGCGCTTGCAGTGAACTATCTCTCTCTTGGACTCCTTTGCTCACTTTGAAAACCGAATCGGCAGTTTCCTGTCACTTTGAAAGCTGCTGGTATGTCTGGGACGTGAATGTTCTTTCGCTGGGATAGAAAGTGGCAGCTAGTCTTGTCTCCTTACCAGCTCTCGGACATGCTGACATTCTCCTGGGCCAGGCAGAGAAGCCGTGAAACACACCACTCCACTCACTGCCATCGAGTCCACGCAGGTCACCCCACAGGCCACGCTGACACGAAGTGCACGGCACTGGCGCAAGCGACTTTAAATGGGCCGGTGGGGTGGAAGAGAAACTCAGAAATGGACATGTGCTCATAGGGGACAGTCACAGACGACAAAAGAGAAAACAAACCCATTGCCGTCGAGTTGATACTGACACCAACTCATGGCGACCCTCATAGGGCCGGGTAAGACTGCCTCTGTGAGTTTCCGAGACCGTAACCGCTAACGGGAGTAGAAAGCCCCATCTTTCTCCTTTGGGGCAGCTGGTGGTTTTGAACTGTTGACCTTGCGAATCAAAGCCCAACGCGTAACCCCTATGCCACCAGGGCTCCCATAGATGGCAAAAGGAGCCTCACAGTCAACCAGGGAAGGATATTGATAAGCTTGCTGACTTTCTGGAGGAAGAAAAAAATCAGATTTTCTTCCCACACTATGTACGGACGTGGTCTCCAGAGGATAAAAGCATTAATCTGTCATTCATAGAAATGGTAGAAAAAATCTTTGTGACCTAGGAATGGGTAATAACTTTCTAAAATCCTAGAAGCACAATCACAAGGCGAAGAAAATAATTACTACCTTGATTAAATAAAATATACAAATTTATGATCCACAAAAGAGGCCAGAGATAAAATGAACATATAACAGATTAGGAAAAGATGTTTGTGTTAGCTGAAACCACTAAGGGATGGGTACCTGGAGATGTCGTTTACTTCCACAAATCAATTAGGGGCGTGGGGACTCGAGAGTCTGGAGCAAAGAGGAAGCAAACAGGAAAGTTCAAGAAACTAAATGTCATGAAAAGGTGAGAGAAAAAGACAAGGTGAGCTAGTAGTGTGTGAGTAATAATAAATGCAAAATATTTCAAAGTATCATTTTATACCTACTAGAACGTATAGGCCTATTGATAAAAACCAAAATATTTATCGATAAGAACAAATCTTTGGCACTACCTACTGCCACCCCCCCCCAGCCAAAAAAAAGTCCCTGATGGGAAGGGAAGTGGGTGGAACCACTCGGTGGTCTGCTGGAGCTGTGTGGGCACCGATTCTTGGCAAGTCCCTGCACCAGGGCGGGAAGCACTGTCCACTCCCACACCCGCCCCACGATACCCATCGGCTTTTATTGGCTGGTTTTTCAGAAACAGCGTCACCAGCCCTTTCTCTCTCTCTTGCCTTGAATTTGGAAGCCTCACTGAAAGTGGTTGAATGCCGTACAACGCACAAGCCTCCACAGATAGACATGTGGTCGCTACGCTAGAGGTGTCCTGTGGGGAATCGAACCAGGTCTCCCAGGTGGAAGACAAGATTTTTTTTTTTTTAACATTTTATTAGGGGCTCATACAACTGTTATCCCAATCCATACACACATCAATTGTGTAAAGCGCATTTGTACATCGTTTCTCAAAACATTTTCTCTTCATTTAAACCCCCGACATTAGGTCCTCATTTTTCCCCTCCCTCCCCGCTCCCCCCTCCCGCAGGAGCCCTTGATAGTTTATAAATGGGTATTTTGTCATATCTTGCCCTGTCCGACGTCTCCCTTCATCCACTTTTTGGTTGTCTGTCCCCCAGGGAGGAGGTCACACACAGTTCCATGTAATCGGTTCCCTCTTCCCTACCCATTCTCCCTTTACCCTCCCTGTTTTGCCACTCACACCACTGGTCCTATAGGGCTCATCCGTCCTGTATTCCCTGTATTTTCAGTTCCTATCTGTACCAGTGTACCTCCTCTGGTCTAGCCAGTCTTGCAAGATAGAATTCGAGTCATGGTAGTGGGAGCGGGGAGGAAACATTTAGGAACTAGAGGAAGGTTGTATTTCTCATCATTGTTACATCGCACCCTGACTGGCTCATCTCCTCCCCTAGACCCCTCTGCAAGGGGATCTCCAGTGGCCTACTAATGGGCTTTGGATCTCCACTCCGCACTCCCCCCATCATTCACTATGGTAAGATTTTTTGTTCTGATGATGCCTTACATCTGATCCCTTCGACACCTCGTGGTTGCATAGGCTGGTGTGCTTCTTCCATGTGGGCTTTGTTGCTTCTGAGCTTGATGGCCGCTTGATTACCTTCAAGCCTTTAAGACCCCAGACACTATACTTTTTGATAGCCGGGCACCATCAGCTTTCTTCACCACATTTGCTTATGCACCCATTTGTCTTCAGTGATCCGTTCGACACCCCGGAAGACAAGATTTTACCACGGACCCACCGCTTCTTGTTACTGCCTCCAAGTCAGAACTGACGTCCGGTCAAGCTAACCCATTGCTGGAGGTCTCTGTGGTCTTTGTTTATACCACTTCAAAATGGCAGTTTTGATATGCTCAAGAGACTCAAATCACGTACTTTTAAAATGTTCTTTGAGTTTGGAAAGAAGAAGTCTAAAGAGTGAGAGTGTTTTGCCATGGGGAAACATTCCTAGAACCACTTTTCTAGCCTTTGCCTCACCAGTTTTCAATTTTCTTAATGTCGTCCTAAGAAGCACACCAGCTGGTGTGATCCAATGATTGTAAATAATAAATTCTGAATCCAAAGGAGGGAATGGTGTAAGAACTTAAGTTGTTAACACCTGGTTTGTGTCAGGCTATGGATAACTGTTTGAGGATCCACACATGGATGAATCCCCTCTGACTGTAGTTGAGGGATGTGAATAGGCTTGTTACCAGACAGAGAGCATTGTAAAGTTGATTATGGTAGATGTAGGTAGGTTAAAATGTAATATCGTAACATTTGATCTCCCTTTTGAGCCATTTTACAGTTGTTTCAGTAAAATAAAATTTCAAAAATGAAGTGGAAACATATGTATTAAGCTTCTGGTGAACTAAAGTAAACCAGAGTCGTTCATAACCTGTAGACAAGCAAATGGATTCTGGGCTCCCACTTAATTCTAGCCCCGTTCCAAGAACAGCGAGTTCACGAAGAGATCACTGAAGATAAGGGTGCTACAGCAAAGTGCAGTGAAGCAAGTAGATGGTGCCTGGCTATCAATCAGAATAGTGTCTGGGGTCTTAAAGGCTTGTACGCAACAACCAGCCATCTAAGCGAGGTGTCAGCTAAGACCACACTGAAGCAGCATACCAGTTCATGTGATCCAAAGATGACAATAATAAAATTCAAATATGATGAAGGGAAAAGCAGCAGAGCTTAAAGTGGGAACACCTAATTTGTAGAAGGCTATGGAAGACAGTGGGAGCCCAAAATCCATCCCCAGAGTATCTAGTTAGATTAAGCCTCTGGCAGATCCTCTCTGGCCAATGGCAAGGGACTCAAACAGCTTTACTGTCAGACAGAAATTATTGTAAACTACAGTATATGGTTCTTGTTCAGTTGACCTCCCTCTTGGCCCAACCTGAATGTGTTCCAGGCTCAAACATTTCTCCTTTGTTCCACGACAGACATTTTTTTTCTGGTTTTAAAAATATTGCTGGTGGTCTTTTTTCCCCCCTTACTCTTGTGTTTTTATTTTATCTTTATATAATTTTTTCTGTTTCGTTTTGTTTTGGTTTTCTTGTTTTTGTTGGGTTTCCCAGTCTATGAAGCACAAAAGGAGAGGACGCATAGAGACAATTACTGATGCAGTGGTTTATTGGGGAGGTGGGGGAGAGTGAGGGAAATTGGGAAGCCCACAATGAATGCGGGAAAGGGAGGGAGCATGAGAATTGTGATGATATATATACAACTCTTTTGAAAAGTGACTTAACTATAGAAGTGTATGGTATGTGAATTTTATATCAAGAAAGCTAATTTTAATAAAGAAAGAAAGAACTCAAAGTTGGCCAATGGTTACCATGGATGAAGGAGGAAGAGTTTTTGTTTGGGGGGGGCTGTGGCAGTTACATAATGTCCTGTTAACTTGCGAGGGTGTGGAGTCTAGCCTGTCAATTCAGGTTGCAGCTTGATGACCTCATTTGGAGGCGCCACAGAAATAAATAGCTAAAAAAAAGAAAGAAAGAAAAGAAAGAAAGAAATAGCTGATTGGAGGCCAGATACACTCTCTGCTTCATCTTTCTGCTGACAAGACACATGGAGCTAAGCTGATGAAGCTAGAGCCCTGGAGCTGGAGGAGTCTCATGGAGACCCCTGCCAGCGCTGAGATGCTTCCACTGCCTCTGGATCCTCAAGACGGTCCCCTACTGGCCTGTAATCTTCCTGCATTTGGCATCATTCATGTATTTCGTGAGTCTGAAGAGGAATTTATAGATTGGTACTGGACATATGGGCTAATATCGGACTTATGGACTTGATCTGGACTGGGCTGGGATGTTTTCTTAATATACAATTATTCTTTGATACAAGGTTCTCTCTTACACACATATGAGTGTCTATGAATTTGTTTCTCTAGTCTACCTAGACTAACACAGGGGCATTGAGTTTATGTTAATGGTGATAGAATAATTTGGAAAAATATATCAATAATGGTTGCCCATTATATAATCAAAGACACCAAATTGTCCATGTAGAAGTTGTTGACTTGGAGAGCGTTTTGTTGTGTATATTTTTGCCACAATTAAAAAATTTTAATGACACTAATAATAATAAGAAGAAAATGATCAAAATTGATTGTGGTCATGATTGTACAACCCTTGTGGATATGAGTGAACTATTGAATTGTGTGACATGTGGATGAAGTGAAAATAAAATTGTAAAAACTGAGGATGGTGAGACTTTCTCTCATGTGGGTTTGACACGCTATCAAGAGGGACCAGTACCTGGAAAAAGACCAGCTTGGAGAAGCAGAGAAAGATCTCAAGGAGATGATTGACACTGTGAGCTCAACATAGCAGTGATTGTCAGGATGGTGCAGGACTGGGTGATGTTGCACACAGGGTGCTACCTCACCTGGCAGCCGTGTGGTTTGGTAAGGGGGATCAATGGCTATATTTTCTTTGATTGCATATTTGGGTTTTTTGCACTTCTTTACCCAGTCAATAATGATAAGTTTTATTTTCCTGGAACATAATCTATTTCATATAGGTTTTCACATTGACAAATTCCATGTAGTATTTCAATCCTTGGTTGAATTTAAAAAAATAGTTTGTTATTTGTTGGTTTAACTCTGCTATCTTAACTCTACTTTGTTTAATTTTATCAATTTCTGCTTTTATTGTAATGTCTTTCTTACTTCCTAATCAGTGCATTGAATGGGTCGATTTTCATCAGAGTATTGCTTTGATTGCATCTGCAAGTTATGTGTTCATAGACTCCTGTGATAATTAAGGGCAATTATGTACATTAGGCACTTAGCACAGTACTCAGTACTGGGTCCGACTCATCGGACCGATGTACGACAGAAGGAGACACTGCCCCACGTGTGTACACTGCCTAGTGTTCTGGACCATCTTTACAATCTTTGGTACGTTGGAGCTCCCTGTTGCAAGCACGGTGTCACTCCATGCTGTTTAGGGTCTTTCTCTTTTTCACCCGCTCTCTAACTTACCAAGCACAATACTGATAAGTTGGCTGTTGATTTGGCTCTACAGGACATCAAATAGGCATCTTGAGGGCCCAGGGCCACTTCCAGGCTCTCTCATTTTATCTCCCATTGTAACTCCGCCTCTCTCCCTAGGGGGCGGGGCCTGGCCTCCCCTCCCCCCCCACGTTGCCATGACACTACGCAAGCACTGACAACACGTTCTAAAGTGCCTGCGTCTCCCTGTCCTCTGTCGTCCTCCGCCTTCTAAAAGCTGCTCTGGACTAGCTAATAAGAAAAATAGTCCCTTGGCAACGGAGTTCTTTCCGCCAAGGGGCGGGACCAGGGCGGGTGTTGAGGCCGGAAGTCCGTAAACCGCGTGGTAGGATTGGGCTTCGTGCTATGGGGGGCGGGCTCAAGTGGGCGGAGGGATCCACTTGGTGCGGCGCTTCCCCCGGCAGCCTCCATTTAAGGCGTGGAGAGAAACGCGGGCGGCAGTTGCTGTGGTTTCCATCCGTACTTGTGTGTGTCTCTCCGGGACCACTGAAGCTCGTGGCCTTAGCGTCCCGTGTTCAAGTCCGGCTGACTGCGGCTACTGTTCGCCACGTAGCAGCGCAGCATCTTTTCTCCAGATTAGGCCCAGGACCCCGCTTTGTCCCTGTTCCCCCGTGCCCGTATCTACCCCGGGGGCCTAAGTCGACGCCGGCGCGGCTGAGGAGAAGGCCGCCGGAGCGATGTTCAAAAACACTTTCCAGAGCGGCTTCCTCTCCATCCTCTACAGCATCGGCAGCAAGCCTCTGCAGATCTGGGACAAAAAGGTCAGGGGATCTGGGCGCCGCGGCCGCGGGGCTGAGGACTCGTCCTGGGGGTCCGCCGGGTTGTTGGTGTGGAGCTGGGACTCGGGGGGCCTGGCCGGGCGGTCGCTGTGGGGTCCCCTCCCCGGCCTGGCGTGACTGGGTGCGTGGTTGGGGCCTGGTGTAAGCCGAGTGTACACGGGGATCAATTTGGGGTGGGCGTGGCTGGGGGGGCTCTGGCGTGGTTAGGAGGACACGCTAGTCAGTGCCTCTGAGCCTCGATTGTCCACCTGTAGCGTGAGTTGCACAGCATGACATGCATATATATATATTTTTTTTTTTACTGGGTTGTTTTTTTGTTTTGTTTTTTTTTTTAAACATTTTATTAGGGGCTCATACAACTGTTATCCCAATCCATACACACATCAATTGTGTAAAGCGTATTTGTACATCATTTCTCAAAACATTTTCTCTCCATTTAAACCCCCGACATTAGGTCCTCAATGACATGCATATTATCGGCAGGCATTTCAAGCACATCTGAATGACCTGCCCAGTGCCAGGCGCTGTACTGGGCACTAGACACACTGAGCCTTTGTTCCAGAACGCTCGGGCCAGGCCAGTTTGTTCGGGTTTCCTTCATTCGCCTCTTGTTTCCATTGATCCCAAACTAGACAGAATTCCGTGGCCTTTGGCACCTGCGCCCGCCCTCATTGTAACTCGGGATCTGTTTGTACCTTTTGTGCCCGATGTTTCCATCAGAAATGGGAAATGGTGCAGCCCAAGTCCGGGCTTGCCCATTCCTGGGCTTCTAGGGGTTACATTTCATTACTTTGAGATATGTGTCTCATGTAGATTCCCAGACAGCTGTACTCTATGTAAATTCACTGTCTTCAAGTTGATTCCGATGCGTAGTGACGCTGTGGGACAGGCTAGAACTGGTGAGCTTCCAAGACTTACTTAGGGGAGTAGAAAGCCCTGGCTTTCTCCTGCCCCGGTAGCTGCTGGTTTCCAACTGCTGTCCTTTCAGTTAGCAGCCTAGCTGGTCACCAGAACTCCTAAGTACATATAAACCAAACTCAATGCCATCAAATCCATTCTGATTCATAGGGACCCTGTAGGGCAGGGTAGAACTGCGCCTATGGGTTTCCAAGACTGTGACTCTAAGGAGTAGAAAGCTCCAGCTTTCTCCCGAGAAGCAGCTGGTGGTTTCAAACTGCTGACCTCGTGAGTAGCAGCTCAGTGCATAAATCAGTACACCCTCAGGGCTCTATACGCTTAGAAATTCAGAAGACCCTTTCATGGGGAAGACAGGTGATTTAAGGCACTGCTGGCCTCGGAGAGAACCCTGAGAGAGATGGGGGATGCTGAATGGAATTTTATTGAGGTCGGTGTGGACAGGGAGCGGAGGTGGTGCAGCAGTTAAGGGCTCAGCTGCTAACCACAGGTCCGTGGTTGAGACCCTCCCACTGCTCCCTGGGAGAAAAGAAAGCCATGCCCCTCGTAAGTAAGTAAGTAGAGGGCAGCTTTGGGAACAAGGTGGAGGGCTCCCGTTCCACTCTAGGGCCATTATGCATCAGAATCGACTCGATGGCAGCGGGTTTGGGTCTAGGACATGGATGAATCAAAATAAGCAGAGTTTTCATCTCCTCGCAACAGCTCTGTGCTTCCCTTGTCCACAGGTGAGCGTTTGGGGCAGCCTCTTTCTGCCTGTCATCTGCGTTTAGAGAGCAGCTTTTCGTGGTGTGTGGGGTGTTCATTTAGTATCATTTTCCTAAGATAGTTCAAAGTGCTGTGTAATGAATTTTTCCCTCTGTATCTGAAAAATTTGACCGGACGTCTTCCACATGTGGGAGCCGATGCCACAAGGGAAAGAGGAGAGCAGCTCCCTCATCTTCATTGGTGTCCCTGGGGCTCTCAGTGGCCTGCGTTTGTTCACACTGGAGCGAGGGCTTATACATGGAGAAGCCACCACTCTTGGAAAGAGAACAAGCAGCACTGGTTGCACAGCAAGTTAAGCATTGGACTGCTGACCGGAAGGTTGGTCCTCTGAGCACACCAACCACTCTGCAGGAGAAAGTGAGCTTTCCACTTGACAAGGATTTCTAGCCTTGGGAACTTTCTGGGGCATTCTAGCCCCCGTGGCCGTGGCCTTCGGTTGGGATTGGCTTAACAGCAGGGGCTCTGGACAAAGGCGGTCCAAGGTGGCTCTACCTGGGAACAAGCAAGCTGTCACGGGACGTGGTTTGGGGTCATCGGTTGTCTTGGAGAGATGTGCCTCTTTATGCCAGTGAGGTCATTGAAGGGGGCGAACCGTAACATGGGTCAAGGGTAGGGACAGGAAACAGGGACATGCCCTGGGGGCTGTTTTCAGAGCAAGTCAGAGAATTTACTTAATCCTGAAAAAAATCCTAGCAGTAGGGCAGCTTCAGCACTTGTCTTAGATGAACCTGTTGTCCTTGAGCCCCCATGGGCAGCTTTTTTTTGACTAGTCAACATGTTTACACACAGTTATAAAAGCAAAGTAACCATGGTGCCCTGAGTCCCTTAACACCGCCACTAGAGGTCGGATGGTACCCTAAAGACATAAACACGGGTGAAAACAGAGCAACCGGCAGGGCTACATGGAATATTTCAGGGAGGCAGAAAAAGCCCCCCAAGAAACAGAAGAGTACTCACTTTCCCCTAAATCCTGTTAGTAAAAATTATTTACCTGTTCTGCCCCTCTTACTTAGACTCATTTGAAAGTTTGGCAGTGGAATTTCCCCCATCAGACACATGAAGAGGAGGAAATACTTCTCCGCGATTCTTGAGCAGCAGCTCTGTGGAGGCATTGTGTAGACTTAGGGATCTGTCGCTAGGGAGACAGTTTCCCTGCTCTCGGAGATTAGGGTCAGTTGGTGGGGAGAACTGCCCCCATTTATCTGGGCCTGGCTCTGACCGTCACCTGTAGGTACATTATTAACCCTGGTGCCTTTTTTAGTGGTTATTTTGATTTCAAACACTTCCTGAGCTTATGGAGAAAAAGTTTTGCCTTTGATTTCAATAATAAATATACCTACTCCTCCCTACAGACTTGCTCATTAGCTGGCATTTTGCATATCTAACAATAAGTAAAAACAGTCTGGCGCAGCAATCCTGTACGTCTGGCAGTAGTGGATCAATACTCAGGAGGTGGTGAGAGGAACATTGGCTGCGTGGCTGTGTGTCTGTGTAACTCGTCCATGATTCTCAGCGATTTGACATTTGTATCATGATGTACTCATCCTTCATTTTGTGATCGGATGTGGTCCTGTAACACTGGTGTCCACATTAGGATTTGGAGCCTAACCGTGTTGATGAGTGAGGAGTGGATGTAATCTTCAGAAATGAGGGTTTGACTTGTTTTGGCTCTCAGCTCACCTGATGTCCCTCCCTCTTAGCAGCGGCCGCCAATGGAACTGCAAGGTCTGTTTTCACTCACTGCCAGCTTTTGGACTTCCTGGTCCCTCTGCTGGGAGCCACCCCTCCCTCCCTCATCTCCGTGGGTCTCCTCTAGGTCGCTGTTCAAAGACACTTCCTCAGAGGGACCTTCAAGGCTCCAGACTGTGCTGATGTGCCATCTAGTCAGGCCTGCCTCACACTGGGCCTACAGAAAGCACCTCCGTGGCTGTGTGTAATCTTCATGAAACAGATCACCAGGTCTGTTTCCGCTTCCGCACCACAGACCTTAACCCTTGTGCCACCTGGGCTGCTTACGAACTCATATACATTCATAGAACCTCGGCTTCCTTTGCATTGTTACATCATAGTTAGAATGGATTTCCTAAGATCTGTGTTCCAGTGATTCAGCCTCCTGAGTATAGAGATGTTTGTGACTTTTCAAGCCAAGAGTTTAAGGCGAAATTAGGATTTTCTTTCCTATTTCCTTAGCTTCTAGGGTCAGGAAAATTCTCATTCGTTAGAGAACTCTTCTGTGTCATGTCAGGAGCCCTGGCGGTGCTGTCGGGTCCGCGTTGGACTGGCTCAACCCAGCAGCCACTCCTGGAAAATTCACAGCTTCAGAAACCCCCCTTGGGGTTGCTACGACTCACAGAGTCACTGGATGGCAGTGGCCGTGTTGTGTTTAAAATGAGCTCTGGTTTGTCGGGAAAGTACCATGGGGTTCAAGTTTCCTCATGCCTGTGTAAAATGGTATCTGTTTTTAATCATTAGTGAAAAAAATAAACCAACTAAAATCCCCTCCTCATGAGAAATGAGGCTGTTATGTCATGAACATTGCTTTCTTCCCCTCATTCCCAACCTAAGGGTTAAAGCCCGAAGTCTGACTTACTGTCCATGCTGGTAGCGCTAGGTTCCCATTCCCATCCAAGTCTGACCAAGTATCCTCTCTGGGGGTGGGGGGCTTTCCCCCGCCCCCCACTCCAGCTTTTGATCATCTGACCTTGTTGGGACATGCTTGGTTGACGGCAGGCCTCCCAGTGGTTGATCGAGTACCACAGAGGATGACATTTGGACACGAAGGTGATAAAACTGCATCCCCCCCCCCCCCCCCCCAGACTTCCCTGGGTTACTCAGGTGGTGGTCTTTGCTGTAACTTCCCGGAAGCCTGGGTTTTAGGAAACTGATCAGAACTGTACAGAGTGGCTCTGGCTTCATGGGCTTATAAATGCCTGGTGTCACTGGCCCGCTGTCTGGATAGTCCCTGTCTGCCGGCTGGGGCTATACCCAGCTCTTCCCCCAGAGGTCGCCCTCCGCCTGTCGGTCCATGCTGGTGCCCAGCCCCTTCCCCAGAGACGACTTTTCCCGCAGGAAAGGGCAGCTCTGATGGCTTAATGTAAATTGGAACATATGTCATTCAGGCGAGGACGCCAGATGGCTGAGGGTTCAGCTGTCTGCCAGGAGAAGTGGGTGGAGCCAGAAAAATGAAAGTGGAGTGGGAGAGAGAGAATACAATTCATGTGTTATTTTTAAAGCCTTCTTAGAAACCTAGAGCAATGGCCAGCTTCTTCCCCCTCCCAGTTTTTTTCCCTTCAGCGTGACCCTCCTCCCTGGGACTTCCATTGAAGGGGGGAAAAAAAGTCAGTGTTCTTTATCAGTTGCCCCAGCAACCATGGAAACTCTGGCAGAGTGGTTGCAAGGGCTTTTGAAGGTCCCTTTCCTGGTGTGGCAGAGACTCTGAGCTGCTCACTGTCGGGCGCCCGGGTTCTGAAGCCCCTCGGAGCCTCCAGCTCATGAGAGGAGGAACGAGGTTCATAGAACAAGTCATGTAAGCCTGGCTGTAAATTCTTCTGGCTGCAGTAAGGAAACACTGAGAGCCACAAGGTGAGAGTGTGTCACAGAACACAAGCTGCATTTGTCATGCAGAAGCCACTGGTGAATCTCAAACTTTCTGACCCAGAGACCGGAGGTGAAAGAAGTCGGCTCCCGCCACACAGTGCCAGCCGGTGGGACTATTTCAGTTCATTTCCCCGCCATGCCACCGTGACTCCTGGACCGGACAGTGCCAAGGAAAGAAACGTGTGCTTTCTGAGGACATGCATCTTGTTACAAATGTTTGGACCAGATGGGGGGAGTGGCCAAAGTGCCAGGTGGAGGCCTTGCCCCAAAGGCCCCCTCCCAGCCCCTTCCCCTTTGATCTCCTCTTTAGAGCATGGAAAGGCAGCTTTGGAGAGTTACCCTTTCAGTGTGCCACAACTCAGGCGGGCCCTGTGTGTCAGTCCTCACAGGGTTTCAGGGGCTGATGTGTCAAAAGTAGATGACTAGACCTTTCTATGGAGGCCCCCCTGGGCAGACGTGACTTTCTGGTAGCAGGTGATTGAATTAACCATTTGCACTACTCAGGGACACCTTCAGTTCTTTTTTAAAAAGATCATTTTATTGGGGGCTCTTACAGCTCTTGTAACATTCCATACATCAATCGGGTCAAGCATATTTGTACATATAAATTATTATTATTTTCATATCTTACACTGACCACTTTCTCTCTTCCCCCATGGTTTCTCTACCCCACCTGCCCCCACCTGCCCCTGGACTCCTTAGGTTCTTAAAGTCCTTAGGTTTCTGATTAATTGCTTCTACCCCTAAGCGCCCCCCCCTCTTATGAATTTGTATTCACCACCCTGTGAAATTTATGAAGTATAAAAGTCATAATTAACACCCAAGTTTAATTGGATTCCAAGCTCTGGCAGCTTGTTGTGTGGGAGTCCTTTTTGAGGGGTTTATCGTTTTCCTGGGGCTTTTTGTATTTCATTTAGCCTGCCCTACCCAGAGCAGGTTAAATGAGTGGCTCTGGCTTCATGGGCTTATAAATGCCTGGTGTCACTGGCCCGCTGTCTGGATAGTCCCAGAGGAGCCCTGGGGGCATCGTGAGGACACATTGGCAGTTAGTTAACTGCAAGGTCAGCAGTTTGAAACCACCAGCCAGTTCCTTGGGAGAAAGACAAATCTTTCTACTCCTGTAAAGAGTTAGGGTCTTGGAAACTCACAGGGACAGGCCTGTCCTGTCCTTCCTGATGGGGTCGCTGTGAGTCAGAATTGACTCGATGGCAGTTTGAGGTCAAAACTGCAGGGGAGCCAGTGAAGGGACACCTCCTTAAAGCACGTTGCCCTTTCCTCCTCCCACTACTCTGGTTTGGTGACCTGTATTAGCATTACTCATGCTGTGAGTTACTCAGAGTTGTGGCTGAGCGATATTTTCTCCTTAGGAAGTTACTGAAGGTCCAGCTATCAGCTAGCCGGGCTCGGGCAGCCACATCTGCAGAGCCGGCTCTGGTTCTCAGTCGCTGGTGTCCATGCACAGTGCTAGGCACCATTCTTTTCTTTCACCACCTGACTGTCGGGCCTGCTGGAGTGTGGGGTGCAGGCATCGACTGATCTCTGAGATGCCATAGGGCCGGGGCCTTTACGTTTCCACCAGAACAGATGTGGCTGGGTGTTCTGGGCCCAGGCGAGGCTTCTTGTTGTCCCTGACCTGAGACCTTTGGCGAGGTTTGATTTGAGGGTTGGATAAATAGCAAGCTGCTGCCTTTAGCTCCTAGTGGCTTCGTAGCCCTTGCAGTGTTCCCATGTGTTTGATCCGTGCACTGCAGCCCTTTGAAGAAAGAGTGATGCCTTTGGAGGCAACCGAGGGCTCTGATTTCACATGAGTGTTTGGCACCTTCCTGGAGGACCGCCAGCTCATATCAGCGGGGCTCTTTCACAGTATTTGGAAGCCGTTTCTTGATGGATTCTCTCTTCACTAACACTCGGTCGGATTTTCCCCAGCAGCCGTGGCCCAGAAAGTCTAGGCAGCGTGCTACCTCTTTGGTTGGGAGTGTGTATGTGGGGATGGTAGGCAGCACTGACATGCTCCTCTTTGTGTGCTCAGTCTCCCTTGGCCAGAGGCCCAGAATTCAGAGCAGGAGGTCACTGGATGCCGCCAGCTTTGTTTGAGAAGCACTTCAATGTGACGCTGTGTCTTGCCAACCCAAGGCATGCTCCACTGGCAGAGAGTGAGGGCCCTTCTCTCTCTGACCAGGGGCACCAAGGGACATTTTGTGGGAGAGCACAGTTGTGGTTGCCCTTGGTGGCCTCCTCTTGGGCTTTGTGATGACAAAATCCTCCCTGAACCTAGTCCTAGGTGTGCCAGTTCGTAGGGTGACAAATTACAAAGCCAACAAGTGCTGACTGTGTGCCTTCCACAGTACTAAGCCTTGTGGAAGATACAAAGGGTGCTTACTGCATGGCACTTCCTCTTGAGCTTCGAGCACACAAGACTTAACTCTGACAGTACGGCGCTTCTTCAAACCAGGCACAGCACCTGACCCAGCTATCACTGCTCGGTACAGACCCCGGAGAGATAAAGACCAAAACACGGACAGATGATCACAGCACCGTCCACGACAGGCAAAAGCCGGAAACAACTGAAGTGGTCGCCTGTGCGGGAGTGGGCAAGCAAACTGTGGTGCAGGCACACGGCGGAGTGCTCTGCATCCCTGGAAACAAGCAGTGACCACACTGTCGGACACCTCATTTCATGGGGGAATTTGGCAGAAAAAGAAACCCTGTTCGAGGGAACGGTTACAATAGGGAAGGATCATAAGAAACAACAGACTTGAAGGGTAGGGGCAGGGGAGAGGGAGAGGGAGAGAAAAGAAACGAGAGACCCACACAGATACACAGGGACTGACACACAAATTAAGGAGTGCCTGTGTCTGTCCTAGAGAATCCATCAGTCACGTGGGGTGTCAGAAACGCACGGATTGCCGAGTCCTGTCGGGAGCACAGCTAGGTGTCATCCCACAGCTGGTGACGGCCACGGGGCCAGTTCTACCCTGTCCGACAGGGTCGGTGTGAGTTGGCATCGACTTGATGGCTGTGAGTTTTGCTTGGCAGCAAACTTAAAGGGCACCTTTGTGCAACCTGCTTGTGCAGTGCCCGACCCGAACAACTGCCCTGTGTGTCGAGCTGGAAAAGCACAGCAAGACCTCACCTGCCCAACTCCTTCAGAGCACCCCTGGCACTGCTTACACATGCCACCAGACACCAGGCATCCTGTGGCCCCCGAAGCCCTGGCTCCATGCTGACCTGACCGCGCCCCTGCCATTCTCAGCTCCCCTGTACTGTCTGTCAGACAAGGTCAAAGCTTGGGAGCCTGCCATTTCAGGCCCTCGGATTCAGCCCTTGCCGCCTCTTCTCTCCTGGCCTCCTGACAGGTGAACGGCCTGCTGGGTCCCACGACATGAAACACATCTAGCCTGCAGGCACTTACACAGATCCCTCTCAAAAAAAAAAAAGGCTGAGTAGCAGATGTCACCTGGGGAACGCACGCGGAGTGGAGTAACTCATCAGAGCAGCTCAGAGAGACAGATGCCTCCAAGCAGACGCCATTATAGTAATAACTGTTGGAAAACACAAACAGCCCACACGGCTTCACACCACTCGCTCTCCCTGGTGAGTGAGCGAGCCAGCTTCCGCTGGGCAATGGAGTCATTACAACCCACCACAGCCGTCTGCCAGTGCTGGGGGAAGCCCACCTCTGCCTTTCTCCTGCTGACTGTTATGTGCCTGGCTGGGCAGCTCACGTGTTACCGTGTTCCAGAAGGCCCCTCTGCTCTGTCCATGTTAGGTCAGGTGCTTGGGCACTTCGTGTTGGAAGGTAATGGTTCTTTCCTAAATATTGTGAGGGGAAAGAATGTGTTAAATGCAGAATCGTGAACTTCCTGAACATGCAGTCGCAGTATAAAGCCATGAAGGATGAAGTGCTAAGCTCAGGCCTAGAACGCATGGCAGAACAACAGCGCAAAGAGGGGCAGAGGTCAGCAGGGCTGGAGTGGCTAAGGAAGGCTGCCTCTGTGGGTGGCACAGACAGATCCGAGCGCACACTTGCAGTAGGAACTTGGGGGAAAGGGAAGACAAGGAATCCTGTAGAGGGGACAGCCCGGTGGTGATGACTTGTACTCACGCGTCCAACTTGTCGGGGTCTCAGTGTTTCATTGCCAAAGGTACGTGTATGTGAGGCCCTATGTGCTGTGCCCCCTGACTCTCGCACCCTGGGTCTCTGTCCACGTCTGTGCCTCCGTTCTATCCTGAGAATCAAGTGAGAGCCTGCAGGCGAGTGCGCTTGGTGCCTGGTAAGCACTCGGCAAGTATGCGTTGGATCTGAATTGAGCTGATTTCTTCAAAGAGACATTCATCCCTGGGATCCCCATGGCCATGTGATGGCTTCGCTTAGTAGTTAAACGTCAGCAAACATTGTCACAAACTGGTGTGTTCTTATGGCCCCTGGCCTGCTCTGGGTGCCCCTAAATGGGCATGCTCAGCTGTCCTCGGCCTTCAGAAACGCTGCGGGCTTGCTTCCCTGGATTTCAGTACTGATCAATCAGTTCCCTCCTTGGCAGGTGCGGAATGGTCACATCAAAAGAATCACTGACAATGACATTCAGTCCCTGGTGCTGGAGATCGAGGGGACAAACGTCAGGTAGGCCGCCCCCAACCCCCAGAGACATTGTGCGCCAGGGAGGCAGTACATCACAATGGTTCGTGTCTCAGGCACCTGGCCACCTCATCCCCCGGGCTTGGCCACCTCATCCCCCGGGCCTTAGCTTCCTCGTCTGCCAAGTAGGATAATGGTAGACGGTGAAGAGTCAGTACGGGAATGCGTGCCACTTACTTAAAGCCATACTTAGCACATGCTTAGCTCTGGAAGCTTGAGCTACAGCTCAGCCTTCAGGGGGGCGGGGTGGGGGTGAGGGCACACTGCCTGTAGCAATCCGAATCAGGGTCTGAAGGGTGGCCGGCATGCTTCTTGACGCCGCTGGGGCCTCGGTGTTTGGTTTGTTACTTGATGGTCCTTGTGGAACAGAATGAGCGTTCCTGTGAAGGGCCTGGAGGAAGGTCGGTCCTAAGGCCCAGTTGGTCAGATGCTGTTCCCCAGATGTGCTGTGTTGCTGGCGAGCCCTGTCCGGAGCTCTTGTGGGCCGGGCCCGGGTATGAGCGCAGCCTGCCTTCAGAGCATCAGCTGAAGCAGGCTTGAGGGGCTCCCGGGGGGACCTGTGTCGCCCTGCGTCACTCCCCCGAGGGGGACGGCAGCGAATGTGTGCCCACTGCACTGCTCTCTCCACAGCACCACCTACATCACGTGCCCCGCCGACCCCAAGAAGACCCTGGGGATCAAGCTTCCCTTCCTTGTCATGATTATCAAAAACCTCAAGAAATACTTCACCTTTGAGGTTCAGGTGAGTGCGGGCACATGGCCAGGTACCAAAGGGGGAGCCTTTCCACCTGCCCAGAGCAGGGCCTTCGGGAACGAGCCAGACACATCCGCCTCTTCTGCCCCTGCTGTTAGTGTAATAGTGCTCTTGCCATTCTGTGTTAAATGTGGTATTCGTCCTCAAACTTCACTCCCAGGTTTTCCGGCAGTGTAGCCATCTAGGAACGCCGGCCCATAATGGCAGGATTCCAAAGCGTAAGGGTTAGCAGGGTGCCTTGTATGGTGAGTGAGTCGCCTGTTAGTGGTCTCGACTTGAGCAGTTTTGATTTTGCAAAGGGAAGAACTTGCATGAAGTCATCCCGTGGTCTTGAGAGTCGCCCTCATAAGTCATACGCAGCTGGTGTCTTGGCAACAAACAAGATAAACTCGCTACTTCCAGCCTGTCTGCATCCCGTGTGACTGGTGTCTGGGCTGTTGAGTTCCACTTGAGCCTTGGCTCGGGGAGCCGGGTTGTCTGAGCGAAGACCCTTGTCTGAAATGCCCTGGGTGCTGCTGTAGAGATGGTGTCCCCCCCGTCCCCCGTCTCACAGGTGCTCGATGACAAGAACGTTCGGCGGCGGTTCAGGGCCAGCAACTACCAGAGCACCACCCGCGTGAAGCCCTTCATCTGCACCATGCCCATGCGGCTGGACGACGGCTGGAACCAGATCCAGTTCAACCTGTCCGACTTCACCCGGCGGGCCTATGGCACAAATTACATCGAGACCCTCCGAGTGCAGGTGCCGGCCGCTTTCCAGGGCCCGCCTCAGGAGGGGAGGGAGGCTGTGCGCTGTCTGAGACCGCCTTAAGGCCCAGGTGGCACAATGTGTGAGCTAAAGGCCCGGGGTCACGGTGCAGAGGGCTCCAGCCTTGAAGGGGATCGAGGAAGATGCAGCAGGCCATGCCCCTGCCAGAACTGTCCCCATCCCCAGCCAAACCAAGGAGACGGAATCTTGTCAGCACCACAGGAGGGGGTAAAACTAGGGTGCTTAGCTCCTCAAAGCAAATCCTGTACCCACAGATCCATGCGAACTGCCGCATTCGACGGGTCTACTTCTCAGACAGACTCTATTCAGAAGACGAACTGCCAGCAGAGTTCAAACTGTATCTCCCAGTTCAGAACAAGGCCAAGGTGAGTGGGCCTGCTTCCCGGGAAGCCGGGCAGGGAATGGGGGAGTGGCTCCTCTTCCATTCATCCCGAGGGATCCTGTGTTGGGGTCACTTCGTGTCCCCCTGCCCTCCACAGGGCAGGGAACCCTGCTGCATCCTGCTCAGAGACACTCCCTACCCCACAGCCCTCTCTACCACAGTGGGCACCCTACTGGTGGTGCCTGTGCACTCCCCTCGCCCAGGGCGGGTGCCAGTGCTGCCGACCCTCACTTTCTGATCCTTTAACTAGGGGCCTTTCCTGCTTTCCCCTCTAGCAATAACTGGAAGGCAACTCGAGAGATAGACCCCAGACCGGGACTTCAGGAAACTCGCTGGAGGACAGTGCGACAAGTAGAAATATTTATATTAGTTCCCTGTGCTGTGGTTCTTTGGTGCCCTACTTGGCGTCCCTCGTCATGGGCCCCAGTGACCAGTTGCCCTGTAAGCACAGTGGGGATAAGCTGTCCTGGAGTGACATGTGAGCGCCGGCCGGCGTTTCTCCTCTCAGCCTCAGGGAGTGGGAAAATGTGTCTACCACGAACGTCCCGAATCCCAGCTGTCCCATCAGACAGCTTCAGACCAATATTTGTTTCTACAGTATGTTCTTTGTTTTATATGTTGTCCAAAGATATGTATTATAATCTGTATAATACACGTCATTTGGAGGTCAATAAAATGTTATATTCTCGGTTTGTACATCTGTGCCCTTGTGTGTCTTTCTCAATGGCTCATTCCCCTCTCCCTCCTGATAGGAACATAGAACTGCTGCCACAGAACATCGCTTTACGTACACTTGCAGGAGGTTGCAATCAGGGTTTAAAGATCCAGGTAGATACATGCCAGTACTGGTTTGGAACATCTTCCTGGATAAACTAAATGGCAAAAACACGGGCAATGTATGACCAATAGAGTCTCCTTACTAGGGATTAGGTCTCAGAAGAAAATGGCGTGGGGGCCACATCTGACCCCTACCCTGGCTACAGGAAGAAGAAGGAGAACCCACCTCCACACCAGCCCAAGCCGACTGCCACATGCCCCCACCCTCCTTCCCTCC
The DNA here is from genome assembly GCF_000313985.2 of Echinops telfairi. Lineage (NCBI taxonomy): Eukaryota > Metazoa > Chordata > Mammalia > Afrosoricida > Tenrecidae > Echinops > Echinops telfairi. The sequence goes on along the minus strand of NW_022106189.1, from coordinate 21,062,159 downwards.
CACCGCACTCTACTTCTCTCCTGGGCTCAGTCGGATGTGTTGCAGTGCCCACACAGGGCTCGCCATGATGAGCTTATGGGGGAAGCTCACAGGTTACAAAATGCTAAGAACATCCACAGCGTCTCTCCTCTGCCATGCGGGTAGACTTGTCTCTGGTCCTGGGCCTCTGCCTTGTTCCGGGGGCCTGGAAGTCCGCTGCTCCCCTGCTCTGCCTCAGGATCTCGGTGCAGGGCCCAGTGGTGGCTCTTCTTCCTCGAGGGATGTGGGATTCCTTTCTGCTTCTGAGGTGGCTCACTCAGCCCAGTGCGAGGGCAAAGCTGACCAGTCTCCTCTGTTAGTGGGTCTCACACCCTGTCTGCACAGTCCCACCAGTCAGTGGGTGGGGGTTACAAAGGCACGGGTGGGAGAGCCATGCCAAGTCCTCAAACTGTTCACCACACTCGAGTTGGGTTGAAGACAGGAAAATGGCACAGCCAAATCCCCTTCAACACTTCAGGCAGGCGCTGTATTGGAGACCCTCGCAGTCCTGCAGGAATCGATACTCCCTGTGTTGTTGACCTTCGCCCCGACCCCCAGTTCCTTTCAGAAGCCCTCCAGATGAAGCACTTGCCTTGAGTTTAGGGACTTAGAAGAAACGTGTTTCTTTAAACTCTAGAATCACACAAGGGAGCCAAAGCCCTTTCCCATGCACCTGTACTCTTGGGAATGTGATTGTTTAGGGGAGTGATAACGGCACCTCTTTTGGTTGTGGTTTTTCCTTTTAGCCAAGAGCAAATCCAATTTGTACAAGTAGTCATTTGGTGTGATGCAACTATACCGTGTGTCGTGTTCCCAAGGAGAAAGCGATTTGGGGGCCGAGAAGGGAAGTTTGGGGCACACCTGGATTGTGGAGGACACGCACAAACAGGCTCAGTGACTGCAGCCGTGCAGAACGGTTTCCTATCACTTCATTTTGGGCACTATGGAGAATATTTTTGGGAAGGTGAAATTCACATAGTAAAATAAAAACCGCAAGGCAGATAAAAGACAAGGGACCATCATAGATCCTACAGATGTTTCTTTCCCCTGGGGTGAGATTGGAATTGGGCCCCGGTCACTTTTACTTCAATAAACAAGTAGACAAAAACAAGTAGACATCTCCAGTGCTGCCTTGTGAGAAGTAATGTGGCCAAGAAGCACTGCCCTGGGTGCCCTTCTCTCTGAGAGCTCTGGGTGACCATGACCTAAGCCTCCCAGGAGGGCAGGAGCCCCTGGGAGTGGAGGCAACAGGGAGTATTCCCACCTCACAGCTGTCTGGTGCCTGACGTACATGGGCCATCAGGACGAGGTCCCCTTGTTTGAGTGAGTGTCCACTACCAGGCTGGAACAGATACTGCCCATGTCCTCGGAGAGCCACCAGTTGTCTCCACATGCCCGAGCTGCATCTATCGACGTCCCCATCCGCCCAGCTGACAATTGAGGGCCGGCTCCAGTCCTTCGACTCAGTGGACTCGGGTCCTCAGACTCCATGCGTCTGGCTAGCCTTCTGGCTGCCAGCAGGGCTCTTCAGAAATGGGTGGGGGTGGGGTGGTCCGTCTGTGACTTCAACCGAGCTGCTGTCTCCGGCTACTCAACAGTGGAGTCTATCTTGGATGAAAGCTGCTTTTGTGGAGGCGAGAAAACGGTCCGGTTCCTCTCCCTCCAGCGCCAGGCACGGAGAAGAGGTGCTGGCAGGGCTGGGAACACAGTAGCGCCCTTCAGCCCAGGGGACTGACTATGCATGGAGATGACCTCACCACCCTCTTTGGGGTGGAAGGAGACAGCTGTCCGCTTCCCAGATACTTGACATACCCACCCGAGAGGAAGTGAGGGGGCGTACGGGTGCTGGGGTGGATCTCTAAGCTGGATCCCAGCCAGTGTGACTTTGGGTGACTCTGCAGCCCCTTGCCTCAGCATTCCAGCTCAGCCAGAGGAGGCCAGAGGAGGAGGAAGGGACAAAAGGACAGGCTCCCTGAAGGAGGATGAGCCGGGGTGACCACGGATCATGGTGACTGCTCCTGTGAGTTCGAAAGGCCTACTTCCCAATGGGACAGCGTCCCTTAGCAGGAGCCGGAGGGATGAGCAAGAACCCTTCCCAACGTGCCTCCGCTGGGGAGAGCAGATCCATGACGGGCATTTTGTTGTTGTTGTCAGTGGCCCAACCACTTCCACAAAAGGGGACAAAGCAGAGTTAGCACCACAGAGGAACCTTCTGATCAAAGAGTGAAGAAGTAAGCTGGGCCCTCATGAGCAGAGCAGGCGATAATAGCTATTGCTCAAAGATCCATTCATAAGCGGCCACCTGTAGTGACAGGTGTGGGGCTGAGCATCACCAACCCGGGGGCACTGATGATGAAGTGCCTTCAGGGGGCTTCCAGGTCCCAGCAGGACGGACTCTCGGCTAGAGTGGTGTCGGCGCATCGATACTTGCTTCCTGATGACAAACAACGGGGTGCGTGCGGGACACATCTGGTGAGAGGTCTCGGGTTTCTAAAACACCGTTTTGTTGGCACAGACTTCACGCGTCATGCAAGGTAACGGTGCGATCGTATTAAGAAGAGCCATGCCGTCACCACCACAACCGATTTCAGAACATTTTCTTCTCGTCCTCGTGGTTGTAGCTCCCCGTTTCCCTTCCCCCTCCATCCTCCCCAGCCAGGCCACTGGGGTAATTGCCCAGTGTCTCCCTCTCTGGATCTGCCTAGCCTTTTTTGTTTTTTGTTTCATCCACAAAACACTGTGCACAACACAAACAGGAAGCAGACCGAAAAAACCAACCACAATGACTAGACAAAACAGAAAAACCTTAGTATTTCCCCGTTTCAGGAGATCCTTAGACCTTGCCTATGGACTCATAGATGCAGGTGAACGCCTCCCCACCCCCAGGGACCCGGGGGTCTCCATCAGGCCTGACCCATGCAAGGACAGCGTCTTCCTCCCCTCAGAGGTTTCTGGTAACTAGTCCTTGAGAAGCCCTTCCACAGGGGCTGAGCAATTCTGCCCTGGATGCAGAGAGAGGCACAGGCTGGGAAGAGGAGGCCGGGGAGCTGCCTGACCTCCCACAAAAGCCTTCCCTTCCCTTCCCTTCCCTTCCC
>NW_022106189.1:21053424-21057812 GCF_000313985.2 Echinops telfairi | reverse complement strand
AGAGAGAAGTGAAATTCAGAACCCCTTCCCTTCCTTCCCTTCCCTCCCTTCCTCCCCTCCCCTCCCCTTCCCTTCCCTTCCCTCCCTTCATAGGACTTTGGAGTCTGTAACTAAACAGGTGCCCTGGTGGAGTCGTGGTGATGCGTTGGGCTGCGATCCGCCTGGCCCGCAGTTCGAAATGACTACCAGCAGCTCCACAGGAGAAAGACTGGGCTTTCTACTCCTGTAAACAGTTACAGTCTCGGAAACCCACAGGTGGCTCTGAGTATGCCACTAGTGTAGACAGGGTAGACAGGGTGGCTATGCGTCGACATGGCCTCAATGGCAGGTGAGTGGCGTGTAACTTAGCTTTCTACACCGTCCCCATCACCAGGAAAGAAAAGGTCCTTGTGGTGAAACCAGGAGAGCCTCCAGGCTGGGAGGGAAGTGTTCCCATTTGTAAATCCCTAAGTCACGGAACATCTGGATGGAGCCTGAGCCTTGGAAAAAGTGTGCCTTTGGTATCCATGGTGTCTGCAGCAAAGCAGAACACAGGGCCCAAGGGGTGGGGTGTGGAGAGGCACCGGACAGAGCCCCTAGTACAGGGGCGTAAATGTTTCCAAATGCTTTCCCTGTTTCACTGCAGGAGCTCAGCTGCTGGCCCAAAGGTTGGTGGTTCGAACCCCTCCAGCGGCTCCAGTTGGACTTGTGAGCGGCTGTCTAAGGTGCAACTATTGGCCTCTCCCTCCCCATCTGGAGCAAAGAGGAAGGAAGGATATCAAGGTGCGTGAGAACCACGCACCCCTCAGGCTCTCAGACCCGCAGACCTGAGCTAGATGGCACCCGAGTGCCACCACTGACCTCGCAGACGGACTCACTGGGGAAGGTGCTGGAGAGGTGGGGTTCCTGCAACAAAACTCCATTAGCAAGGCCAGGCGCGCTGGCTGCCGAGAGAGAGACCATGGCCTGTGGTCGCCCTTCAGGCCTGAGCTGCACTCACCGCTGCAGCTCCATCTTCAGCCAGACCACAGGCAGCTCTATAAGGAGGGGGCGGAGGGGGTCAAGGGGGCGGAGGGGGTCGTTGCTCGAAGGACTACTCATAGCAAGGGCAGCCTTTCAAACCTGCTAGTCGCTCTCTCTGCTTCCGTAATGAATTGCCTCCCACCCCCCCCACCCCCTGGAAGCCCTGGGGAGCAGCCCGGCTTTGTCATGTCTGCTCCACTCAGGGGAGTCAGAGTCCACTCCCTGCCAGTGGGTTTTTCTCTTTTAAAACAACAACAACAAGGGAACAATAGCATTCTCGATGTCCATGCTCTTTATTGTTTTTTTTATTAAAAGATCATTTTATTGGGAGCTCTTAAAGCTCTTATTACAATCCATCCATCAATTGTAGCTTGTGTATTTATATATATGTTGCCATCATTATTTTGTAAACAGTACTTTCCATTTGGGTCCTTGGTATCAGTTCCTCTTTTATCCCTCCCCCACTCATGACCCCATGATAAATTATAAATCATTATTATTTTCATATCTTACACCAACTGCTGTCTCCCTTTCCCCATGGTTTCTGTCGTTCGTCCCCCTGGAGTAGTGATGGTGATGGTGGTTATGTGTCAATCATTGCAATTGGTTCCCCCTTCCTCTCCTCCTCTCCCCACCCATTCCTATTCCTGGATTCCACGTGTTATGGGCTCTTATCTCTTATCTGTACCTGTGTACATGCTCCGGCCTAGCCCACAGTGAAAGGCGGGACTGGGGTCATGATAGTGGGGGGTGAGGAAGCCGCAAGGAACCAGAGGAAAATTGTGTGTTTCATCAGTGCTATACTGTGCTCTGGTTGACTCATCCCTTCCTTGTGACCCTTCGGTGAGGGGATGTCCCATTGTCTACAGATAGATTTGGGGTCTCTGCTCCAACCCCCGTCATTCTCAACAATATGCTTTTTTCCCTTTGTTTGTTTGTGGTCTTCTGATGCCTGTTACCTGATCCAGTCGACACCTCACGGTCACACAGGCTGGTGTGCTTCTTCCATGTGGGTGTGTTGCTTTCCAGCTAGATGGCCACTTGCTTAACTTCAAGCCCTTAAGACCCCAGACATTAGATCTTTTGATAGCCGGGCACCATTAGCTTTGGTCATCATATTTGCTTATGCACCATTTTGTCTTCAGCAGTCCTGTCCGGAGGTCCACGCTCTTTAGAGCAATCAGCTATCTGTACCGCAGAGCCCACCATCGGCCCAAGGACCAAGTTCCTAAAGTAAGGAGGGTCAGCAAAGGGGGAGGAGCAGCAATGGGAAACAGGAAGTGGCGTGGGTGATGTCACCGGGTGAGGGAAGACCATGGGGCCGAGTTGTTGAAGGGAAGATCACAAAACACAAAACAAAAGCCCGGTGATGCAGTTCTGTCCTGTCATACGGGCTGCATTGAATGGAAAATGGACCAGATGGCACCAAACCATCACAATCCCCCAACCAAATCAAAGGCGCTGCCATTGAGGCGATGCCAACTCAGAGCAGCCCCCGTAAGAGAAAAGGCAGAGAAGCTGGGCCCCCATGGCGCCCCTGGCTTTTCCCTGTGCCATGGCTATAGATTTGTCCCTCTGTCCCTACCTGCCCAAGGGGCTGATGAGACTGGAAGGGTGTTCTGGGTACCATTCATCCCAGGAGCATGTTCACTTCCAGTGGGGGCCCAGGGTGGCCACCAGCCTCTCCTCCATGGGCCTTAGCTGCACCTCGCTTTGCAACCGCACCTGTGAAGCCACGCCTGGGAGTTCAGGGACATGCAAATCCTCCTGGAGAGGGAGGGAGACTTGTAGGCTGTTAAAAACAAACTAACAAAAACACCCAAGTGGATTTAAACTTCGCACTGTTCAATGGGATCACCACTAGCCACCCAGGGCTGTTGACAGTCAATGACTGAAATGAAATAAAATCTAGATTCTGTTCATCTGTCCCAGGAGATGGACTTCAAGTGTTCCGTCGCTAGATAACAGCTAGTACGGATGCAGGATATGTCCGCAGAGATCTCTATTGAAATATCAGCCCTGCTGTGCTGTGTGTTTCCTGTCAGTTGCCACCACGTCGGCGCTGACCTCAGTCAAAGCCACGGGGAAGCAGCTCTCCAGACCGCGTCTCCCCAGTCTGGGGACGGCCCCACGTTGTTTTCTTAGGAAGCAGCAGGGGAGCGCAGCAAGCTACACAGGATTTCCCTTTGTGGCAAATTCATGGGAGTATGGTGGAGCAGAAAAGGGACAGAATTTTAAAAGACTCTTAGACATAACCAAACACCTGGAGGGTATGTCCTTGGCCCTGGGGGCTCAGGACCACGGTCTCAGGGGACACCAAGATCAGCGGGTGTCCTGAAGTCCACAAAGACAAGGTTCTGTGTTCAGTGCATAACAACTGGGATCTTAAAACGTCATGAACAGCCAGCGAAGCTGCAGCCATCGGTGTCTCCCTGTCTGCAGGAAAGACGAGTGAGCAAACGTGAAGATGGACCAACAGCCTAGTGGACTTGGGAACGTCAGTCTGCACGCCTGAGACCCGAAGACCATGATGGTGTCCAGCGGCCCCCACCAACTGCTCGGACAGGGATTGGGTTAGTAGGTCCTGGATAGAGCGGGAGAAGTGTGGACCACAATTCAAAACCACAAAGAAGACCAGGCTTGGGTGGCTTCTGCTTGATGGGGGAAGGAGGGAGGGAATCCTGGGGGGTGAGGAGTGGGGGCAGGGATGCTAGGGCTTGGAAATCCCCTGCACCACTTCCACATGGGTAGAGGGGTAGGAGGGATAGCTGCGTGGGGTTGATGCCACCCACACACCCCAGCATCAGGACCTAGGAGCTTGCACCAGCCCTGGTCCTCTCTCCCCCACCCACCCTTGGTGCCACACCTCCCAGGCTGGTTGCCCAGCTGCTAGTGCCCTGGTCCAGGCAGCTAAGAACTGGGGGTTCACTGGACTAAAGGACCGTTGAAACAGAACTGTCAGGATCATGTCAGGATTATACAGGTAAACACATATTTTCTGGAGGAATAAAAAGAAGACCAGACTTCCTGGTGGTCAGAGACTGGTGGCACCCCTGAGACCATGACCTTTAGTCACCCTTTGAGCTTTCCCCCACAGCTCAATTTTCAGCCAAAACAATGGACAAGTCTATAAGGGCAACCATGAGCCTAGGGAGAGCCACACATCTTAGAATCATCAACCAACTGCAGTCAAAAGATAGCGTTTGCCCGAGGCCAAAGCTCAGGGTGGTTAGGGAAGGAGTAAGGCTCACTGCCATCGCGTCGTGTTGAAACCAACCCACAGCGACCCACCAGAACGCATTAGAGCTGCCCCCTGTGGGCTTCTGAGACTGTCACTCTTCCCCCCACACACCATTTTATTAGGCGCGCCTCCAGCCATCCTACCA
>NW_022106189.1:21038335-21051743 GCF_000313985.2 Echinops telfairi | reverse complement strand
AAACCAAGCAACAATGTACAACAAAACAGCAACAACATCAAGCCACTGACAAAGAACAAATTAAAATATACCAAGAAAGAAAAGCTTGTGTTTTCGTCTAGCCTGTTGGGGCACCATGTCCTGAGACTGTCACTCTTTTCGAGAGTAGAAAGCCTCGTCTTTTTCCAAAGTAGCAGTTGGTTTCAAACCGCTGACCTTGCAATTAGCGGCTGAACCTAGAAAAAGGAGGGATGGAAATAGGAAACAAGGGGGGCAAGCAAGATATTGCATTGTGGGGATGACAGTCAATGAGTGAAACAAAATGCGTGTGAATGGCTGAGTGGAAAACTGAGCTGCTCGATAAACCTTTGTCCAACTCACAATAAAAAGTCAAAATAGGCAAAAAGAGAGCCACACAGAGAGCAGTCCTTAGTTCTTCTCCCTTCGCCGCCAACACCCCATTAGACGAGGGGCCAAGAGGAAGCTGGTCTCTAACCCACTGCCACCAAGTCCACCCCGACTTACAGTGACCCCGAGGGCAGCGTAGGCCTGTCCCCGGGGGTCCTGAGGCTGTCACTCTCTATGGGAACAGGGAGCCTCGTCTTTCTCCTTCACAGGGGCTGGCGGTTTTAAACTGCTGAGTCTGTGGTTTCTAGCCCCACTCAGGACCCACTAAGCTACTAGGGCTCCTTGAGGAAGCCGGTTGTATTTATTAGTTTATATTTCAGTTACCAAAAGGATTTGAGATGCTATACCAAAAAGACCATCGTGTAAGCTTGTCTGGGGGTCCCTGGTGGTGTAAACAGTTAATGTGCTCTCCTGGATGCAAACCAGAAGGTGGGCAGTTCTAGTCCACCCAGAAATGCCTGGGGAGCCAGGCCTGGCTCTCTGCTTCTGGGAAACCAGTCGCTGCAAGTCCGAGGAGCACAGGCCTGTCCACGCATGTGCGTGCGCACACAAAGACAGACACACATACAGCCACACACACACAGATACAGACACACACAGCCACACACACAGAGACACACAGTCATACACACACAGCCACACATATAGACACAGCCACACAGCTATGCGCACACACAGCCACGCACACACACACAGCCACACAGCCATGCACACACACACAGCCATACACACACAGCCACACATACATACAGACACACAGTCACATACACAGACACACACACAGCCATATACACACAGCCACATATACACATATACACAGACACACACATGCACAGACACACACACAGACACAAGGCTGTCATCCTTACCATGAGCCAGATTAGACTCGATGGCAACCCGTTTATTTTTTGTTTGTTTGTTAAGATTCTCTAAAAAGTATGAGGCGGAAAGAAAAAGGCTAATGGAGGGACCTTTAAAGTGCCACCTGCCAGGTGTCCCTGAACACTCCTGTTAGCTCCCCATTGGGTGGCGTGACCTTGAGAGCCCTTGAAGCCGAGACCTTGCAGGAGACAGCAATGACACAGGCTGTCCAGGAGAGGGAGGCAGTGGGGCAGGCTGTGGGGCAGGTAGGTGTGTGCGGGGAGCCGGCCTCCTGGCTGACCAGGGCTCACAGGCAGTGTTCTCCAGGGCATCCAAGTCACGCTTCCACTGACCGAGCTGCCCCGGGCCCAGTAGTCAGTGTCCAGTAAGGGTTCTCCAGCCCAGCATTCCTTCCAGCTGAGGGTGGCCTTGTCCTGGCAGGGATGGGGTCCTGGCAGGGAGAAGAGGTGAGTTCCAGTCCGGGAGACTGGAGGGAGGCAGACTTTGTGGGAGATGTCCTGCAGGGACGGAGTGGGGCATGGCCACCGGGGCAAATGCAGGCATGAGGGCAGCTTCCTGTCTGGTCTCACAACTGCACGCCCCGCCTTGGCCCAGGACCCAGTGGGGCCCAGTGGGACTGGGCTGGGGGGGGCTGCTGCCTCCTGCCCCTCCCAGCTCTGGGGAGACAGGTCTCTGCTTTGCCCAGTGGGAGCCGACCCCCCGACCCTAGGCCCACTGCCCATCCTGTGGGGCTGGGTATGAGCTGGGGGTGGGGTGTGGTTCTCTGTTCTGCTCTCCACCCTAATCCGTCACAGCTGTTGTCCTTCCCGGGAAGACAGTTGTGTGGATGGAAGGGAAGCAGTTATTTTGAGTTGGTCACTGGCTTCTAACCAGAGAACTTGGGGGACCATCCCGGGGCCTGTCATTGAGGTGGTTGAGCAGAACCAGGGCCGGGCCCGCCCAGGAAGCGGGTGCAGGAGCCTACATAGTCGCAGGAAGTGGGGTGCAGTCCTCCTTGAAGGAGGGAGTCCCCAGAGGAGAGATGGCTGGGGAGAGAACAGGGCTGAGGGTGCGGAGAGAGAAAGGAGGATATGAGGTGGACATTCACTGCCAGAGTCACGGTGACCCCATAGGGTACAGTAGAACTGTCCCTGTGGGTTTCCGGGCTGTACATCTGTATAGGAACAGACAGCCTCATCTTTCTCCTGTGGAGTGGCTGGTGGGTTCAAACCATGGACGCGGTGGTTAGGGGCCTAACGTGTCACCCACTCCAAACCCCAGGGCTCCAGAGAGAGACACGGCTTCCCCCACATTGGCCCCAGTGACTGAGAACAGAGGCTGCTGAAAGGGGCCTGTGTCTTTCACTGCAGGAGCAGCCTACAAGGATGGGGAACTGGGAGTCCCCGCCCCCTGTCCCCACTAGCCCTCCCCCTCTTCAGAAAGCAGTTCCTGCTGCCTCTCAGCTGTGCGGTGGGCATGCTACCATCTGCCCCTCTGTCTTAGGGCCAATGAACCCCTGGCTGTGAGCCCCGGGGTATGCTGGCTTGGGCTTGGATCCTGGCTCTTCTGCCTGCCTGGTCTGTGGCCTGAGGCTCAGTATGTTGACCTAACAGGGCCCTGGTAGCAGAGTGGTAAGAGAATGGCCTGTGTATGAGTCTGGGTAGACCAGAGAAACAAATACACAGAAACTCATATGTATGTAAGCGAGTTTTATATAAAGGGTAAGTGTACATTAAGAAAGCATCCCAGTTCAATCCAAGTCCATAAGTCCGACATTAGCCCATATGTCTGACACCAATCCACAAAGTCCTCCTCCATCTCACAAAACACACACAATGACCCTGACTGCAGGAGGAAAGCTGAGTCAGTGAACGTGTAAACATCTCAGCGCTGGCAGGGGTCTCCACACGGCTGCTCCAGCACCCAGGGCTGCATCAGGGTAGGTCCATGTGGCTTCTTCTTGGGGATGTCTCGCAGGAAGTGAGCCTTGCCAGCTGAAGCAGGGAACTGCTAAGGCAACTGCACCCTGGTCCAACCATCAGAAAGCAAGAGACCCAAGAACTAGAAAGACGAGCTCACCAAGCCATTTATCCCTCCACCCTTCAGTCAACCCCCTTCAACTAATCCCACATGTGTTTATGGGCCAGGTTGGCACAATGAACCTGAACTAACTCAGACTGCTAACCGCAAGGTCAACATTTACTCCTGTAAAGAGTGGCAGTCTGGGAACCTGCAGAGCACGTTCTGCCCTGGCTTATCAGGTCCCTATGAGTCCCGATGGACTCCATGGCAGTGATGACGATGATGAGGACGACGATGAAGGGGCCTCGGTTTCCTCCTCTGTAAGTGGGAATGTTTACAGCAACATGCCGGGTCGGTTGGGGCTTTGCTGCGAGAAGGAATGCACTTGTTTAGGGAGTGGAGTGTTGTCCGGAGGACAGCCGTCTTCTGCACCCCTCTCTGTGTCTCTCTGCCTGCGCGCGGAGGGCGAGGAAGACAGGGGCTCCCAGGCCTGCGGGACACAGAGAGGAGCCCCTGGACTGTCCACTGCAAATGGGCAGGGCCCTCCTCCCCTGCTGTGTCCCAGCAGAGCACGTCGGCTGATGACTGAATGAATTTGGGATGAATCATTGATTTTCGTGGGTGAGAACCTGCCCTGGGCCCTTGTGACGGGTGACAGTGCCGGCTCCATGGAGTTTGACCAGGGACCGCAGGGAGAAGGACATGATTAGCAGGAGGCAGACATAAGAATGGACCACAGCGAGCAGAGGGGCGGAGGGGAGAGAGACACCTCCTCTCTGCTTGCAGGTGTCCTCAGAGGAAAGAGAGGACAGAGCTGCCTCACCCAGAGACCCTCCACTCTAATGAGTCCCCTCCTCCCAGTGGTGTTCAAGATCCCCTTACTTAAGGGGCCTTAAGATCCCCTCACTGGGCAGACACGGGGTCCCTCTACTAGGCAGGCACTGAGGGCTGGGGCTGTAGCCAGAGCCCCTACAGCGTGCCTTGAGAAGATGTCCAGAGAAGGGCCACGTCTATAGTGTTCTGAGGGATAGGTAGGAGTTGGCAGGGGAGAACTATGAGTAGTCCCCTCCGGCTGGAGCGAGGGCGAGGTGCGGCGTGGAACCCAGTGGGGTTTCCCTCTGGGTCAGAGCCTGGTGAGGGTCCCACAAGACCACAGGGATGGCTGCTTGAGATGCTTGCCTGCCTCCAGCTGCACCAGGCACTCCCTTCTCCGCCGGCTGTGCTGTGGCCTGGACTGCTGGCCCTTATCCTAGGTTCAGGGAGGCCATGGCTGGTGCAGGATGGAGTGGAGTGCACAGCCTCTGGTAGAGAGGGGTGCATAACTGGCAGTCTCCAGGAAGGACAGGCAGCTCCCCAGGGAGAGGCCAAGCTTAGCCTTTTTTTTTAGTTTAACAGTTTGATTGACAAATCATTTAAATATCATATAATTCAATAGTTTGGGCATATTACAAAGAGTTGTGCACTCATCACCACAAACAATTTGAGAACATTTTCTTCTTTCTTGTACTCGTTATTATTAGCTCCCCACTTCCCCTCAACCTCCCCTGCCATCACCTGCCATTAGTAGTAAGAAACTACTAATCCAGTTACCATCTCCACAGATTTACCAATCTGGATTTCATATAAAGAAACACACACAAAAACCCAAACCCCAAACCTGACAATATAATATAATAAAATAAAATAGAAAATCCTCAATCAAAAAGAAAGCAGAGAATATTAAAAACTAGAACAAATTAAAAATGGATCAAAAGGGGGAACAAATGATAAGGTGTTAAGTTTTAACCTAACTACATCTGCACTGGTCCACTTTCCAGTGCTCTCTGATTGCAAGCATCTGATAGCAAGACTATTCACCTACCTAGTCAAGGGGCAGAGTGGATTCACCTGAGGCTTAATCCACGTGGGGACCCTGCAAATGGATTTGGGCTTTCACTGCCATCCATCGCCTTCTGCAAACTGGGTGCTCAGAATTAAACTCTAACATTATTTCCTCTTCTTGTCTTGAATTTTATTATTTAGAGTCCTTGGATCACACGTGGCCGGTGTGTTTCTTCTGTCCTTAGCAGACACCTCACTTAGATGGCTGCTTGTTTTAAGGTCAGCCTTTAACCCCCAGAAGACCGATTGATCTTCTTCCCTCCACATGGGAAACTGACCGCAGCGGAGGCGAGGTCTCCTCTGTCGCAGAGATTATTAAGATGTACAAATAAGTGGTTACGGGTTGGGCTGCAGTCCCAATGGTTGGCAGTTCGAAATCACCAGCAGCTCCGTGGCAGAAAGCCTGGGCTTTCTATTTTTGCAAACAGCTACAGCCTCGGAAACCCACAGAGCCCCCTCTGAGTCGGCAGTGGCTCCGTGGCAGGGAGTTAGGTTTTGGCATATGGATCCTGAGCGAGCACACCACTTCACGGCTTGGAGTCCTAGACCCATTCTTATCATTAGCTCCCGTTTCCTTCCAACCTTCTGTCATAGCCCTAAGAAACGATGACTCTCCTATAAAGAAAATAGTCAAGTTAAAAAAACACACAACAGAACCCCAACTACCGTGTAATAAAACATGGAAGAATCTCAATCCAAAATATAGTGGAATGTACTACAAAGTAAAACAAGTTGAAAATGGGTTAAAAGGAAAAATGTATGTTGTGAATCCAAACCCCAGGAGTGGCTATGAAGGAGTCCTGATGGCGATGTGTGTGTGTGTGTGTGTGTGTGTGTGTGTAGGGGTGTTGGATGGTTCAAACCCACCGGCCACCCACATGAGAGAACAAGGAGATGCTGCTCTCAGAAAGGCTGACAGTCTGGGGTGCCCTACAGAGGCTGTGATGAGTCAGTAGGTGACATGGCTAGAATCCCATCTGGGACTGGGTTTTCTCCTTATGTTAATGAAGTAGTATTCATGTAGGGAATGTCTCTGGAGAGGAGAAAGCAGAATTGTGAGAAGATGGATGCCACTTGTGGTAGTTTTATCACCGTTTGTCAATTTGAGGATTCAGTGTCGGGGTGTTGTCTAGACTGTCAATCAGATCATCGCCACTGAGGCCTCTGTGTGGGCATGGCCTTCTGGGAATTCTGGGAAATCTGGTATTTTCTTCTTGGAGGCAGGAAACTCTCTCTCTCTCTCTGCTGACTCCCTCTGAGACATGGAAGGCTCTCCCTGAGAAGCCACATGGACCTACCCTGATGCAGCCGTGGAAGCTGGGGAAGCCACATGGAGACCCCTGCCAGCGCTGAGAGGCTTACAATGCCACTGGATTCAAAGACTTTCTACCCAATGGCCTGTGGTCATCCTGCATTCGTAAGGTGACCAGATTTTAACATTAGTAAAGCGGGACAAAAACGGGACGCCATTGATAAAACTCATCCTGGCGAAATAGCCACATGGCAGCCGAAAACCATATACCCTAGCTTGTGCATTCTTTCCAAACATCGGGACTTTTTAAAAATGCCACGGGACGTGGGAAATATTGTTAAAAATCGGGACTGTCCCGCCAAAAGCAGGACGTCTGGTCACCTTATGCATTCAGCATCATTGCATGTGTTTGTGGGTCTGAAGAGGACTTTATAGATTGGAATGGGACATATGGGCTAATATCAGACTTATGGGCTTGGACTGGACTGGGCTGGGATGTTTTCTTAATGTACAATTACCCTTTATATAAAACTCTCTCTTATACACATATGAGTTTCTATGGATTTGTTTCTCTAGTCTACCCGGACTAGCACCCCACCCCACATGAAGAGCAGGGGGGGAACCAAGGAACATGCCAAGAAGAGACCAGGACCTTCCCCCAGAGCTGGCAGGGAGAAAGCCTTCCTGAGAGCCAGCAGCCTGACATCAACTTCTGGCCTCATAAAGTGTGAGAAAATGGGTTTCTGTTTGTTGAAGTCACTACTCTGTGGTGTTTCTGCGGTAGCCGGAGGCCACCGGGACCTGTGCTCTGTCATTCCCTAGCCTTCCCATCTGTGTCTGGGCCTCAGACTCCTCGCTTCTTCTGATAAGGACCCTGCCATGGAGCCTACAGCTCATCCACAGGATGATCTCATCCTGGTATTCGTAATTGAAGAACATCCACGAAGACTGTGTTTCCAAATAAGGTCATGAACACCGGTTCTGGGGGGTTAGGGCTTGAGCGCATATTTGAGGGGGTAGAGGCAGAGGGCTACTAGCAGCCCACTATAGACACTGTTCCAGATGCTTAGGACATGAAAGGAGTGAAAGGAACTCTTTCCCTCCATCAATTCTATTCCAGCTGCAGAGATGGAAAAACGTTTGTTGTTGGTTGCTGTGGGGTGGTTCCAACGACTCTCCCCATGGTTGCTATGGTTGATGTCAGTCCATCTCATTGGAGGCCTTCCTCTTTTAGTATGGTGGCCTTTTCCAGGGGTTGGTCTCTCCAGATAGCATGAGATGGAGTCTTACTCTCCTGCATCCAAGGAGCCTTTTCCAGGAGAGATTTGTTTGGTCTTCTGGTAGCCCATGGGACCGTCAGTGTCCTATGGCAGCACCAGAATGCAAATGCCTCAGGTCTTCTCTGCTCCTGCTTTATTCAGCCAGCTGTCCCGGAAAATGCCATCCTCTGGGGTCAGGCACACTTAGTCCTCAGAATGACATCTTTGCTGGTTAACCCTTTAAAGAGGTCTTGTTCGGCAGCTTTGCCCAGTGCGCTCTGCCCTTTGATTTCTTGACTTCAGCTTCCATAGGTATTGACTGTGGATCCCAGGAAAACGAAATCCTTGACAATGTCCATCTTCCCTCCCGTTTATCAGGATGACACTTACTGGTCCTGTTTTGATGATTTCTGTTTGTTTGTTTGTTTTATGCTGAGGTGTCATCCACCCTGAAGACTGCAGCCTCTGGTCGTCATCAGTAAGTGCTTAAAATCCCCTGGGTTTTCAGCCAACAAGCATGACGTTGTTGTCTGAATGTCGAAAGAACCATGTGTCATCTGCATGTTGAAAGTTAATGAATCTTCCACTAATACTGATAACCTCACTCTTCGTATAGTAGCCTAGCTTCTCAGATGATTCTCTCAGCATTCAGAGTGAAGTATGGTGAGAGGATACAGCCCCGATGCACGCCTTTCCTGATTTAAACCCTGATGCACACCTTTCCTGATTTAAACCCTGGAGTACTCCCTTGTTTTGTTCCAATGACTGCCTCTTGGTCTATGTACAGATTTCTCCTGTACAGAGAGGTGTTCTGGAATTCCCGTTCTTCACAGTGCCATCTAGGATTTGTTATGATCCACACAGTTGAATGCCTTTGCACCATCAATAAAACACAAGTCAACATCTTCCTGGTATTCTCTGCTTTCAGCCAAGTGCCATCTGATGTGATTGAAAATATCATGGTGGGGGTCAGGCACGCCTTCGTCGTTACACTAGCCTCCTTGCTTTTCAACCCTTTAAAGAGATCCTGTGCAGCTTATTTACCCAATGCAATACTTGGTTTGATCTTTTGACTGTTGCTTCCATGAGCATTGATTGTGGATCCAAGCTTGACTTCAGCTTATAAAGATGAAATCTTTTATAACTTCAACCTTTTCTCCCCTTTTCACAGTGTGATCTAGTAGTCCAGTTATGAGGACTGTGGTTTTCTTCACATTGAGTTGTAATTCATATGGAAGGCTGCAATCCTTGATCTTCATCAGCAAGTGCTTCAAGTCTTCCTCACTTTCAGCAAGCAAGGCTGTGTCGTCTGCACATCGCAGGTTGTTAATAAGCCTTCCTCCCATCCTGATACCACCTTCTTCTTCCTACAATCCGCTCCTGTAATTATTTGCTCAGCATACAGATTGAATACGTGTGGTGAGAGGATACCACCCTGACACACCCCTCTCCTGCCGTTTTCCCTTGTTCTCTTCTCACCACTGTCTCTTGATCCATGCACAAGTCCTGCAGGAGCACAATGAAGTGTTCTGGAATTACCAGTTTTCTTAAGGCCATTCATGGTTATGACCCACAGTCAAATGCCTCAGCATAGCTAACAGAATACAAATAAACATTTTCCTGGTATCCTCTGCTTCCAACCAAGATCCATCTGACATCAGCAGTGATAGCGTTTGTTCCACATCCTCTTCTGAATCTGGCCTGAACTTCTGGCAGCTTCCTGTTCATAGACTGCTGCAACAGTTGTTGGATGATCTTCAGCAAAATTTCACTTGCATGTGATATGAATGATAACTGCTCTGTAATCTGAGCATTCTGCTGGGGTACCTTTGCTTGGAAAGGGCACAAACACGAATCTCTTCAGGCAGTTGGCCAGGTAGCGGGCTTCCAAATTTCTTGGCATAGACGGGCGAGTACTTCCAGTGCTTCACTGGCCTGTTGAAGCGTTTCCATTGGCTTTCCATCAATTCTTGGAGCCCTGTTTGCAGCTTCAGTGCAGCTTGAACTTTGTGCTTCAAGACCATTGTTCTTGCTCATCTACTACCTCTTTGTTTGTTTTCATATGCTACCTCTTGAAGGGTTAAAGGTTGACTCGTTCTTTTTGGTTCAGTGACTCGGTATTCTTTTGATGTTTCCTGAATCGTTCAATATTTTGACCATAGAATCTTTCAATATTGCAAGT
Source organism: Echinops telfairi (assembly GCF_000313985.2). Taxonomy (NCBI): domain Eukaryota; kingdom Metazoa; phylum Chordata; class Mammalia; order Afrosoricida; family Tenrecidae; genus Echinops; species Echinops telfairi. Next base: position 21,041,899 of record NW_022106189.1, on the reverse strand, counting down.
GGAGACTTGAATTTCTTCGTTAGGTTTAGTTCTTTGAAGATATGCCAAGTAGGTTCTTCCTTTTTGGTTTTCTAACGCGAGGCCTTTGACATTTCATTATAGTCTTGACTTTGTCTTCTCGAGCTGCCCTTTGAGACTGTCTCCTCAGCTCTCAGACTCCGCTTCTTCCATGTGCCTTAACCACTCGATACTTAACAGCAACTTTCAGAGTCGCTTCTGACATCCGCTTTGAGCTTTTCTTCTTTTTATTGACCTTTTTGCTTTCTTCCTGTATGGTATTGTGTGTGTGTGTGTGTGTGTGTGTGTGTGTGTGTGTGTAAGAGAAAGCTTTATATAAAAGAGCAATTGTATATTCGGATCATGATGGGGGGGGGCAGGAAGCATTTAGAACTAGAGGAAAGTTGTATTTTTCATCGTTGCTACATCGCACCCTGACTGGCTCGTCTCCTCCCCAAGACCCCTCTGCAAGGGGATCTCCAGGGACCTACAAATGGGCTTTGGGTCTCCACGCTGCACACTGTATGGTATTCTTGATATCTTCTCATAGCTTATCAGGTCTGTGGTCATTTGTGTTCGATAAGTCCAATCTCTTCCTGAAATTCAGGTGGGACAAACTCCAGGACATATTTTGGCTCTCGTAGACTTGTTTTAATTTTCTGCAGCTTCAACCACAACTAACATATGAGGAATTGATGGTCTGCCGCACAGTCTGCCCCTGGCCTGATTTTAGCTGCTGATATTGAGCTTGTCCGTTGTTTTTCCCACGGATGTAGTCCATTTGATTTCTGTGTATTCCAACAGGAGAAGGCCATGTGTGTAGTTGCCATTCTTGTTGTTGAAAGAAGTTACTTGCCACAGGCTATCAGAAATAGGGAAGGACACAAATACAGAGGAGTCACAAATTAACAAATGGGATATACTGAAGATAAAGCACCTGTGTACATCAAAAGAATTTACCAAGAGAGTAATAAGAGAGCCCACTGACTGGGAAAACGTATTTAGCAATGACACATCAGACAAAGGCCTTATTACTAAAATCTACAATACTCTGCTATCTTCCAAAAAGAAAAAAAACTTGAAGATAAACAAGCGGCCATCTAGCTGAGAAGCAACAAAGCCCACATGGAAGAAGCACACCAGCCTGTGTGATCACAGGGTATTGATGGGATCAGTTATCCGGCATCAAAGAACAAAAAAAAAAAAGAACAAAAAATCATATCATTGTGAATAAGGGGGAGTGTGGAGTGGAGACCCAAAGCCCATCTGTAGGCAACTGGACACCCCCTTACAGAAGGGTCGTGGGGAGGAGATGAGCCAGTCAGGGTGCAGTGTAGCAACAATGAAACATACAACTTTCCTCTAGTTCTTAAATGCTTCCTCCTCCCCCTCCACCACTATCATGATCCCAATTCTACCTTACAAATCCAGCTAGATCAGAGGATGTACACTGGTACAGATAAGAGCTAGAAACACAGGGAATCCAGGACAGATAAACCCCTCAGGACCAATAATGAGAGTAGCCATACCAGGAGGGGAAGGAGAAGGTGGGGTAAAAAGGGGAAACCGATCACAAGAATCTACATATAACCCCCTCCCTGGGGGACGGACAACAGAAAAGTGGGTAAAGGAAGACGTTGGACAGTATAAGACATGACAAAAGAATAATAATTTATAAATTATCAAGTGTTTGTGAGGGAGGGAGGCGGGGAGAGAAGGGAAAATATGAGGAGCTGATGCCAAGGGTTCAAGTAGAAAGAAAATGCTTTGAACATGATGATGGCAACAAATGTACAAATGGGCTTGACACAATGGATGGATGGATGGATTGTGATAAGAGTTGTACACGAGCCCCCAATAAAACGATTTTAAAAAGGTGAAAAAGAAAGAAGGTATTTGAATAGGATATTGGTCTTGCATAATTCTATCCTGTGGTCTCCAGCTGTTTCTATTACCAAGGCCTTTGTTTCCAACTTCTGTTCTTTCCTCTCTGTTTCCAGCGGTTTCCATTCCAGACGGCAGACGTCAGAATTCTTCCATTGCTTCATCACTAGCTTTAGTGGTTGGTGCATACATTTGAATAATAGTTGTGCTGACTGGCTTTCTCTTCTGGTGCAGCTTATGAAGGATGTTGGGCGCCTCAGAAGGACAGAGTCCTAAGTCCCAGCTGTCTACAGCATGTACCAGTGAGATAGCGCTTTCCTCATTGTGCTCCATGTTTACAAACCACCTGGGATTCCTTGTCTCCAACCCGCGTAATGTTCCTCAGGCTGGCGTGGACGTTCTGTGAGGGGACAGAGACCTGCTTTTGAGGGAGCAGGGCGGGAAATGGGAAGCACTCAGGGAATGACTCTGGGGCAGTGAGCACTGGGAGTCAGCAAGTGACAGAACTTGTGTCCTGGGAGGGAGTGCTTGTGTGTCTGAGGGGAGGAGGGGGACTCCTCCGGGTGCAGGCTCAGCTTGTGCAGACCCAGAAGGTGAGCCTGCTGCGGAAGTGGAGGCAGCAGGGGAGCTGGAGGCAGGCCAGAGCCAGAGCCAGAGGCACACAGCTCTGTGAGAAGCAACAGACACTTGTCAGAAGGCAGAATGATAAGGGAAGATGGAAGCCAGGGATGGCCAGGGGACAGGGGAGCTGAGAGGGGAGCCAGCAGGGGTGGCGGTGGTGGTGGTGTGTGTGTGTGTGTGTTGGGTGGGGGGGGAGCAGGCAGACACATGAATGGACTTGGTGACTGAACAGGCAGGCCTGGCTGAGGACGGAGACCAGCTCAGGATGGTGTCTGGGGTCTGACTTAGGCAGCAGAGGGGGGTGGGGGCACCAACAGGGCTGGGAGCACTGAGAGGAGGGGATGAAGGGTAGGAGCCAGTCTGAGGGTCTGATGGAACAGCTGGGGGAGCTGTCCACCCCTTGGGACAGCTGCAGAGAGGGGGAGGGGGTGGGGGAGGGAGATGAAAGCGTGTAGGAAGAGAGAGGATGAGGGTCGGAGGGAGAGCTCAGCCCACGCCCGATGGGACAGAGCCAGGGCTGGAGGGGCCAGGAGAGGAGAGACCTCTAGGCCCCAGTGAGTGGGGGGCAGTGGTCTCCTCTCCTCTTGAGCCTCACCAGCCTTGGCCTCCCTCACCCCAGCCTCTTACCCGGGAGGCTGGGCTGGCCAGGGGAGGAGGCGGAAGCCAAGTTGGTGCTAATCTGTTCTCAGCTCCTCAGAGCAGGAAATGGGGATGGCCAGGAGCCCCAGCAAGACAGCAAGGAGGTGGGACATAAGCAGGAACTTCCTGATTAAACACCAGAGGAGAGGGGGTGCATGCCCCCACTCCACACACCCCCACCCCCCGCAAAGAAAGCCCTGCCCTGGCTGCCTGAGCCTGGGGACTAGCCACCCTGACTCCCGGCCCCGTGTTCTCCTGGGTCCACAAAACCCAAGGTAGGGAGGGTGGTACTGCCTCAGTTTCCCCTCGAGAGGTGATTAGTGGCTTAGGTTCCCTGACAAGGATGGGGGAGGGGAGGCGGAGCTGGAGCTGCTGCAGCCACTTCAAGTCCCAGGGGACCTTGGGACTTTCCCTTTGCCCCCA
>NW_022106189.1:20990840-21038158 GCF_000313985.2 Echinops telfairi | reverse complement strand
TCGGCCAGGGTCCACACCTTCCCCGCCCTTCCCCTCCCTCCTATTAGTTTCTGGCTGAAGGAAACTGACAATCGGATGACGCCGTGCGGCCTTAGGACCTGCGGGTGGGGCCGGTGTGTGGGTGATGTAAGCGTCAGGAGATCTGGTCCTCCCCGCAGGTAGCCCTGAGGGTGTGAGAGAGACAGAAAGGAGCCTGAGACCACCTCCTGGGGCCTGGGCTTGGTCATCTGGTCCCTCCTTTTCTGTTCGAGGAGCCCACCGCAGCTGGCATGTGGTCAGCCTGACATTGGACCTCAGAGTCATCGACCCAGACTCAGGCACCCCTGCACCCACCGCTTCCTCCCCATTCATCTGGGGACCCTGAAGCCCAGAGGGGTCTGTGGAGACAGGCTGCAAAGACCATTGGGGGGTGGGGGGCAGAACTGAACCCAGCTTCCTGTGGGGTGGTCCAAGCTATGGGTGTACCCTCTTCCTGCACCCCCAGTGGGATGACTCCCGGAGGGGCTGTCAGTACACACACACCCCTTCCTCTCTCTCTTCCACTCACTCCCAGACCCCACCACAATTTTCCTGCCCCCCTCCCATCAGTGGCTCAGCCCTGCTGGGGTGCTGAGGTTTCTGGACAAGCCCTGACCCCTGATCCCATCCTGGTTATAAACTCCCCCTCCTGAGGATGGTCAAAGGGACCCAGACCTTCCCCACCTTCCCTCTCTGCCCTCTGCCCCCCCCTCCTCCCTCCCAGGGTCAACACCTCTGGCTAACAGGGTCAGCCTCTTCGCAGACCCAGCAGGACACCCCCCACCACCAGGGGGCAGGAAGCAGCTAGAACCTCACCCAACCTCACCCGCCTGCTGCCCTGTGTCTGTCCCCACTCCCCTTCAGTGTTAATCCAGAGACCTGGTAACCCTTTTCTCCCCCTTCCTTCTGGACTAACGCTCAAATTCATTCGGAGCACCAGCTTTGCGGAAGGAAGGCTATGGGTACAGTGGGAACCCCCAATCTGTTTTCGAACCCCCGGCGATTCTGCCTCTGAGTTCTTGCTGACCATTGGCAAGCTTTGTCCTCGGGCAGAATGTGTTTGAGAGGACTTGTTACCCACCCCCTCACTACCCAGGAAGGGGGAGTCTCACCCTCAGGGACTTGTAGCAGGTCCTGAGTGCACCCCTCATGGAAATTGGGGTGCTGGAGTTGCATAGTCCTGAGCCCTGGAAGACTTGGTGGGAGGGCTCAGACCTACTCTCAGCATTCTCCTGCTGTAATGTGCCAGCCAGGGTGCTGTGCCTGGTTCTGTAGTCCTTCCTGGAACCTGGAATAAATGATCTACTCTCCATTGGTGACAGTCTCCTTTCTCCCCCCATGTCCTATTAAGTCGCCAAGTGGCCCTGCCTCCTTGGACACCATCGTGGCCTCGTGCTGGTGGTCTCTGCATGGTTTGTCTTTGACCTAGTGAAGTATTAGTAAACAGGTCTCTATACACTTGAATCTGAATTTGAATTGTATTTAATTCGGGGTTCTCTTAGAAGGGAGCTCCGAGGGCGGCGCCCCATACGTGGGGAGTCATATTGTAGGGTGGGGGTTCTGTAAGAAAGAGAAAGGATGTGGAGACAGCACCGTGATCCGTTCCGGCACTGGACCAGATACAGCTGAATTGGAATCTGCCATTTACTTGTGACCTTGAGCCCATGACACTGTGTCTTGGAGTCTGGCTCTCTTCCTCTGTGAAATAAGGATTTATGCATTCAGTCACACCCGTCCCCCACTTATTAATCTGTTCATCCATCTACTGACTGATTTATTTGCAGTTTTAGTACCTTCATTAGATAATCAGCCACGAGTTTTCATCGCCGTTGACTGTCAGTAGGATTTTGAATGTGGTGACAGGCACATAGGTAACCAATGTACAGAGCTTCTTGGGTGAATCTTCATCCTCATTCCCTTTCTAGGACAACCATGCATGGGTACGGGAGGGGATGGGATGTTTCTGATTGCTTTGGCCCAGACAGCTTTGCTGAGCCTGGTGTTCCCATCTCCTCCATTGCAAACTTCTCCCTGGGAGCCTGAGGGCCGTACCGCGGATGTTGCTGTGGATGTGGATGGAGTCCTCTCTGCCCCCGACTTCGGTGATAGCCAAGCGGCCCTTCTTCTCATTTCCCTCTTTGCGGGAGCCTGGGTGCCGGGACCTGGCTGGGAAAGAAGCTTTATTCATTTATTAACCCATCGAGTCATCCACGGACTCTTTCATCTATATGTTTATTCATCCATCTGCCTATTTATGTGTCCATTCATTTATCCACCTGCTCCGCCTGCCCACCCACCCGCCCGCCCATTCAATCATCATTATGCACTATGTCCAGGCCCTGTACCTGGTCCAAGTGGACTGACTGGGCTCCGGAATAGATTTCTTGCAGTTAGTCCCCATTTTCACACTAACCAGTTTTTTGTTTTGTGTGTGTGTGTGTTTTGTTTTGTTTTTAATCATTTTATTGGGGGCTTATACAACTCTTATCACAATCCACACATACATCAGTTGTATAAAGCACATTTGTACATTGATTATACTCATCATTCTCCATGTTAACCAGTTTTGTAAGTTTTAGAAACCATGACTTCAAATGAATACAATGAGGAGAAGCTGCAGTATAGGCTTAGTATATAGATACGAAGTGTGCCATACAGTGTCTTGCCTCATTCATGCCCATGACAGAGGACAGTGTCACACTGAGGTGATCAGTGACACAGGCCATCACTGGCCACCGGGGAGGCCAGCCCCACAGCCTTGCATCACCACAACCTTCATTGGGATATAGCTGTAAAAACAGATTTTAAAAAACCCAACTCCATTTATAAGACGATATTTGAAACTTTGAATATTTTGGGCCATGCACAAACCATGTTTTATCTTGAAAATTCTAAAGCTGGCATTAGAGTGAGGAGTGGAGCTAAGAGGTTCCTGAGTGAGGCCAGTTTGGTCATCTTCTATCCATTTCTCCATAACTCCCAACTCCCACCAAATGATTGAATGGGACCATGAAAATGAGGTGTGTGAAATACTAATAGAGGGGATTGGTCAGTGTGTTAGTCTGGGTACTTTAGAGAAACAAATTCACAGAAACTCGTGCACAAGAGAGAGTTTTATATAAAGGTTAAGTGTGCATCAAGAAAACATCCCAACCCAGTACTGCCCAAGCCCGCAAGTCCAACATTAACCTCTATGTCTGACACCAATCCACAAAGTCCTCCTCCATCTCACAAAACAGATGCAACGATGCTGACTGCAGGAGGAAAGCCGAGTCAGTGAACCTGTAAGCATCTTAGCACTGGCAGGGATCTCCATGCGGCTGCTCCAGCACCCAGGGCTGCATCAGGGTAGGTCCATGTGGCTTCTCCTCAGGCATGTCTTGCAGGAAGTGAGCCTTGCCAGCTGAAACAGGGAACTGTCTAAGGCAACTGCACCCGGGTCTGGGCATCACAAAGCAAGAGACCTGAAAATTAGAAAGGCAAGGCTCACTGAGCCATTTATCCCTCCGCCGTTCAGTTAACCCCACATGTGTTTATCGGCCAGGTTGGCACAATCAACGAACTGCCTCAGTCAGCATTGCCACTCCTCTGGGAATAAGACAGCCAACTTAGAAGCAGGACCAGAGAGATTCCCGTGACTGCCACAAGAAAGCGAAAGGGCATCAGTGGAAGGAGCATGTGCGAGATCCCTGCTGGAAGTGGGGGGAGGGCGCATCAGAGGAGTTGCACAGCTGAGACTGAGGGGCAGTAAGGTAGAGTAGCGAGGGGGCTTCCTGACCCACAGAGGCAGAGACCAGAAAGAGTCTTGGCTGCTGGCTGAGACGAGGCGCTGCTGTGGACCAACAACTGTTTCCTTACTGTTTTCAGATCCTGACTTGTGCTAGGGAATCTGTTAACTTCTCACATAAACCCCCATAAGGGTGCGTGTTGCCTGTGAGTTCTGTGTGGCCATTGCAACTGGTCCTCAGGACCAGAAGAGAAGAGTGCCGTGGGAAGAACGCTCGGTGTGGGATTGGGTAAAAGAAGGATGGGAGTAGGGCTGTGCCTGACTTCTGCCTTATGGTACAGGCCTGGGCAGGTGTGGAGTTGGTTTGTCCTTCTTTGTTGTGTAATCAAAGGAGGTCAGACATGGCTCCGAGGCCATTTCTTCAACAGGAACCCCAGGGACGACATCTGTGGGAAGAGATGCTATTGAAGCTCGGTATTGTCAGTCAGAACAAGGCCAGGGGTTGGCTGTGGGACCGACTACGAATTGCTCATACACAAATGGAGGTTGAAGTAGAGGAAAATTAAAACGAGTCCATGAGCGCTAGAAGACAGCCTCGCGTCTACCCCTCCTGAATGTATAGACCGTGTCAGGAATAGAGTTGATACACTGAACACTAGCGAGCAAAGACTCTGGTCTTTGAGCTGTGGCATGGCAGCACGAGCCCCGTGCAAGAAGAAAGCAAAAACTCGTTCAAAAGACAGGAGAGAAAAGAAGGTCAAAATGGACGTCAGAAGAGCCCCTGAAAGTTGCTCTCAAGTGTACAGCAGCTCATGCGAGCAGAAGACATGAGAACGTACATGAGTTAAACAGAACAATTTTAAAGGTAGCACACGAAGATGAAATAAAGCCTTGGAATGAAATGTGCAAAGGAAGACAAGCAAAAGGGTAGAATGTGCTCGCGTATCTTAAACGGAAAGAACTGGGGGGCGGGATCAAGTCTTGAAATGCATGAATGAAGAATTAAAGGGTCGAGAATCATCAAAAGAAGATGACAGGAACATGTAGAGTCGCTGCACCAAACAGAATTGGTTGACATTCAGCCACTTCAAGAACTGATGGTTTGGTGAAAAAGAAACCCCAGCTGTTCTGAATGCCCGGGTGGACAATGCGGCTCCAGGGATTGACAGAACACCAGCTGAAATGTTTCAACAAGCTGATGCAACACTGGATGCACTCACTAGACTAAGCCAAGAAATTTGGAAGACCCGGCCAGCTGCCTGGATGAGATCCATTTGTGCCCATTCCAGAGAAAGGTGACTCAATTGAATACAGGTGTTATCACACAGTATCATTAATATCGCATGCAAGTAAAATGTTGCTGAGGATCAACAGACAGCTGTCAGAAATTCCAGGTGGATTGGGAAGAAGATGTGGAATGAGAGAACACTGCTAACATCAGATGGATCTTGGTTGAAAGCAAAAAATACCAGAAAGATGTTTCATTTGTGTGACTCATAACAAACTAAATGTGAACTCCAGAACACTTGGGTGTGTTCATGAGCTATCTGTACATAGACCAAGAGGCAGTCAATCAAACAGAACAAGGGTGTTACCAGCCCAGGGCTTGCTTGGTGGTAACAAAGCAAGAAAACAGGACAAAGACCGCAGGAGTGGGAAAGGGAGGAGAGATTTACTTTGGTTGATCAAGCAGGGAGCAACAAGGGACTTACAACAAAAAGCAATGAAAAAAAAATGGGATTTGCAGCTTTACATGTGTATACCAGGAATTGAGGGGGCTATGAATAGACTATGAATAGCATCTACATAGCAGATTTCCAAAGAATGATCATGAACGTGCAGGTTTATGATTCTTGGCCTGGAAATGGCTGGTCAGGCTCCGCACTTGTAAATATTGGAGTCGTGCTGATCCTTTTCCTGTGACTCTTTGTTCCCTGCCCAATATTCTTTTATTCCAAGGTCAGTTGTAGGTCACAAGTGTCCTTTCTCCGCAGCATGTTCAGCGGGGCCACACCTGGATAGAGCTATCAGTTGTTGGGGCAGGATACTTTCCTGAAAGAAAGGGTGCCAGAGAAACAGGCTATCAGGAGGGAACCGACTGGCTAATTAGGGACGACCTCTGAGATCTCTGCTTCAATATTCTCTGACAATCTCTCAAATCCTAAGGGTAGGCTCCCTGGGCAAGCTGTGGAATGTACCGCTCTATACAGGACGAAGAAGTCTGAAGACGGATCAGTGCCTTTGGGTTATGGGGCTGGAGAAGAGTATCGGTGAGTACGATGGGCTGCCAAAAGAACACACACATTTATCCTGGAAGAATACGGTCCAGATTTTATCTCACGTACTTTGTCCCTGGGAAAGGACACGAGGCTTCGTGAAGATGGCTCACACATCGGAGCAACTGTGGAGCTAAGGCATCCCAGGGTCTTGCGCAGGGTGGTGGCTATGAGTCAGCACCCATTCAAGGGCACCCAACAACCGCAAGCAGCTGGAGATTGGAGTCAAGAGGATTCTGCATAGTTTACAATCAGGAAAACAAACAAACCAACAAACCCTCTGTGTCAGGATTGCATCCTCTCATCACACGCATTCCATCTGTATGCGGAGCAGATCACCTGTTCTCAGGAGGATGATCTGAAGAACCTGGTACCCGGCTCGGAGGAAGGCCCGTTTACCAGCTTCGATAGACAGATGACACAGGCTTGCTTGCTGAAAGCCAAAAGAACTGGAAGCACATATGGGTCAAGATCTCTGACTACAGCCCTCAGTCTGGATCATAACTGAACGTCAAGAATACCCAAAATCCTCCACCTGGCCCCCTAGACACCATCAGGATAATGGGAGGAAAGATCAAAGTGGTTACGGATTTCATTTTACTGAGCTCTACAATCAATGCTCATGGAAGCAGCAGTCAAGAAACCAAATGACATATTGCAGTGGCCGAATCTGACGGCAAGACTTCAGGTGCTATCGAGTGAAGGTTTGAGGAGGAAGGGGTGCCTGACCCCCACCACAGTCATTCCCTGCGAAAACTGGACCATGAATAAGAAAAAAAACAAAAACAAGAATTGTGGTGTTGGAGGGGAATCTTGAAAAGTCCCACAGACTACCAGACTCTGTCTCACATGCAGCAGAGACCAGCCCCTGAACCAGGTCATCGTGCTTGGTAAAGAGAGGGTGCTCTAGGAAGGAGGAAGAACTCTGATAGATTGACACGTGGCTGCCACAAGGAGCTCAAACATGCCAATTGTCGCCACAGCACAGGACCAGATAGTGTCTCTGTGCTCTGTATGGCCGCGATGAGTCCGAGACACTTAATAATAATAACAGCAACGCTTGCCTGTCTGAAGACAGCGGCAGCTCAGGGATAGACGTCTGGCCTCCCGTGTGGAAGACCTAGGTTTAGTCCTGGCCAGTGCCCCTCATCCACAGCCACCATCTGTGTGTCAGTGGAGACTTGTGCATTGCTACGATGCTGCACAGGTTTCAAGGGAGCCTCCAGATCAAGATGGACTCTGAACAACGGCCCACACTGCACCCTCTCACGGGGATGGCTCAGGCGCAGGGGGGTTTTCTTCTGCTGTGCTTGGGGTTGCCAATAGGGGACCAACTTGATGACAACTATTAGCACAGCCATTTGCTTGTCTAGTGGTGATTTGTATAGGGCTGATGCCCAAAGGCAGAGGGGGCAGGGTGATCGATGGGCAAAGACACAGAAAGGTCCAGGCATCTGCAATAGAGGCTATTGACTTTCGCCATATCTGCTGGGCCTATAGCTGTGCTGAACAATAAAGCCAAGGGGAAGATGGGGGGGGGGGCGCGCATAATCAGAGGGAGACGAGGCCCAGGGACATAGGCACTGGGCCTGCTGGTAAGGTAGTGGGGCAGGGGAAGCCTCCACCAACCTTGGCTCAGCCCTGGAGTCAGCAAGTACCACCCCTCAAGCCGCTGTCTCCCTAGGCTCAGCTCATCACGTAGGACACTAAGTCAGTGCCTGCCTGGTGTTCACTTCTGAGCTCTGTGGTGCTTGCCCGCAGGACCTCACACTGGGTGGCAGATGCCGCTCGCTCGTGTCCCCCCCATCCCCAGCCTGGGACACCCTTCCTTGCTATCAGCCCATGTCTGTATCCCTGGGATTGCCCTGGGCTGATGAGAGCTACCTTACCTGGAGCTTCCTGGGAGATTATGAGCAATGGTTGATTGAGGGTGGTATTGCAGCCCAGCTCGGCCGGCCCCTCTGTGTGAGGAAACTTGGACAGTGCTGTCCATGCTTCTGAGCTCCCTGTGGGATCAACCTGGGGCACCTCTGAAGCCTCCTCTCTGCTCTCCTTGGTCCCCTGCCTTTCCCCTCACTTTCTTACAGGTTTCTGATTGTCAATAAACGATGTGCACCAGCATTCCCACCTCACGATCTGCTTGGCCTAAGATCCCCACAGCCTTTTCCTGGTGGGCTCTCCTGAAGACTAACACCAGGGCAGGTTGGGGTCAGGGGTCTAGTCTTTGGAGGACAGAGCCTTCTGGAAGTGATCAAGTGTGAATTGGGGCCACGAAAGGTTGAGGAAGACTTTGTCAGCAGAACGGGGTTCGCTACAAGGGAGACGCCTGGCCTGATGTCATTGCTGTGGGCGAAGGCAAGGACACAGTGGGCAAAAACAGCCCCAGGAGTAAAAAAGCCTTGAGTCCGGAAAAGGCAGAGGCTGGTCCTGTGGCTGGAGGGTAGGGCTGGGGGAGGAGGGGAGGCGATGAGATGAGGAAGGAAGCTGGGCCCGAGCAGAGGGAGGGGACTTTGTGTCTCTCACCTCCACACCTCCGCCTTGCACACACAGCAGTGGTGTTGGTTGGCTGAGCCCAGGCAGGGCCTGGGCAGCCTCAGCAACAAGCTCTGGCAGACTCTCCAGGTCTACTGGACTTGGCACGAGTTGATACCCATTCACTGCCCTTGCCGAGAGCCAAGATCAGGCCGGGTCGGAGTACAGTAGGGGCCTCCCTGGGGGTAGGGGCCTCCCTGGGAGTAGGGGGGCAGGTCATTGTGGTCTGTAAATAGGTTAGATGGTCAGGAAACGGGAAATCCTGAAGTACAATGAAACCAAGAGCACAGGGGTTTCCTCCAGGCGCGGGTTGGTCCAAAGAGCCTTCTTGGGCCGAACGCCTGCCTGCAAGCTCTCTTGACCGCTGCTTTGGACAGCAACGGCTTCCTGCTGTCCTCAGACACCTCAGGGCCCAACCTACACAGCCACTCTCGCTGACTCAGAACGGACTCGGTGGCACCCCAGAACCACTGCAGGGCTTCAGAGGATTGTTGTTTTCTTCTCTGTGTTTTTGAGTTTGTTCTCATGTCTCTACAACTCTGTGATCGCCCGGGAGAAGAGGGGCTTTCTACCCCCATCCACAGTGACAGTCTCAGAAGCCCAAGGGGGCAAGTCTACCTTGTCCTCCAGGGCCACTTTGAGCCCGAATCTACTTGATGGCAGCGAGTCATCATCACAGGAGGGAAAGCTACCACAACAAAGCCTCCTGCAATACCCATTCTCAAAGTTTACGAGCATTTCTCAGGAGGTAGGGGAGATGTTGATAACCTCGTGTTGAGGGGAAGACAGGATGCGATCTTGTCTGCAGCTGCGGTTAAAGATGAAGAGCTGGCGGCAGGAAGGGGCGGGGAGGAAGGAGAAGGTGTGTTAGCGCTCAGGGCTCTGGGAAGCCATATGGCTCCAGCCCTGCCCAGCTACAGAATGTAGGACACCCCACCCCCAGCTCGCTGGGTTTCCTACTGCTGCCGTGAGACGTGACCACACACCTGGTGAGTGAAAACAGCTGGCCTTGTTGTAGACCAGAAGGTCGACATGAACCTCGAGGGACTCCCATGGAGATTAGGACCTGGAGAGCCGTTGGAATAAGCCAGCCTCTGACAATCGCAGGGTTCGTAGGCTCAGTTGTATGGTTCTAATACATAAAGAGCACAGTAAAGTCAAAGAGAGTAGGAGAGAGAATAAAGGGGTCAGACACATTTTATAGTAGCATGCTCACCTCCGGGACGGCCATGATCTCGGCAGCCAAGTCCTCACAGAGAGAGGAGGTGAGAATATATTTCTCACCAAGGCTTATATATCCTTAGGGGTATGCAAGTCCCCCTGATTACAGGTAAGCACATATATAACAGGAAGGGGTTGTACCGTAGGCAATAGAAGCAATGGGAAGGGGGTGGTTTAGGGGTGTACACGCAATAGGAAGGGGAAGGACTAGGGGTACACATGTGACATGGTGGACGGATCTTAGATTCAAGATAGCAGTCTAACTTTGATTCACCTTGATCTGGCTTGACTTTGTCTCTGGGCTCCCCTTCAGCGAAACAATCCACTATCCTTATCAGTAGGGTGTGAGCCCCATCTATGGTGGGACAGACAATAGTGTCTGATTGCTCTATATGGCTGATGCCCTCAGGGAGATAATCTCTAAGCAGCTGACCTAACACCTTGCACTAGCAAGCAGGTGACAACTTGGGAAATCTTTCTGTATCCCTCAGTTAGTTTGCCTGGCACTCTGGAAATCCATCATCGGCCTGCTGGGTAGGAGAGTCTCGTGGTCATCTGGGCATTCCTGATCAGAGATGTCCCTTCCACTTTCCTACTGCCTTCTCTGAAATTTGTTAAGTGAACCTAAAAGTAGAAAGAAGAGTACAATTCACACTAATGTCCCGACCATGGCATGTAGATTTGGAGCCTGGGGCAAACCAAATGTTGGTGTGACTGGAGAGGGAATGATTTCTGGAAAGGCATGGATCTGTGGAGACACTGCAGCCACGCCTCTGTGGCTGCAGTGAGATGAGCTAGTGAAAGAAGCAACACCCGCCCCCAGCTATGACGCCTTTGCTCTCTGGTTCACACAAGGAGAATCACAGAATGGCAGGGTAGAGCAGTCTGTCTCTGAGCCCCTACTGTTCCAGGGTAGCTGGTCTGACTTCCAACTGCCAACTCCACTATCTCACCACATGAGGGTTCATCTCGCAGTGGAAGGAGGCCCTGTCCACTCGTGAGGCAAGCCAGGGGAGCCAGGGAATTAGCACTTGGGGAGTGGCAAGCGATGGTTCCTGGGAGCTGGTGTTCACGAATCAGCCTCCTCCCTCTCAGGTGGGAAAACTAAGGTGGGTGTTCTGTGTCACTGCCCAGCATTCCCCAGGGGAAATCAAAACCCGTGCCTGTCATATTCAAACTGTAGTGTTGGTAAGAAATATTGAATGAACAAATGCATTATAGAAGAAATGGAACCAGAATGTTCCTTTGTCATGAGAACAGGTCACTTCTTTTGGAAACCACCAAGAAAACTAAATTTCTGGAAAAGGACATTGTGTACGGTCAAGTAAAGCATCAGCAAAAAATGCAGGAAACTCTCAATGTGAGGACTTGGTACAAAAGCCACAACAATGAACTTGAACATGCCAGCAGTTATGAAGGTAGTGCAGGCCCGGGTAACATTTCACTCTGTTACACAAAAGGTCACTCTGAGTTGGGGAAGACTTGGCACCACCTAACGACAGCAACAACATAGACTTTAAAATCATATCGTAAAGAAAATATCACGTTAGAAATATACCCTTATCTCATTCATTATATTCTATCAAACAATTAGGTTCTAATTTTAGCATGACCCTTCTGACGTCCAATTTTCCACCAAATGTTTTGGGATGGGTTCTTTAGAGGAGCAAAATAAGTTTTTATATATATGTATGTTGATAAATATATATAGGTTTATCCATATAACACTTCAAGGTCTATCTTGACATTTCAAGATAGATTTTGAAGTATAATGCTGTCTGTGATAGAATATTATCTCTCTGCATACGAAGAAATCCAGTCAATACAGCTA
This sequence comes from Echinops telfairi, assembly GCF_000313985.2. Lineage (NCBI taxonomy): Eukaryota > Metazoa > Chordata > Mammalia > Afrosoricida > Tenrecidae > Echinops > Echinops telfairi. The sequence goes on along the minus strand of NW_022106189.1, from coordinate 21,026,553 downwards.
TTATTCAAATTGGTGCACCAAAAATTGAAGAATTCTACAAAGTCTTCAGTCTGAAATTGACCAAATATGTAATCAAGATACATTGATAATTATTAGCAATTGAAATGCAAAAGTTGGAAACAAACTGCTGTTGGAAAATACGGCCTTGGTGATCAAAATGAAGCTGGCAATCACATGATCACATGATAGAATTTTGCAAGACCAATGATTTCATCATTGCAAATACCTTTTTTCGACAACACAAAAAACGTGATGATACACGTTGAATTCTCCAGAAGGAATAGACGGAAATCAAATTGATTACATCTGTGGGAAGAGCCGATGGAGAAGTCCAATACCAGCAGCTCAAACCAAGCCAAAGGCTCCCTGTGGAACAGACCATCAGTTGCTTGTCTTTTCCGACTGAAGTTGAAGAAAATGAAGACAAATCCATGAGAGTCAAAAACCTTGAGTCTATCCTACCTGAATTTCGAGACTGAACAGATTTGACTCATTGAGCACTAATGGAAAGAAGATGGAAAGAATACACAGTCACTGTACCAAAAAGACCCACGGTGATCAACGTCCAACCATTTCAAGAGGTAGCATACGAGCAAGAATCAGTGGTGCTGAAGCAAGAAGTCAAAGCTCCACTGAAGACATTAGCCGAAACAAAGGTTCCAGGAACGGATCGGACACCAATGGAAATCTTTCCACAAGCTGATGAAGCACTGGAAGCTCTCACTGGTCTGTGCCAAGAACTTTGGAAGACAGCTACCTGGCCAACTGAGTGAAAGAGTGCCCTATTTGAACCCATTTGAACGAATGATGACTCAATAGAGTACATAAGAGGAAATGGAATAAGGGGCATTATTGCTTATGTCAGATGGATATTGATTGAAAGCAGAGAATGCCAACAGATGTTTCCTTGTGTTTTATTGACTATAACAAGACATTTAACTATGCGGCCCATAATAAACTATGGAAAATCTTGAGAAGAATGGGATTCCAGTGCACTTTGTTGTGCTCCTGTGGAATCTGTACTTGGATCAGGAGGCAATTGTGGAAACAGAGTAAAAGAATACTGCCTGGTTTAAAATCAAGAAAGGTGGGTGTCAGGGTTGTATCCCCTCCCCATACTTATTCAATCTCTATGCTGAGCAAATCATCAGAGCAATTGGGTTGCATGAAGAAGAACTCTACATCAAGATTGGGGGAAGGCTTATTCATAACCTGTGATAGGCAGATGCCACAACTGTGCTTGATGAAAGTGAGGAGGATTTAAAGCAATTGCTGACGAAGAGCAAGGATTGCAGTCTTCAGTAGGGATCACAACTCAATGTAAAGAAAACAAAAAGCCTCATAAGTAGCATTATGATAAACAGAGAAAAGACAGGTTGTCCGGGATTTTGTTTTGCTTGGATCCAAAGTCAATGTTCATGGAGCAGCAGTCAGACATCAATGGACCCATCGCATCGGGTAGATCTGCCACATAAGACCTCTTTAAAGTGTTGAAAGGCAAATATGTGACTTTGAGGACTGTACCTCACGCCATGGTACTTTCCACTGCCTCATCTCCATATGAAAGTTGGACATCGAGTAAGGAAGACCAAAGAAGAAGCCGTGCATTTGAGTTATGGTGCTGCTGAGGAATATTGAAAGGACCGTGGACTGCCAAAAGGACAGATAAATCTGTCTCAGAAGAAGTTACAGCCCGAATGCTCCTTAGAGGCAAGGATGGTAAGACATTGTCTCAAATACTTCGGACCGTTTTTTCGGGAGAGACCAGTCCCTGGAGAAGGACATCATGCTCGGTAGAGTGAAAAGGAGATGGAGTCACACAGTGACTGCAACAGTGATGCGATGGGTTCGTTTGTGCCAGCAGGACTCACACATAGCAGTGGTAAAGATGGCACAGTGTTTCGTTGTGCTAACCTGGAGTCTCTATGGGTGCCAATCAACTCAACAGCCACTCACCCAACCTCAGCTGCAAGTGGGTCGTGGTTTTGCCTTGTGGTTTCGATTCGCATTTCCCTGATTGCTAACGAAGCTGAGCATGCTCTTTGGCCCTTTGGATGTTCTTTCTTGAAGAAATGAAGAAGCACCGGGCAAGTCTTTTTACCCATATTTCTACCGAATCTCCTTTTCTTCTTATTGTTTTGAAGGAGTTCTTTACATATTTCGGACACAACTTCTTTGTTGGACATACATATTGCAACTATCTTGTTTTACTCTGGGGCTTCATTGTTGGTTCTCTTGGTTTCCGGTGACCAGAAGCTCTTCTTGGGAACGAGTTGCTTTCTAAGATCATCTAGAAAAGATTTGCTCAGGAATGGAAATAGGAGGCCCAGCAAGGGGGAGGGAAGAGCGCTGTCCCACGGGAGGGCTTGCAGCTCCCGATGGGAAACAAACAAACAAGCAAAACAACAGATTAAGATTTGACTGGCAAAGAGATGTGATCGGCACACCCTTACCCTACCCACAATAAGCACGTAATAGACGGAAGGTTTATCTACAGTGTCATCTAACCCCGGCCCATTGGGAAGCCGTAGCCCCAGAAAAAACGACTCCATCTGTATTAAATATCCTTGCCTCCTTTTCTTTCCCAACCAATTCCATTGGGAGGCTGCCATGCGGCGTCCAAACTCGGAACTCACTGAGGGTCATTGTAGGCCATTGTGTCGTCTGAAATAATACTTCCCTGTTTAAAATAAAGGCATCCTAGAGCAGCAGGTAAATGGAGGAGCCTTTATAAAAACTTGCATATATATAAAGGCACTTCCTCTTTTCCGCAAGATTTTTTTTTTTTTTTGCAAGGAGGGGGCAGAAACTTGCCTAATATTTGGGCAAAGGCGTTCTTGTGGTGCCATGATTAAGTGCTCAGTTGCTAACCAAAAGGTTGGAAGTTCAATTCAAACTTACCCAAGGGCTCTCCAGGAGAAACTTGACCATCTGCTTCTTTAACGATTACTGCCTAGAATCCCGTCCCACTGAGGACGGGGGCGGGCAGGGCGGGGTGGACAGTTCTACTCTGTCCCATGGGGTCGCTATGAATCAAAATCGACTGGACAGTCAGATTCAGCCAGAGCCAGTCTGTAGATAGACCACTGTTGTCATAGAGGAAGATTGGAAAGTCCTCAAAGTTCTGATTGCAGTAGAGTCCGCCGTCCATGTGATACTGAGGAGCCGTTCAATGGACAAGATGCTGGGCTTACAGGCAGAGAACCAAGCGGGAGAACAGGGCATGGCAGACACAAGGGTGCCCCTCGAACGGTCTTGCGCAGTCTACCTGGAAGAGATCATGCCTGCGGTAGCAAGGAGGGCGGGGATGGGGGACACAGATGGAGAGCAAGAGATGTGTTCCCGGGGCCCCAACAACTTTTAATCCATAGATATCTATTATTTATTCCAACAACAACAACAAAACCCTGACTTCGATCGATGAAAAAAGTATAAAACATAAGAATTTGAAAATAAATAAAAATCTTCATCCTAAGAAAGGTCGTCTATCATTTTGCCTGAGCCTTTGCATGCCCCAGGGAGCCCCGGTGGCATAGCGGTTGTGCCAGGGGCTATCAACCACAGGTCAGACGTTTGAAACCACCAGCTAGCTGCTCCTTGGGAGAAAGAGGAAGTTTTCTAGTCCTGTAAAGACGTGGGTCCGGAAACCTACAGAGGCAGTTCTACTCTGTCCTGTAGGCTTGGTGTGAGTCGGAATAGACGACGGCGGTGAGCTTTGTTTTTGTTTTTATTTTCAGAAGTTCCCTTTAAAAGTATCAAGGTTTCTCTCTGCCCCCTACTGTGGGGTAAGGACCAAGGTGAGGGGCTAACCGTAGGGGTGTCTCCTTTTGGTGCTTTGCTGTGTACGATGGGGCACCTATCTGTGCCCCCTAGTAGGCCAGGAGGAGGCAAATTTAGACGGACTTCTCATGAGACTAGGGGCTGCAGGGCCACGGACCCTTTATGAACCGGTTATCCCACTGCACAGCTGTTGTTTGCTGACACATCCTCCACCCGGGTCTATGCACTCCTGAAGGCCATGTTTCTGTCTCTCTGAACCCTCCCCGACGAATTCTGCGCTCGGATTCACACCACGTCCAAACGGCAGTTCAGCCTTCCTCAAAGGACTCAAATGGTGTCCCTTTTAGATGCTCTGTGAGTTGGGGGAGCGGAAAGAAGTCTGACTGAAGCCAGATCAGATGGGCAACCAATTCTTGGCATAACTCTTTTGACTTTTTCCTCACCGGTGCAGTTGGCAATTTCCTTTCTTTCTTTCTATTTTTTTTATAAACATTTTCTTCCCGTTGCATGTCCTTTGAGAACATGTCAAAATTACCCAGTTGGGATTTCAAACCACAGTTGCTAGACTCTTTAGAACAGTGGTTCTCAACCTTCCTCATGCCCTGACCCTTTCATACAGTTCCTCATGTTGTGGTGACCCCCCCCAACCATAAAATTATTTTCATTGCTACTTCATAACTGCAATTTTGCTACTGTGATGAATTGTAATGCAAATATATGATACGCAGAGTGTGTTTTCATTGTTACAAATTGAACGTAATGAAATATAATTAAAGCATAGTGATTAATCACAAAACAATATGGAATTTATATATTGTGAAATATTTGTGTGTTTTCTGATGGTCTTAGGCGACCCCTGTGAAAGGGTTGTTTGATCCCTCCCCCAAAGGGGACGAGACCCATAGGTTGAGAACCGCTGCTTTAGAACCTCTGCCCTGAATTTAACTGACCAAACAGATCCCCTCAGGAGTCATGGTTTTGATTGGATCCTTTTTTGGGAAAGCACCTGAGACTAAGGCCAGAAACCAAGCGGACTGGGGCAACTTGTCGGCTGCCACGCCCTGATCACAAACACATGTTTAAACATGTTATGTTTGGAATAAGCCTCTGTATGAGCTGGAACCCCAGTGGGGTTTTCATACCCTTGTGTACGTGTCTACGTATGTCTATAGCCAAATCCGTTCCCGTCAAGTCTATTCTACCCACAGGACAGAATCGAACTCACCAACCGATGGGGTTTCCAAGGCTGGATGCAGATTGCAACATCTTTGTTTTTCCCCACAGAGAAGCTAGTGTTTCCAACTGCTTGACCTTGCAGTCAGCCGGCCAGGTCCTTGACCTCTGCACTACCAGTGATTTAGGCGGGGAGTGTGAGAGGGCTTCAGGAAGTCCACGGAAAGACCAAACGAACGGAGGTGGTGGTGGTCAAGTGCCGGCAGGTCAGTTCTGACTCCTCGGACCTTTGTTCACGAGAATGAAGCCCTGCCCGGTCCTGAGCCACCCTCACAGTCGCTGACCTGTGTGATCTCTTGTTGCACCCACCCACTGTGTCAGGCCGGCTTGTCGACGGTCTTCCTGTCTCTGCTGCCTCTCTACCAAGCATGACGCTGAGATGAAGTCTCACCATCCTTGCCCCGAAGGAGCATTCGGGCTGTACTTCTTCTAAGACGGATTTTAAATGAAACGATAATGGAAGTAACCCCCCCATCCTCACCCCCAATTGTTGAAGCCCCCTTGGGTGTGCGTGTGTCCAACGCTAGATTTCTTTGTGTGTTTTGTTTTGCTTTGATGAGGAAAGGTGGCCTGGAATGTCATGATGTGGGTCCTACGCAGCATTTTCCTGGGTGGAGCCAGTAAGTATTTCAGGCCTGGGGGTAGATGATCTGATGAGCCCCTCTGGCCTTATACAATGAAATTGGCTACCTAGCCTCCGTCATATTGGTCCTGGCTCATGGCCACCCTGTAGGACAGGCAGAACTGCCCCTGTGGGTTTCTGAGACTGCAGATCTTTAAGGAGACGTACGAAGCAATGAGCTGGCTGTGTCCCCAACAGCACTGTATGGACCCAAAAGGCAGTGGACTCGACTTGGCCCACAGACTGCCATGTGTTCATTCCTGCCATTGGTTCGGGCTGGGGAGGGTACTGGGCTGAGGGTTAGTTTTCTTGTCACCCCAACTTCTGATTTGCTGTGTGGCCTTGGACAAGGTGCTGCCGCTCTGTCTGACAGAGACCCCATCTTCCACTCGCTGGGTGAACTGCAGGGGGTGCGGGAACACCTGGACTAGGAAAAGGTGTGTCCCCTGGGCATCCCGGGGCAGGAGCTGATGGCTTGCTGAAGGCCTGACGCCAGGCCATGCCACTTTGGCAGAGGAAAGAAGGGTGTGGGGGCAGCCAGCAGTGTGACCTGAAACACAAACAGTCTCCAGAGAGGGGCTGAAACCACCCAGTCGGTGAAAACACGCTTGTCAGGTTTCTGGCCTGCCCCTGGCTGGTCTCCACCGGCAATCGTGGGCCGTGGCTGAAGCCTCTCAATCCTGGCCACGTGCCCCAGGGCTTGGATCATAGCCAAAGGGTCCTCCTTCTCAGGGGCCACATGCCCCCAGCCTCATGGAGGAAGTCCCCACCTCACTAGGGGGCTACCTAATAGCCTAGGAGGGGCCGGGAGACATCAGGCTAGCTGTGGTGTGACCTGGCAAGGCCATTTGGAAGCCCACTTCCAGGGACCTAAGAAATTTCACCTTCTCTCCAGGCCTGTCTGTCAAGCCCAAGCATGAAACAGAACAACTCCAGAAGCCGTCTGAGAGAAAGCAGCACCTGCAGGGCCCACAGTGGTCAGGGTCAAGGACTCAACAGGGGTGTCAAGGTCCTGGGAGACCAGCCACACAGAGTGCTAGCTGGCACCCTCGCTAGGGGGTATAGGGCAGGGAGAGCACTGCTCAGGGATGCGTGCTCAGACGCACGTGGCCCTGCCATTAACGGGGCAGCAGCAGGCATGAGGCGGGAGCAGTACCCCATCCTCTCTCTGCTCCAGCAGGATCCCATTCTCCCCAGGCTCCAGCCGGAGCCTCCCACTGGGCAGCCCCACCAGAAGCCGGAGGGCAGCAGAGTCTGGGACGAGGCAATGGGTTCCCGGGGCCACGTGCCCAGGACAGAGCAGGTGGCGTAGGGTGGGGATGGCTGTGGAAGCAAGTAAAGATTGAACACATCTGTGCCCAAAGTTTTCCCTGGTTTGGAAATAGGCTCCCTTAGTATGGATTCCCAAACCTGCTTGATTTAAGAACCAGAGCTGGATCCCAGGCTTGCCAGCCTTCTGTTGACAGCCACCCTCCCCTGGACATGCGGGGCAGCCGCAGGGCTGCATCATGTGATCCCCGGAGACCACAGTGAGTCAGGCAGGGGGCCTGGGGACAGGCGTGTGCAGCCTCAGCTCTTCTGACACCTCCCGTGGCATGTTTGGGGCAGCTCTGTTTCTCTACGCCACCTGCTCCGTCCTGGGAGCAGTTACACACGCACGCACGCACGCACGCACGCACGCACGCACTGACTTTGGTGAAGAAAGGAGAAGGTCGATTGCATTTCTTTTAGTGACAGATCAAGGAAAATCCAGCTCAGAGTTGGTTGACCAAAGAGAGGGATTTTATTGGCTTTCGTCACTGCACTGGATCTTGCAGGAGTAAGGCCACTGGCTTCAGGTCAGGCTGCATCATGGGGCTCCAACAAGATCCTATTTCTTAAAAGAAAAAAGATCCTATTTCTGTCTTGCAGTTCTGCCCCTGTGGGGACCAGGGTCAGAGATAATGGGCATCATATTGACTTGGACCATCACCCATCCCTGGGAAACACGGGGGTGGGGGGTGGGCTTGGGTCTCACTTGCTCCTGGAGCTGGTGGGGAGGGGCAATAGTTCTGGAATTCATGACATTGTGGGAAGGGAGGGCCCTTCTGAAGAACAGTCCATTTTTGTGATCAACTGATGATGGGATGGGCGACCAGGCAGGCAGTAAACACAGCCTTGCGCTCAAACCTCTGCACGTCCAACCTTTTGCAGGCTCTTAGCCTTGCTCCGGGAACAGGGTCTCCCTGCTTGGAAAATCTCACTGTCCCATAGCCCGTTCCAACTTGTCTCAGCCCTGTAGGACAGGAAGCCACTGTTCCTGTGGTTTCTGAGACTGTAACTCTTCATGAGAACAGAAAGCCGGGTCTTTCCCCCGCCGCCGAAGGGCTGGCTGGTGGCTTAGAACTGCTGCACCTAGATCATCAAGACGGCGCTCAATGCAGCACACCTGGAACCGCAGCGTGTCTTGGGGCATCCCAGTACAAAAATAAATTACATGAAAGCCTCAGGCTGGTTAAAGCAAGACCCCACAAGGTCCTGGACTTCAGGCACGGCTGGATGCAGGTGCCCCAATGATGCTCCCCAGCCTCTCCTCCTCTGGGGGGCCCTGGTGGGCCTGACTTGGTTTCCTGCCCATGCTGAGCTAAGCACTGGGCCGCAAGTCCATCCGGTCACTAAGGGGTGGGTCAAGCCTTGCAGAATGCGTGGACGGAGAGAGGGGCAGAGGGAGGGGTGTTCTCTCAGGACAATGGAGGGCTGTTGGCAGAGGGGGGGGGGGGCGGCTGCCAGAAGTACTTTCCCTCCAGATGGGTGAAGAAATGCCCTTTGTCCAGAAAGCCTGATTCATCACAGGCTCCTGCCCTCAGTTCTTCCAAAGAGCAGATAAGGGAGGCCCCAGGGAGGGAGGGGGAAGGGGGCTCTGTGTGTGTGTGTGTGTGTGTGTATTGTGGTCTCAAGATACTCCGGGAGTGACCTCTCCAGGCCCTGATGTCTTCGGAGGACGGACCTGTACATATTTGGGAGATGAAATTGTCAGTCGGCTACTGCCCTCCTGGCCCACTACTCCATGAACTCTCCCTGGAATCCAGTTTGGTGCCAGCATCCATGCTGGGAAGGGAACACTTGCTTTTACTCGAGAGGGGCCTCTGTGAGCTCGGCTGTTAGTTAGGGGAAAACTTGGGTGGCTATTTCTGGCAAAGACTGAGGTGGGTGAAAAATGTGGGGGTGGGGGTGGGGGTGTCAGGTCACTTAGGATGGAAACCTGACCCTCTCATCCAGGGCCCCGGGAAGAGGTGCTCAAGTTGTGGGTGAGGGTGGGGGCCCAGGCCCAGCAGCTCTACCCCCAGGTCTGGCAGGGTGAGGCCTGAGCAGCTGGGAGCTGGGCAGGAGGGGCAGGAATCTTCCTCCTCTTGGACACCTGTCCCCAGGCTGGCTGACCTTTGGCCCCATTGCAGGGGCACGCTCAGAGAGGAAGGCAGGAAGGTGTAGAAGGCTCCTCACCAGGTACGCCACTGAAAACTGTGACATGAGGAGTCCCTGCATGGCGCAAACGCTTAAGCAGCCAGCAACTTGGCCAAGGGCTGGTAGTTGGCATCGATCCCGCGTCGCCTGGGAGGAAAGGCCAGGCAATCTATTTCTGAAAGGTCACCACCATTGAGCCCCCATGCAGCAGTTTACTTGGAAACACCTGGGGACACCCTGGGTGGGAATCAACCCTACAGGTCAGCTGGTTTTGGTAACTCACTAGGGAGAGCTTTCCTGTGTCCAGGTGTCAGCTCCCTGAAACCTCAGGACGGCAGACGTGGCATGGCTCTTGGCTTCACTCTAGAGGGGAGATCGGACGCTCAGAAAGGTGCAGTGACCACTTGCCTAAGGATGCAGGTCCTTTGGCCAAGGTAATATGGGGCGGGCTGGGCTCATGGCGAGGAAAGGTCCAGACAGGAGTGCTGGGTTAACCAGGGGCAGGAGGCTCAGCTAGCCTGAGGCCTCGGATGGAAACCTGAAAAAGACAGACAAGCCCTAACCTGGACCCTGCGGGAACTGTGTGATATGTGTAGGGAAGGGCTTTCAGGAGCGGGAACAGCATGTGCAAAGGCGCAGAGGCGGGGCAGGGACCATTTGCAGCATGGCACACAGCCTTTGCCAGTGCCTTCTGGGTAAGGAGGCCATGAGGACAGAACCTCTGTGCCCCAAAGTCCCGGGAGGCCCGGAGTGGCCAGCGTTTGCCCAGATAGCCGGCGGTGCGTGTCCTCTGCCCTCCCCTCACCGTTTGGCGGGCTGGGAGTAAGACGGGGCAGCCTTGGGCCCCAGAGGCAGGAAGGGAAGCCCTACTCCTCTCGGGCCGAGGCTCCGCTGTGGCCTGGGAGGCCTCGACGGACAGGAAGCCGGCCGTTCCTCCTCTCGAGCCTGAGGAGAATGGGCTATGTGTAAGCAGCAACAAAAGGCTTTTCTGCCAAGTCTGAGAGGGCAGGACGCAGCTGGCCCGCCCCCTGCCCAGCCTGAAAGGAGGCTCTGTTGGTGGCCTGTGATGCTGGCTGGGGGGGATACAGCTCACATGGGGAGGGGTAGAAGGAAGTGGGGTCCAGGGCGCCCCATCCTCCTGGTGGGCCAGGGTTGGGCAGCTGTGCAAGTCTGACGACCCGGGATCTCATCTCAGCCTATCCGCTTCCTCGCTGTGTGACCTGGGCCCGATCGCTTCACCTCTCTGAACCCCACCTCCTTCGCTGATAGCGTGCAAACAGCTTCCCTGGTGTCACGATGGTTAAGCACTGATTGATTGGAAGGTTGCAGGTGAAATCCACTTGGCAGCATCACGGGACAAAGGCCGGGGCATCTACTTGCTCCCTTCCAGACTGCAGCCTAGAAGTCTCTATGGGGCCATTCTGCTCAACACAGGGCCACGGTGAGGCCCAGTCACCTCGACGGGCACCCAGCAACATCAAAGCTGCAGTGGCACAGTGGCTCAGCACTCAGCTGTTAACCAAGAGGTTGGTGGTTTGAATCCCCCAGCTGCTCCACCCAAGTCAGGGGCAGTCTTCTTTGGTAAAGATTACAGGCCTGGAAACCCTATGGGGTCCTTTAGGGCTCTCTGAAGGCTGAGGAGGGGCTAAAACAATGTAACCTGTTTTACTTTGTTACTGTGTAGCTGTTGTTGTTTTAAAAAATGTATTTCTGTGTATAAAATCCAGGAGAGGTAACCCTCCAGAGGCAGTCCTGTTTAAAAAACAACAACCCAAAACCTAGTTCAAGATGTTGATTCCTGTTTACCCTGTGGTAGAAGCCAGGAGACTGAGACTCAGGTAGGGTTGACCAATTCCATCTGGGGTCTGCTGGGCTCTTTGTGGGTGGGAGAGGCAGGCCAAGCTGCCCTGCCCACGCTCCTTGGGGGTCCCTTTCAGCAGAGCCAGTGATGTGTTCACAGCCTCTGAGTGAGACAGGCATCCTCAGAGACCCCCATGGTGGCTTTGGCCCCCAGGCTTCCTGAGATGAACATTTGGAGGGTGGGAGGCTCCTCTGTGGAAGAGCTCACGGAGAGAGAGGCTCTTCTCCTCTCCTCCTTCATCGTGGATGTTCCCCACTGTCCCTCACCTGCCTGGGGGGCTCTGGTCCAGCCCAGGGTTCAGGCAGGAGGCTGCCTGGGGGCAGGGGCTGGGGTTCTCCAACAGGACAACTGACAAGATAGCAGCACCTGGCACTTCATGCGGACCACAGGGGGTGCCGCCAGGTGCTGTGAGTGAGAGGCTATTGGTACATCCTACTCTCCTAGGCCAGTTGCCAACAGAGAGAGGAAGGGGTGGGACCAAGAGATTGGAAAGGATGAACAGCTGTGGGGGAGGGGGCGGGTCGGGAACAGCCTGAGAGAGACCCTCTCCATGGCTGGGGCTGGGTCAGGCCAGCATTCTGACTGTCCGCTGAATTCTGGGGGCACAGCCAGCACCGAACAGACGGCCAAGAGAGTGGATATGGATCCAAAGCTGACTGCCCAGCTCCATGGGGCACCTTGGTCTCCTGCCAAGGCCTGTGGCAGGGTTGTCTGCTGCTTCAAGTCTTGGGTGCCCCAGCACCCACTGAGCAGAGTGCATAGTGAAGGGGACTCTTGAAATCCAAGGTGGCACGGTGCCCACCTCCCTTTTATGCTCTGCTCTGGGATCCAGTCCAGGGCGGGTCTTCAGGCTGCCCAGAACACAGTCTGGGTTCTCTCCCACCCACCATCCCAGCACCCCTACTGTAAGGGTGCTCTTTCCATTGACAGCAAACCAACATTCCTCCCCCTAACCCTGGCTGGGGGGCCTGGGTTTTGTTTCTTCTCCCTCTGGTCAGCTGAGGGTGGCTACCCTCACCAATCTCCAAGGCTCTGCTCCTCAGGGGCCTGACTTCTGAAGGCCTCTGAGAAGGTACCTGCCACCCCAGAACAAGACACCCAGAGCCTTCAGCACAGGGGGCAGGCCTCTAGCACCAGTTTGGGCTCCACCCTCTGCACCCACAGCCCAGGTTCTCACAAAGAAGGACACACTTGCTGCCAACTGTCAATTTAATCAGTGCAGATTATTTACAGAAATACCCGCGGGATGGGCACGGAGTCCCCACCACCCCTGGGCTGGCTCTCCCATTCTGGAGCCAGCCCCTGAAGCAGCTGCCCCAAGGGGAAACACGGGGGCACCCCACCCCTAGGGGCCTCAGGCACACTGGCTGCATGCTGGGGTCTGAGCTTATACAGTACCGTTTCCCACAACAGCCTGGACCTCCGGCTAACTAAGGGAAAGGGGAGGATGGGCATCAGCCTTCAGGGCTCAGGGCTCTGGGCTGGGTCTCTTTGGCCATGCCCCCATCCCAAACTGTGGGGGGATGGACTGCAGACAGCCCCCCACTCCCCCTAGCTATTCCTTCCCAGTCCCCTGGGGAGGAATCTTTAGTGTTTGGTGGGCTGTGGGCCTTTGTAACATCCGTCTGTCCACCCTAAGGGGCTAGGGACACAAGCAGCTGGAGACGGATGCTGGTGGAGCCGGGACCCCTAAGCACGGGTGTGGGTGGGAGTCTCAGGAAGGGGTCCAGGTGAGGCATAGCTCAGAAAAGTCCATGAGGAGCCTGAAGTCCAGCCTGGTGGGACCAGGTGCCACCTCTTGAGGGAGGGGCCTTAGCAGACCCCCTTTGGTCCTTGGTAGGGCAAGCCCAGGGCCCCTTCTCCAGAGAGGAACAGAGGTGTGGCCCAAGGGGTCCTTGGGAGCCGCTGGCCCCTCAGCGGGCGGGGTGGGGTGGGGTGGTTTCATAGGCACAAGGCCCCTGGGTTGTGGGGCTGTTGAGGTGGGCTGGAGGGCTCAGCGACCACTACCCATCAGTCCCCTCACACTCGCACCCCCCACCCCCCCCCCCCCTGAGAAAAGCTCGTTCTAAGGCAGGAGGAAAGGCAGTCTGCAGAACAACTGGGCCAGCCCTGGCCTCCCTGGCTTTCCCGGGATCCCCACTGGGGCTTTCAGTCCCTCCAAACTCGGGTTGGGGGCTCCCACCTTTGAGGCCACATTTCCTATCCAACTCCAAATGTTCTGCCCTGAAGGCAACACCCCTGTTCAGTAAAGTATGCTCAATTAATGTGCAAAAAAAGAAAAGTAGTGTCAGGGTTGGCGAGGGGCTGTGTAACCATCCAGAGGCCCCACCCAGGGGCGGAGGAGACATTGAGGCTCTTGCTGGGTGGCTCGATAGAGCCACCTCAACTGCAGGCTCTGCCCTACCGGGACGCTAGCACCAGGGGAGTATTCGCGCGGGCACTCAGACCCACTCCTGCAGGGAGCGCTTGCAGTAGAGGAGCATGCGTGGAGCGCCCTTGCGCTGCAGGTGCACCAGCGCGAAGGCCAGGCCCAGGATGCCGAGCAGTAGCAGCAGCGGCACCAGCACCATCACCAAGTTCACCGTCCGCGCCACGTTATCCATCTGCACCACCACGCGGCTGCCCTCGTCCTTGTCGGGCCCCGCCTCGCCGCCATCTGGGCCGGGTCCTGCTTCTCCGCCGTCACCACCCACCCCAGGCTCTGCACCCTCATTGGGGTTGAAGGGCGGGCGGGCCACGTCCGGCCATCGGGATCCCGGCTCCACCACGGGCTCCTGACAGCCCATGAAGTCCCGCAGGATGGACTTGGGGTACCCGGGATCCATTCGCAGGCGCTCGTTGTCGAACTTCCAGTATTTGGTGCCTTTGTAGAAGTAGGTGTGGGCTGCAGAGGTGGGTGGGGGAAGGGGCGGGGTCAGACAGAGGCACTCCGAGCGCCCCAGAATGTGCCAGAGGGCTGCGGTGAACACACGCTCACCTGCATCGGAGCATCTAGAAACCCTGCCCCCCACCCTCATTCAGAAGCATCAGGCTGAGCCTCAGAGAGGCAAGGCTCGGATCACGGCCACAACTTGAATCCCAGGCTTCTTGGCCCAGAGAGACAGGGTAACCCAGACCCAAGCCAGCATTTCCATCCTGGGCGTGGCTTTACCAACACGAGAGAGGCCAGTGCCTTGGTCAGAGCCACACAAACATCTCACAGTGCACCTGGAGTGGTGTCTCGCCCTGCCTTGGCCTGTGACCGTGTTCCGGCACTGGGAGGGCCCGTGGGAATCCAGGAGTGGGGTGGTCTGTGCTGGGTATGTGGGTTTGGAGCAGCTGAAGGGTGGGTGGGACCCCTTAACAGAGCCCATGAGACAAAGCAGATTCCTGGGAACAAGCAGGGGACCCCAAGTCTGGCAAAATGCAGTGGGGTCACAGCTGCTTGCTGCTCTCTGGGCCACTCTGGAAGCCTCCTCTGCCCCTCTCGGAGCCAGGTTGGCCCACAGGGCTCTCTAATCTGCCCCTAGGGTTGCTGCCCTGGATTGGACTCTGAGCTTCATGCCTTCCTAGTAGCTGTGTGGGTCAAGGGCAAGTTCCTGACGCTGCTTGACTCAGTTTGTCCATTGGCAAAGGGGTCGAGAGGTCAGGCTTGAGACCTGCCCAGCTCAGAGCCTGTCACGCATGTGCCCATCCTTGAAGCCCATGCAATGAAGATGACCTTGAACAAGCCTTGCCTGTCCTCTTGCGAGTGGGTATGTGGGGGTTCAGTACCTGCGTCGTTGCTCAGGAAGGCCCCCTTGGGGTTCACAGGGACCCCTTGCCAGACACTGATGGGCTTGGGGTAGCCAGGGTCTACGTGCTGCGTCTCCTCGTTGAAGCGCCAGTACCTGCAGCAAAAGCATGCAGCTGTGGACCTAGGAACCGAGCCCTGGTGGCGCAGTGGTTGTGCGCTGGGCTGAAAACTGCACGGTCAGCAGGTGGAAACCACCAGCCACTCTGAAGAAGAAATAGGTTTTCTACTCTCGTAGAGTTCCCGTCTCGGAAACCTGCAAACCTAGTGCTACAGGGTCGCTACGAGTAAGCATCGGCTTGATGTGGCAGTGAGTTTGTTTCTTTGTTGTAGACCTAGGAACCCGCCTTGGACCAGTACCCACTCTCCATGGGGGGTCAGGTTCTTTCTGGGGCCCGCTGAGGGCTTGGTTCCTCTATGGGGTGGGGGTGGGGGGAGCATACTGCTCACCTGTCCTCTTGGAAAAAGAAGGTGTGGCCTGTGGGCTCCCACCAGATGGCCGTGTCGATACGGTCGTAGGGGATGCCCACACCGTAGCTGGTTAGTGGCTGTGGGTAGCCGGGCTCCAGGTTCGCTTCTCGGAAGAGCCAGTAGCGGTCCCCTGTGGAGAGGGGCCAGAGGCGGTGTAAGGATGGGTCAGGGACTCAAGGGTCTGGGTGAGGAGGGGACACAGGGAATGTTTGGTGGCCCACAGAGCCATTCGCGTCCACTGCCCTCCTGACCACACACTCGCGGCCCGGTGCAAGTGACATCCACACACTCAAGGTGACTTTCGGATCAAATCGTGCCTCATACACACAGGCATCAGACTCCTGCGACACGCTCACTCACAGGCACGCCAGACACCTGTTCACACCTGCTCTCAGCCCTCCGCAGAGAGGCCAGAGAGCCCTGGCTGAGCCCCAGGGACTTTCAGTGTGGGCCCAGCCCTGTCTTCGGGGAGTGCCTGCCTTGACCAGGTGCAGGTCATCAAGGCTGGGGACACAGCGGCAAGGTCCCAGGGACTTCCGTGGTGGACTTCTCCAGGGAGACACCTGGAGGGGCGGCGGCTGGTAGGGGGTGCTGAGGTCTCTGTCCCAGGGCAGGCTCAGAATACCCACCTTGCTGAGCAAGGGGCTGTAGGAGGCAGCCAGGATGAGGCAAAACAGGAGGTCATGTGACAAAGAAGGAGGGAAAGGAGACAGAGCCCAGGGCAGGGATAGGCACTTGCTCCATCAGAGCAGCTTTTGGCTCCAGGGTGCTAGGTGGTCGCCCACACTGTCTTCTGCCCAGTCCCGCTCACTACCCAGTGTGAGCCCACCACATGAGGGCAGGAGCCAGCAGGCTGGGCCACAGGCCAGGCCAGGAATGCTGCCCCAGCTCACCTTTGAAGAAGACAAAACGCCCGTCGTGGCGCTCATAGGCAGCGCTGATGTCCCCGGGCAGGCCGCGCCAGAAGTGGCCGATGGGCATGGGGTAGTTGTCTAGGACGCGGTTGTGCCGGACCCGCCAGAACCAGAGGCCCTGCAGGGCGGCTTTGTGTAAGTGAGAGCCCCGGCCTCTCCCCCTGCCCGGGTCAGGGTGGGCCCAGGGGAGGCCAGTGAGGTGCCAAGGGCAGGGGGGCTTGCTGTGAGACCTGGGGCCAGCCCCTCATGCTCTCAGGTGAGGTAAGGCATTTGGAGGATAGTGGGTGGTCTCCTGCCTGATCCCTGGGCAAAGTGGACAGGGGAGGCAGGGGCAGGGCCAGGGCCAGACCTTGAACACAAACATCTCCCCACGCAGCATGGCCACGGTGTCAAAGTCCCCATCGCAGATGTCGGGGCCGTACTGGTGGGGCCGCTCAGTGGCTCGGGGATGGGCTGGGGGAGCCGGCTGTGGGGGTCGTGGAGGCCGGTGGTCTGGCTGACCTGGCCGCTGCGGTGTCGGGAGGGGTCGGGTGGGCTGTGGCCGACCATCTGGAGTGCCTGCAGGTAAAAACAGGAGATGAGGGGGCAGCCCTAGAATCCAACCAGGTCCCGCCTAGAACCTTGGGCCCAAGGGACCACCAGCCTGGAGAGCCTGAACTGTCCTAGGTGGGAGGCCCTGTCAGTCCACACAGACAGCCTCCCCTACCATCTTCCTCATACAGTTCCTCCCACGGCCCCACCCTGGGCCTGGACATGAACCTCTGCACCCAATGCTGTCTCTACCTCCCCTCGGGGACCTGCCTCTCAGGGGACTCCAGGAAGCAGAGTGCTCAAAGGGCACAGAATGTGGCACTCTGCCATGTGCCCTCTCCACCCCCCTGTGAGGAGGTGTCAGCAAGGGCCCGGGCTGCCTCTTCCCTAGAGGTATTCTTGGGTGGGGCCGTGATGGGCACACCTGCCTTGGAGCCATTTGGAAAGGAGGAAGCATCAGCACTTGGCTGTGACAGGGGCAGGCCTGTGGGGCACTGAGAAGGCAGGGTCCAAGGGACCCTGGGTCATGCTTGGTCAGGGAGACCAAGGGCCCACCCTGGAGCCATGGGGAGGGCCAGGCCCTGGGGCCAGCCTGGGCTTGATTTCCAGCCTCACTACCTACCCACTGTGTGATGTGGGCCAGCCTGGGCCTGGGTCTCATCCACAGGGCGGGATTGGGGGCTGGCTGGGAGCAGCGTGCCGGGCCCACCACTCACCGTAGAGCTGCTGGATACCCTGGAGGTCGTCCTCGGGCAGCCGGAAGTTGTCCGTGTCCATCCACTGGTAGAAAGGCGCCATGATGGCCAGGGGGTCGTTGGAGTGTTCCAGCCCCAGTGCATGGCCCAGCTCATGCACCGCCACCAGGAAGAGGTTGTTTTCTATGGTGGCCACAAGTGGCGGGGTCAGTGGCGGCCCGTCCAGGGACCCAGTCCCCCCAGAGAGCCTTGCGTGCGCCTCGGAAGTGACTGAGTTCCCCTGACCTTGGCCACAAGGCACCCCCCAGGTGAGAAACTAATATGATAACCCCTTCCCTTTCCTACTACTCCTTGAACACGGTGCCAGAAGGGCCCGGGACAAGCTCCCTGCTCCAGAGACAGGGGCCAGCTGAGCTCTCCCCTCCCCACCCCGCAGCCTCCCAGCTGCGCCCTCCCTGCCCCAGGGCTGCCCCCGGCCCAAGCCACCCCCTGGACAGTTGTCCTCACTGTGCACATCAGTGTTGGAGATGGTCCAGGGCTCATCCGCATCAAAATGGGTGTCACCGCCCATGCCAGGGCCAGGGAAGTAGGCGTGGGCCAGAAAGCCACCCATGCCGTCAAAGGGCGAGCTGTCGCCGTGGAAGCCGGAGGCGAAGAGTATCATGATGTCGGCCTCCTTCTGCCGCCGCAGCCGGATGTCCTCATAGGGCACCTCCTGGAAGACCAGCGGCGTGACCTGCTCCCACACACGGAAGGCCCTGCGCACGGCCTCCATGGAGTGGTGCCAGCCCACCTTCTCGGTGTAGTTCTGGATGCTGCGGGCGGATGGGGAGGCGAGTGAGGGTGCCAGGCTCGGCTCCCTGAGTTTGACACCACTGGCTTCATCCGGGGCTCCCATCTCCCTCCCTGCCCTTCTACAGAGGTCAGAGAGACAAGCCCCAACTCAAGGTCACACGGACAATGTGAGAACAAGACTTAAGCTCAGCCTGTCAGACTTCAGGGCCCCACACTCAGGACTTCTTGGTCTGAGTTTTCCAAACCTGAGCCCTACACATTTCATTTTCTAGCCTTTTTCTTACTGTTTTTTTTTTTAACTGAACGTCTAACACTAACATAAATGAAAAGAAACATATTTGCCACCTATCACTCCTACCCGACCCCGCAAAAACAAAACAAAACAAAGAAAACACTGCCCTCGAATCAATTCTGACCCATAGAGATCCTATATATATGGTTTCTGAGACTGCCTCATCTTTGTCCCTTGAAGCAGCTGGTGGATTTGAACTGCCGACTGTATGGTTAGCGGTCCACCACCTACCCCCCAGTGTCATCATTTGCTACAGTACAACCTTATTCAGTGACATCATCCAGAACTGGGTTGCTATGCCAGTTCCGTCAATATCACATCCAAGTCACTAAGGGTGGATATTGATGGGTGTTGCCCATGTAACCAGGCCACCTGGGCAGCTCCAACTGCTAACCAGGTCGGCAGTTCAGGGCTCTCAGAAGAAGGGCAGGCTGATCTCATTTTCAAAGCCATTGGAAACTCTCTGTGTTCAGCTCTGGTCTGGCCCCGCACCGCCTCGTCCCTCATGTCCCTCCTCGGGAACGAGTGCTCCTCCTCGTGGTGCTGTGGCACTCCATGGCTCACACACACTGTGGGCAGTTTGAGCTCGGGCACAGAAGGGTCTAGCAATCTGCCGCCCAAGTTCACAGCCCGGAAGCGGTGGCATGGAGCAGTTTTCCGCTCTGCACGCTGGTGGCTGCCTCTGGTCACAGCACAAAGGCAGCCGTACCAGCTATACCGTGCAGCTGCTCTGAGAAGCCTTTGAGCCCCTGTCACCTCACGGGCACGAGAATACCGGCAGGAAGCACTCCCCGTCCTGCGTCACCTGACCATGGAGTCCATGTGGCAGCCATGTCGTCAATCCGTCTTGTTGAGGATCGGCCTTTTGCCGATCCTCTATGTTACTAAATGAACCCTGGTGACACAGTGGCTATGCGCTGGGTTGCTAACCACATGGTCAGCGGTTTGGACCCAGCAGCCATTCTATGGGAGAAAGACGAGGCTTTCTGCTCCTGTGAAGATTGACCCCTGCCCGAGGGGTCCCTGCAAGTCAGAATAGACTGGATGGCAGTGAGCTTTCGAGACTTGACGAAGCGCGATGACCTTCTTGAGGGACGGGCCCTTCCTGATAGCATGTCTAAAGTATGCGAGACGAAATCTCACCAGCCTGGCTTGTAAGGAATGCTCAGGCTGTACTTCTCAGGCAGGTTTGCATTCACACACACCTGTCCTTCCCAGTCTGCCTGATTCCTCGTTCAGTTTTCATGTGCACATGAGGTGACTGAAGTGGCCCAGGCAGTGGGCTCCCTGGTTGTAAAATTGACACCTTTGTTCTTACATCTTTGGATTCCTTGGCAGCCGCTTCCATGAGCGTTGACTGTGGATCCAAAATGAAATCGTGGATGTCAATCTCTCCTCCGTTTATCATGCTGAATTGGCCCAGCTGTGCCAATTTCTGAGAAGTATAATCCAGAGAGAGCTGGTATCTTTGAACTTCATCAAAGGTCCTCTTTGCTTTCAGCAAGCGAGTCTGTGTCCTCTGCACATTGCGGGTTATAAAAGAGCCTTCCTCCACGTCTGGTGCCACGCTCCTCCTCTGGTCTGACTTCTCAGAGCATTTGCTCGGCACACAGATAGATGGACTAAGTGTGGGGAGAGGACCCTATGCCTTACAAAAAAGACCCCAAACCCCAAAGCCTTACCTCAAGGTTAGACAGTACAGAACTTTATCCTGCCTGGAGTAGGGGACACTGACAGGCAGCTGCCAGACCCCTGACCTCATAAGGGAGAGACTGGGAGGGTGTGGGTCCCATGCGGGACTGCTGCTGGGAAAGGAAGGCCCTTCAGACACCACAGCTGGGAGCTGGGGCCTCAGCCCCAAAGGGGAGGGGGCGAAGACTCTGGGATTGCCCCTCCTTGGGCAGCTGGCCTCTTACCTGAAAGTCAGGTGATAGGTGTTCCACTTCCTCCCGGTGAGGGCATAGCGCTTCCGCCGCCGCCTCAGGTTGGCTTTTACACGCACCCCAAACTGGTCAGGCACCCCACAGCGGGGCCGTTTCATCCACCTGGTGCACAGGCACAAGGTGTGAGCTGAGCGCCTCCACCCGCCATCCCTGCCCCCAGGCAGGTTCAGCCTCCCCCAGGCAGTCTACCTTCTACTCCCCACGTCACCCTGCCTCAGGCCTCAGAGCTGCCCCTCCTTTGGGGGGGTGTGTGGGGAAACTCTAAACTTGTGCTTCCTCATCTGTAAAATGGGTGCGTGGCAGAGGAGCAGCAGCAGTGCCCAGCATTGGCCGAGTAAAAGGGAGGCCCTCCTGCCCAGCATGGGGGATGATGCCCAAGGCTGCATACATCATGCTTTGTGCACTCTTTATTGAGGACAGGAGGGGTCCCTTCACCTGTTTAGATTTGGGACACATGAGCCACCCCACCCCACTGTCACACCATGACAGACACCACTAGGTGAGCCCTGCACTCTTTCTGGCCTCAGCTGGAGGCGGCCTAGGAGCTTTCCCCTCAGGCTGCAGGGAGCCACTGCCAACCCGTGAGCCCTGCACAGAGGCCCCACTGTGATCTAGGCCATGCCCATCTCGGGATTTCCTTCCACACACCAAGCTCAGGGCAGGTGGCTGCAGGGCCTGGCAGGGGCCCAGGGGCAGGACTCACATCTTGGTCTCTTCATCCAGCACCCCGGTGACCGGGATCCCGTAGAAGCGCTGCATCTCAGCAAGGGCGGAGGCCAGGATCTGGGCGGAGCGCATGGTGGACATGTGGTGGTTGGGCTGCGGCAGGTAACCATAGAGCCGCAGCCAGTTCTGCAACGGGAGAAGCCACACACAGCTCAGCATCCTTGGCAAGGCCTGCCCCACCGTCACCCTGACGTAGCCCCAAAGGTTGGGGGAGCCTCTTGACTCTCCCTGCCGCCAGGGCCCTGCCAGGCAGTTCTTGCAGTAAGGGCCACGTCAAAGGACCTTCCAAGTCAGAGCTGCTCAGTCTGCCCCTACAAGCCGATTCTAACAGGCGTGACAGGGTCCCCATCAGCCGCCCCCATCCCACCAGGCATACCCTTGCCTCTGGCGGGGGGCCTTTGCATTCATCAGTTCGGCCCATTGTCTTCAGGTCTCTGTTTCCACCTTATCTGAGAGGCCTTCCTTGACCCTGTTCACCGGTCTAGCCCTCCCTCCTCATTCCCTTAGCTTATCTATCACTTGTCACAGCTGAGTGGTGCAAACCTTAAGTGCAGCTGACCTGAAGGCTGGCCGTTTCAAATTCACCCGTGTGCTGCAGACAAAGGGCGGGCACTCAGCTATGATTATGGCAGCCCTGGACTATTGTGGTCAAGAAACCCCCCTGAAGCTGTTCTACTCCGGGCCACCAGGAGCTGGAGTCAACAGCACAGGGTTTTGCTGCTGCCTCTGTTCTGGGAGAGGATTTCTTACCCTGTCCAGGACTCATGTCCCTGGCACCCTCTCGGGCTGAGCGGGGCTGCCTGAATCAGTCTGAACTCACCATCCACCAGCCCGCTTGTCCATCCACAGTCGTTCATCCACCACGTACCCTCCATTCCACCCATCCATCTATCCACACAGTCATCACTCACCCACCTGTCCATCCACCAGCCCGCTTGTTCATCCACCTGCTCACCTACTTTACCCCCCTTCCATCTACCAACTCATCTGCCCACCCCACCCCAATCTGTCCATTCACCCACCCACCATTCCATCTATCCACCAACCCACCTACCCATCTACCCACAAACCCATCCAAACACGAAGTCCTCTATTAACCCCACCCATCCAAACACCCGCCAACCCTGTGGGCCCATCCACCCAGCCTAGCAAAGCTTTCTGAGCACTCACTGTCCGGCACCATGCCAGCTGCTACTGTTGAGGTACCTGGACCTCCAATCTCCCTGTGTATTCACATTGGGAGACTGTTGGGGTCCCTGTGGAGGGGGGATTCCCCTCAGGGCCCTAATGAATCAGGTAGGACTGTGGTGAGAAGGGCGCTCTGCTGTCCCGAGAAGCTGATCAGCAGACACCGGGAGCTGCTATGGGACTTGGCCACATGCAAGAGGAGCCTTCTGCCCTTTCTTTGCATACCCTGGGTCCCTGGGGGCTCGAACGTAGGGGCCCAGGACTGCAAGGGCTGCACAGCCACAGCCTACAAGCCAGGATGCTAGGGCATCTCGGTGGCTGCTCCGATTGGCCGGCCGCGACCTCATATCTGTCTGCCACTAACGGCGCATCCAATGCCCCAGTACCTGCTTTGTCAGTGCCATCCGAGAGGCAGCCTGGCATCTGGCCTGGTCCCTGGCTGCCAATCCCAGCAGGGCAGGGCAGATAAGCTGCCAGCTTGGAGCCCGGTGTCCAGCCACAACTGTCAACCCCCACAGAGCCACGAGGCCTGCACGTCACTGACTGAGACATCCACCGCTCCGACACAGTCAGGGCTGACTGGGGACAAGGCTCAGACCAGCCATTCCCGAGGTGTGACTGTGTGCCCGCCCAGCACCCGGTGCCTCAGTCTGTCCTCGGGACAGTGGGGACTGTGTTCTGCCATGCCCCGCCCCTACCCCGGCATCTCAGGGTGACATGGGGGAACAGCACAGGGACGCCCACCCCTGTGGTCATCGGGCCTACTGCAGCTCACGGCCACCGAGCATGCTCCGTGGCATTGCCTGGGCTGTAGCCTTTACAGAGCAAGCCACCAGGCTTTTCTTCCACAGCACTGCGGAGAGAGGGCCAATGACTGACCTTTAGATTAGGTGTCGCGTACAGGCCATTTGCACAAGCTTTGGGCAGGGCAGGTGCTCAATCGAGGCATTATTAATGGCATGAGGTTAGAGAGGCAGGCGGACAGAGATGAGGCTGTCTCAGGACAGCAGCAGGGATGGGCCTGGGCTCCTGGCCTTCTCACCCACCTTCCTAACCTCTCTGGCCCAGGGCCTCCTTCCCGCAGCTCCTCCGGGCACTGGGAACATGCCTAGGAAGGGAAACCGCCTCCCTCCCCCTGAGATATGGGGACTGGGGGGACTGTCACCCTTAATGGAAATGGTATTCCTACAGATGCCATGTGGCCAGCACGGGGAGAAGTGAGGGGCGCTGGCTGCTGACAGAAGAGGGCACCTCTACACCCCCTATTTGCATAAGGTAAAAATATCCTGGGAGCGCAGTCACAGGCCACCGAGGGGCTGATCAGCTGTGTCTGCAGAGCTCCTGGGAGGGGGAGGAGAGGAGGCAGCTCAGGCAGGGGCCCTGAGGAGGGCAGCTAGGCTGTCTGCAGTGGATAGCTCTTGAGCTGGGCAGACGGGGTTAGGTCAGCAGTTCAGGGCCTGTGGACCCTCCTTCATGTGTCCCGTCCCCCCCCCCCCCCCCAGGTTCAGGATTCAGAGATCTTCCTTGTCAGCCTCAGCCAAGCTTTGAACCCTCCTCTGCCTCCTGTGACTAAGCTTCACAGCCAGTCAGTGGGGGAGCAGAGCCAGAGGCTGTGCCAGGTGGACGGGGTGGGGGTGGCGGTGGGAAGCACAAACGGCCTTGGCACCCACCGGCCAGCCAGGCCTTCATGTGACAGAGCGACGAGGCTGCTGGAGGCGGCTTGACTGGCCAGCGCCGTTCAGGGTGGCTGAGCGCCAAGCAGCAGGCAATCTGCTCTGGTGGTGGCAGCCCTCACTGCCCCCGCAGCCCCTGCCCAGGCCTGAGAAGGGCCTTTCCATTCCCCAGTGTCCAGGAAGGCGTGTCCTTGACCCTACCACAGTGCGGCGCAGGCCCGGTGCTGGGTGGGGTGCACAGGTGCATGAGGCAGGTGCAGGGAGGAAGCCAGGCCCACGAGGGGTGCAGCTCCCAGTCCCAGGGGGAGGGTCTGTGTTCCAGTCCCTGCTGTTTCTATGGAAGGGCTGTCCCTGACACAGGTGGGATGAGCCACGCTGGTGGAACTGCATCTCTGGTGGGGAAACTGAGGCTCTGAGGTCAGTGAGGGGCAGGGATGGGGAGGATTTGAACCAGCACTTGGTTTGCTCCTCGAGTGGGGACGAAGGTCCGGAAGAAAAGGGGGTCAGAGGAGGCTCCTCCCACCTGCAGCCCAGGGTGGGGAGTGGCTACCAGAGACCCTGCCCCTCCCGGCCCCCTGGGTCTTGGCTCTTCTAGCGTTTCAGATGCAACCCCTTGGGAGTATTTCTCCAGGATGGTTCTGGCGAATGGCCCCAGGCATGGAGACAGGGACGCAGGTCCATTACATAAGTAGATGTGATCTTTAGTCTCATAGATGGAGAAACTGAGCCTCATCTGGTCTCTGGGGGATTCCGGTCGTCCCCTTCCCCCAAGAGGCTGAAGAACTGCTCTACAGCGTTTGCTTCTAAGGCTGAAATCTTAAGGACGCGGAATGCCACATCTTTCTCTCTCGAAGGGTTGGGAGGTTCAAACCGGAAACCTTTCTGCTAGCAGCTACGTGCTGGGCCACTGTGACGCTCAAGACCACCGAATGCCCTCCCACTCCTTGCGAGCCCACGGGAAAGAGGAGAGCTGCCCCGCCAGGGTCTCTGAGACGGTCCAGGGTCTCACAGGCCCGCCTGCCAGTGAGTTTGAACCACTGGCCTTGTGGTACCAGCAGAGTGCTTTAACCAGTGCTCCACCACCTGGGGTCCTTCCATGCTCACCATCATGCCTACAATGGCAACGCATTCCCATCCTCGTTTTATAGGGAGCAAAGTTCAGAAGGCGGTGGCCCCCCGTGGCTACCCAACTGGTTTGGGCGAGCCCAGGGCAGAGGGTTGGCAGCGCTGAGGGGGGTCGAGGCTTTTTCTGCCCGGGGCTGGGTCTCCAGATGCTGCCCACACCCAGCATGTTCAGCTGGGTCTCCCAGGACCGCGGGCTGAGTCAGTGCCGCCAAGGCTGGCCCAGAGGGAGCCGGCTCCTGAGGAGGAACCGCCGCCAGATCGATGGGGTGTATTCAGCGGCTGTGCCTGCAGTCAGAAGAGGCCAGCCCCCGCCAGGGCCACCACAGCCAGCTGCTCCGGGCTCAGCTAGGTTGACACGCCAACCCCCCATCCCCGCCCTATCAGACTCTGCTCTGTGATAAGGACACGCTGCTTTGCTTGTGCCTGCCCAGCTCCCCCCATGGCCCCGGGCAGGGCCGCCAGCCAGACACAAAAGGAGCCCTGTCAAGATGGCCAGCAAGGGGCCAAACCCAGACCTTCCCTGGCTGCTGTGCGCTCGGTCCTCCCTATGCCCGCATGCCACGACTGAGGGCTTATGGGAGCAGGCCACGGCCTCCAGGGCTCTGCACTGCCCGCCCAGCTGTACAGGGAGCCAGTCCCGCTGGCCACCCCATGCAGGGCATCAGAGCCCACCTACCAGCCTGGAGTCCCTGAGCAAGTGGCAGAGTCCTCCGCCTAGAGCTGGAAGGGCCTCCGTAGGTCAGGTCAGCTACCTCAGTGAGGCCTCCGTGTGCCACGGCCAGGCAAGGACCTGGGCAGCTGCACTATGCTCCCTTCAGAGACCAGAGATGGGTGCTCTGGGCCTTCCACGCTCGTCCCCAGAGACAGCTGGCCCTGGTCCTAACCGCATGTCCACATACAGTCATGCAGTCAAAGATGGGGTCAAGCACTGACCAAAATGATCACTGGCCGCCTCCAGTGAAGTCGGGGCAGTTGAGCCAGGCAAGGGTGAGTCACTGCTGGGGACCTGCTCCTTGGGTATTAAGTCTGTGCCTGTGTCCCATTCCTAGGGAGGAGGCCCCACCCTCCAGCCACCAGCTTTATTTACAGAGCTGCAGGTGGGGGAAGGGACTTCTGGGAGGTGGGGACGGCTGGTAGGCGTGGGGGACAGGCACCTAGCCCAGGAAGCAGGAAGGAGGAGGAAGGCCAGTTTCGGCCTTCAGTCTCCTCTCTACCTGACCCTCAGGTCCCGCCCCTGCAATCCTCAACCTGGAAAATCCTCTGGTCAGTGGATGGGCAGGGCGGGGCAAGAGAGCCCTTCATTTGCCAGCCTTGGGGCCTCACCTGGAAACCCAGTACAGGTGTTACTGCCTAGGTGGGTGTGCCCACAGAGAAGAACCTGGGTGGCTGGATGGGCATGTGGGGGCGGAGGGTTTGGGGAAGCCTCTGGGACTGGACTAAGGGCAATTCTAGCTCCACCTCTGACACCGCCTCTCTACCTGGCCCATGCCCAGCAGGCTCCTGCCAGGGGAACTTCCACAGAGCTGCAGCCTCTGGCCCAGCATGGGGGCTGGGCTCCCGAGTTCCAAGGCAGGCAAATCTGGGTTCAAACCTAGCTCTGTTGTTCTGGGCCGATTTCTCTCCCCTGTAGGTCTGTTTCCTCTTCTGTAAAATGGGGTAACAACAGCACCTCCTTGACGGGGCTGGTGACCAGGGATAACTGCAAGAAGGCTAGGGCAGGCCTGAGTGCCAGGGCATTTAATCTGTGCTCCCCACAGCTGAAGTCCCTGGTGACCAGTGAGACCAAAAACCAAATTCACATCGATTATGTCCATGCCAACTCACAGCCTCCCTCTAGGACAGGGCAGACCTGGCCCTGTGGGTTTCTGAGACTGTCACTCTAGACAGGAGGAGAAAGGCCCGTCTTTCTCTCCAGGAGCAGCTGGTGGTTTCCAACTGCTGACCTTGTGGATGGCAGCCGAACGCACAACCACTGTGTCACCAGGGTTCTTCATCTCAGCAGTCGGCCACTGCCTTTTCACCATACACCAGGAAACAGAAGCGACAGGCAGGGTAAACTGCGGTGCAGTCAGTGACTTGCCCAAGAGCATTTGCCAAGTGCTTCCTAAGCACCATGAGGGGGAGCACTGCACATGCGGCTGGAGTTTGACCCCGGGAGGGTCAGCACAGCTGGTTCAGAAACCAGCTGGCCCAGTAAGATATGGGGCATCCCCAAGAGTGGCTGGGCAGGTCCCCAGGCCTTGGCCTGTCTATCTTATTGGTGAGCTGGGGTCTTCCTGTTCATTTCCCGCCACCCCCAGTTGCAGACTAAGATCCAGGCCGAGTTGCTACTTTCAGATGCTCTGCCCTGGAGCTGCAGAATCTGTGCTACGCTCTTAGAGGGGCTGGTTCCCCTGTGACCTGGTCTCTAGGCATTCCTGGGGTCGTGGCCAGAAAGAGAAGGATGGACACTGGAAGAGGGTAGGCAGGTGCTCCAGGTGGTAACTCAGGCAGGATCCGGGGCTCTGCAGGAGAGATTAGGCCTGCCTTCCTCCATTTGGGAGGGGTGGGAGTGGGGCTGGGGGCTCTAAATTGGGAGATGGAGACTTCACACCTGAAGACCTATCTTGGATGCTGGGCCCTTCCTCTCCCTGAGCTCGGAATGGGGTACCTGACCTGGCAAGGAATGAATGGTACAAGGCCAAGTGGCTCAGGGGTGGCTTCCACAGCCTTTTCCAGGTTCAAACCTGGTGGGGTGCAGGTGTCTTCTGGCTCCTGGCACCTACACATGCTCCCCGATTCTTTTTACATGGAGAGGCCATAATGCAGCACCGTCTGGTCCTGCGCCATCCTCACAGGTGTTGCTACTCATGAAGCCACTGCTGTGGCCACTGTGACCATCCATGTCATTTGAGTATCTTCCTGTCTGTGGCTGCCCCACTACCAAACTTGTCCTTCCTCCAGGGAGTTGATCCCTCTTGCTAATATGTCCTTACCTGGATGAGGCCATTGTGGTTTCTACCTGGGCGGGGCAGGAGAGGGGGGTGGTAGTGGGGGAGGGGCTCCCTTGGCTCCCTTGCCTGGCTGCTCATGGAGGGTCTCACCATGTTTGGAGCTGTGGGACTGTCAGGTGACCCCCAGAGCCCTTTGCAGAGTCCCCGAGGTCGTTCCTTGCACACGGAACCAGGACAGTTCCCCCTCAGCCCCTGACAGCTGGGCTGGCAGGCTCCAAAGGGCTGGGGCAGCTACCGGGCAACTGCCCACCTACCCTGGCTTCCAACCTTCAAGAATCTCTTCCAGCCCCAGTCTCAGCCCCAACCCAACTTGAGTTTTCCCTTAGGAGGGGGTTGGATGCCGTGGGAGTCCCTGGCTTGTTCCACTGGCTCTGGGCTACATTCCTACACTACCAGGGCTCTCAGCCCCAGAGATCCAGGCTGCCATGAGAGGAGAGTCCAGATGGGGGCTAGCTGGGAGGGGCAGGAGCAAATAAGAGCACACGAAGCCTTCCCCCCACCCCACCCCACCCAGCCCAGGTCCCAGTGCGCTTCCCCCTGCCCCCACGCCCCCGACTCCTAGGTGCTGTCTAAGGTGCCAATTCATAATGCATGGCCACTCAACTCCAGTGTATGGTTCGAACTGCTCCTGTCTGTAGCTATGCAGGAGCCCTGGAGGTGCCGAGGCTCATGGCTCGGCTGCTAACCAAAAGGTGGCTGGGACGAACCCAGCAGCTTCTCCTGGGGGGAGAATGGCCACGTGTTCCTGTTCAGACGGACAGTTTTCCCGTCGGGCCAAACTGCTCTCTCTTGGAAGGGGTTGGAATGGACCTGCTGGCCACGGGTTCGGAGAGCCCACCCTAAGTAGCTCAGAAGTCCTCAGGGGTCACTTGAATCCCTGGTACTCTGCTCTAGAGTATGGGCCCACAGGGCTCTTTCTGCCCGGCACCTGGGGCCTGGGCTGAGTGGGAATCCCCGTGGGCAGTTAACAAGAAACAAACCTATAAAACCTCCCTGCCATTTAGATGATTCTGACGCATAGCCCCTTTCTGAAGCTGTAAACCTTCACAGCAACAGAAAACGTCATCTTTCTCCTTTGCAGTGTCTGGTGCGTTTGAACTTGTGACCTTGTAATCAGTAGCTCAACACGTAACCCACTCTGCCACCATAGTTCCTTGTCAGCAGCAGCCCCCAGGCCTGAGCTGGGATCTTAGTGGGCCATATGGGCGGGACTGGCCTAGAGCATGCAGAAAGCTGGGTAGGTGAGGAATTGCCTGGGAAGACAACATAACTGAGCCCTGAGGGATTCCCTGCTCTTCCTCCAGGCTTTTATTAAAGTAGGGCGGGACCTGCAGGCTTCCAGTGGAAAAAAATCCCCCAGGCTGCTGTGGAGGTGGAGAACCCGCTGGGCGATGGGAGGGAGCCCCTGTTGGGCTGCAAATAGAAAAAGCACTCAGGCGGGCAGCCCAAGAGGCAGAAGCTCCAGGCAGACCCTGGGTTGGCAGAGCCAGGAGTGCCTGGTGGTCGGCCGTAGCCTCCTGCAGAGGAGGCTCAAGGGCTCAAGGGCTCAAGGGCGTGGCTCAGACCCTCCTTCAATCCAGCCTCTCCAGAGCAGAAAGCTGGTTCTTGGAAGTCAAGGGGCGAATGGGCACTGCTTTTGCTCTGAGGTGAAGGAGCAGGCACCCTCACTATCCCTGCTGGGCAAGAAGGAGCTGATCGGCCCCTCTGAGGCAGGGGCATTGACCAGACCCAGCTCTGCACCAGGAAGTCCCACCTGGTCACCCGAGGGCCAGATACAGAGAAGGGTCCTATGGGGACTTCAAGAGGGAGAGGGATGCGGCCTGTCCAACTTGGGCTTTGAGTAGGGGCACTGGGCCGGAGGAAGTACTTCGGGAGTAGGGTCTTTCCCTTGGATTCTGCCCTGTCCCCTGCGCTGCAGCCCTCACACAAGAGCTCAAGAAAGCAGCCAAAGCTTCCCCGAGCCTTGGCTGTACACACACTCCCACCGCCCATCTGGCCACCCAGACCAGGGACTCCTCTGGTGTGTGTGTGTGGGGTATACTGCTCTGCAGGTGTCCACTCAGCTCTAGTAGCACCCCCTCCAACACCCCCCCCACTTATAAGGACTGTCACAGCACACCGGCAGTCAGTCACCTGGAGAAATAAGGAGGAGCAGCAAGGACTAGGGGTGGTGGGAACTACTCTCTCTACTCGGGCTGGGTCAGTGCCCAGGACGCAGCTGTAGGAACGGAACGCTGGCTCAAGTTCTGTGCCCTCCATGGCTTGGAAAGGGGTGCGTCGCAAAAGGTCGAGCCTGAGAGGGACAGGTGGCCTGGTCCCCTTTCCTTCCCTACACCCCCTGCCCCGCACCATCGGACAAGGGTGCTTGTCTCCGGCCACCTCCATGGCCCAGGCTGCGGGCACGCACGCCCCACTGCACCCCAGCCTGGGCCAGGCGGAGGTCCTTACCTCGGCATTGACTTCAGTGCCCTCCGCCAGTGTGTCGCGGCCCAGGCAGCCCAGAAGCACGAGCAGAATCAGCAGTGGCTGGGCCGCCGCCTCCCGGCCACCGTGGGGGCTGTCCGTCCAGCTCGGCCGCCCGTACGCGCCCCGGTCTCTGCCCATGCTCTCGACGCCCGGCCCTGCACGCTGGGGTCCCCCGCAGGGTTCAGAAACTTGCTGCAAACCCTGCGGGCAGGCGAGCGCGCGGCGGACCTCGCGCTCCCAGCCCCCTCCGCCGCCGCCGCTTAGGCCCCTTGGGCAAATTCCCAAGTCCGGGAAGAAGCGGGCAGGGAGGTGTGGGAGCGCGGAACGGACCCGCGGAGCTGCCCGCCGCGGGGCTCTGCAGTCTTGGCGACCGGAGGCGGGGGTCCGGTTCCCGAGAGCAAGCGCAACTCCGCAGCCTTTGTCTGGCTCAGCGCTTCGGCCTCCTGGTTCCGTGGCGCCCCCCGCCCTCCTCGCCTGGTTCCTTCTGTCCGTGCCTTCTCCGCGCGCCTCCTGCCGGGGGCTCCGGTGGCCACAGCGCCGACCAGGCCGGAGTCGCCGCCCGCGCAGTCTAAAGCGGAGCGAGCGCGCCAGTCTGGGAGGGGGCGGCCGACGTCCCTCGCCAGTTCAGCTGGACTCCAAGCGCTCCCAGCCCTCCGCAAGTCGCTTTTTAAAGGGCCAGGCAGGCGAGGCCCTGCGGGGCGGGGTCCGGGGTGGT
The DNA here is from genome assembly GCF_000313985.2 of Echinops telfairi. Lineage (NCBI taxonomy): Eukaryota > Metazoa > Chordata > Mammalia > Afrosoricida > Tenrecidae > Echinops > Echinops telfairi. Next base: position 20,995,317 of record NW_022106189.1, on the reverse strand, counting down.
GCCCCGGGGCCGGGGCGATCCCGCAGCCGGAGGCTGCTTAGTAGCAGGTGCTACTCTGTGGCCTCTGAAGCCCTCCTTTCCGTTCCCCCAACCTTGTTTCTTGGGGTAACGTCCATCCCGACCCCCCGTGGAGAGATGGTGAGCGGCGAGGAAGGGCAGGTCTCCTTGCTGGGGAGGAGTGAAGATTCCTTCTCCTATCTGGTCCAGGGCTACTGAGGCTGCGGGGGTGGGGGAGGGAGGGCGCGTTGGGTAGACCCACGTGTCTTGTTCAGTAATAAATAGAAATGGATGGCTCTAGACTTCTTTTGAGTGTCTTTGGGCCTTCGCTGACTTTTTCGACGCAAAGCCAGGGGCTTGGTGGGGCTTGGTGGCCTCTAAGCGCAAGCCGCCAGAGTACAGGTTGCAGGAGGCACTCGTGTTCGCCACTTGCAGTGTGGACACGGGCAACTTCCTTCGGATGGGGGACGAAGGGCTGCGGCGAGGGTGAGGCACGACTTCTGGCTCAGGCCTAGCACCCAGTAGGTGCCTGAGCAGGCGGGCGCACAGGGCTTATTGTGCTAGATGTAATTCTAACGTGGGAATGATTTGAGAAGCAGGTTGCTACGGTTGCAAGAGGCCGAGCCCGGGGTCCAGAGGTGGGGCCCGGTGGAGGGATCCAGGAGGCGAGTCCCAGTGGAGGAGGTGGGCGGGGCCGGAAGAGGGAGTTTTTCTTACCTGCGGGCGGTTTTCACAGCCGGCCACGCCTCCTCCGGAAATCAGAGCGTTTTTCTCAGACCTGCTAGGCCCAGAGAAAAGAGCCGGGGGCGTGCCTGTTGCCAGGAGCACGGCGGAGATTCTGTTATTTTGAAACTTGCTTTGGGAAATATGCAGTGGTTGTCAGAAATGCCCCGTAAGGTGACCAGATTTTAACATTGTTAAAGCGGGACACCATTGACGGGGGTGGGATGTTCTTGATATAAAACTCATATCCTGGCGAAATACATGGCAGCCGAAAACCGTATACTGTATTCCCTTCCTGTTCTTCCCCCGTTCCTTAGCTTGTCGTGCATTCTTTCCATAAATCGGGAATTTTTTAAAACGCCGTGGGAAAAATTGTTAAAAATCGGGACAGTCCCGCCAAAAGCGGGACGTCTGGTCACAATTTCAAATGAGCAAGTTTCTCTACTCAGTTGACATCTTGCAAACTTTCGCAGTATGAGGGGGGCTTCAAAGAGGTCCTCCCACTAACCCCCTCTCCCCCCAAACCCCCCCACCTCAGTATATTTTATTTCCATTGTTCCCCACAAAGTTTTTGTGGTTCTCACACGGGCTGGGTGTTTATTTATTTATTTTTTGCACGGGCTGGATTTTGAGGGCACTTGGTGAGGAGAGGAACTCAGGAAAGTCAACAGCAGTCATTGTTTTCCCTCAGTAGCCAGTTCCTCTCCTGGGGCAAATCCTATACTGAGTAAGTGGCCTTCTGGGTGCCAGGGTGGGCCTGAGGCCTGTGTGCCATCCGCGTGTTTCTCAGGGTTGACCGACTCCAGGTCCGAAGGGGTACGGCCAGACTGAGAGGCATGCTCTCTGAGCTGTCCACCAACCAGCTCCCAACATGACCCATTTTCCTTCCACCCCACATTCTCGTCCCTCCCCACTTCTCCGCTTGGAGCCAGGATCTTGTCCACTTCCAGGCCACTTTGGTTGACACCTTGACTGGGGTGAGCAGTTGTGTGGAAAGATCTAGAGTAGATACCAGGTCACTAGGTCCCTGTCCTATGGAATCTTGAGCAAGGTCTTTCTCCTTGGGCTTGTTTCCTTATTTGAAAAGGAGGGTTCTGGTCCAGGTAGGAGCAGCCCTGGTGGCATTGTGTTGGACGGTTAATGGCAAGGTTGGCCGTTCAAACCCCACCAGTTCACTCTGCGAGAGAAAGGGACTGTTTTACTCCCTTGAAGACAGACAGCCTTGGAAACCCTGCCCTCTAGGGTTGATGGGAGTCCCATGGACTTGATAGCAGTGGGTAGGTTGGCTTGGGGGCCTGGGAGTAGCAGCTGGGGTCCCTGGTCCGTTCGTTCCTTCGTTTGTTCAGAGAAGGAAAGGTGCCATGGATTGGAGCCAGGCCCTCAAGGCTGCCCCCTGCAGGCACACCATCAAAGGAGAAGAGTCCTTGAGCTCTCAGTGCCAAGAGGAAGAGGAGGGATAAACACTCGGGTGGGCCGGCAGGGTAATTTCCCTCTCCCTTGGAAACAAAGCTGGGGTGGTCTGCAGAGGCATGTGGTGAGAATGGGGAGTGCCAGGTGGAAATTGGCCAAACAGGCCAAGAGATGATCATTCGCCTACCCTGCGGGGAACATCTGAGGACAGCAGGCCAGATGTGCTGACTGTGCTCTGCTCGGTGGGATCGGCCCCCAGGGAGCACATTCCTGCACTACACGCCAGCCTGCTGAGGGGTGGCCCCCACCCCAGGACTTCCCCGTCTGCTGGGCAGTGAGGAGTCTCCTCGGGCTGTCACCCAGGAGTACATCTCCTCTTATGGAAGAGCTGCCGCTGCTTCTGCTCTGTCAGCGGGCACGCCTGCCGCCCAGTGGGTCCTCAGAGGCCTGCTCAGGCCTGGGCACTGGCCAAGCCCGCCCACCCACCACCCTCCCCCTCGGTGAATTGCCTATTTCCTTCCTCTATCACCACCTTCCACTCTTCGTGGGAGAGCTGGCTATTGATCTTGGCCATTTCTCAGTTGCTGTACTACCACTCCCCACCCAGCACAGACAGGCTCTCCACGCCATTCACTCCCACACTAGCCGTCCAGTAGGTCTCCTCCTTGCCCTCCCCTCGCCTCCTCCCTTATTGCTCCCGGTGGGACTACAGCACACCCTGAAGGCAGGCTTGTGGCCCCAATGAGGAAATTCAACCTGCCTTGCTGTTGGCTGAATTTCCATCTGGAAATTGGAACTGACAGAAAAGTGTGTGTGTGTGTGTGTGTGTGTGTGTGTGTGTGTGTGCATGCTTCTGCCTGATTGGCACTGACGTTGGGCATGGACATTCTTCTTCAAGTCTGATCCTCCGACTACCTGCTCCAGGGCCTGGCTGGCTGCATGGCCCATATAAGACAGGGAGGATGCCGAACCGCTCCCCTTTGGCCTCTGCATCCAGAAGCAGCACCTGGAGTAGAATCAGATCAATGCAGTGTGGGGGCTAATCACAGTGCCTGGGGGCCGTGGCCAGGGCAAGGATGGGAAGCGATGGGAAGTGACGGCTGGGTGACACCACCCTTGTTTCCTGAGGGCATCGTGAATGCCTCTCAAGCCTACCTTAGAAGTCAAAACAGAGGCTTTTGAGCTGCCCTAAGTGAAACACAGATGGACAGGGTGGGGGTACAGCAAAGTCAGCTAGTCCTTGTCCAGGGGTAGTCCACCACGGGACATTTTATTTGTTGAACACAGTTAAAAAGTACAATTTACACACATATATATAATCCCCCCAAAGGAAAAAAAAACCCACCCCTCTTCATCGTCACCAGAAGTCCAGATGACAATTGGACAGGTGTGGTCCTCTGCCTGCCCTGTGAGGGCTTACTGTAAAAACCCACCCCGCAGTGGCAGACAGGCAGTGGGGAGGAGGCGGCCTGGGCAGCCGGCAGTCCAGGCACTGGTGACCTGGCTGTCAGCCCCCAGCCAGGAGGGATGAAGCATCTGCTCTGGTCTCCCTGCTAGGGCAGGTGCCGGGCTGGGGCTCGTGGGAGGGAGGACGGGGGACTCAGATATGGACTAACATAAGTGGCCTGTGCCTCTGTCTGCCCAGAACTGGCCTCAGGAGGGTGCAGGAGGGCGAGAAGAAAAGCACCACACTACCGGCCGCCACAGGACAGGACCAATGTGCTACCGTGAACACGGGACTAGGGACAGGACCCTGTGGCACCCTGGGTCCCAGCATGGCGTGAGCAGGGACTAGCCAGGCTCGAAGGAGGAAGCCCTGCTGGTTGGAGACCAACTGCATCAAAATGCCAACAGCTGGCAGGCCGCGAGGTTAGAGAGAGCCTGGTCCAGAGTTTGGGTGGGCTCACCAGGTGACCCATTTTTGTGTGGCATCACTACAGAACAGGCACTAGGAAGCCCAGGCTGCCCTCTACTGGAAGTTTTGGAGAATGACCATGACACAGGTGCACAAAGAGGCTGCCCTCCTGCCAGGCAGAGTGAGGGGGCCTCCTGGGGGGAGGCAAGGATGTCAGCGCTGCTTCCTCTCCCTGGCAGTGCTCACTTCAAAGGCAAGGAGAAGAACTTGTTCCCCGACTTGCAGCGGACCTGTTGGGCGTGCACCCGCAGAAGCAGCTCAGAGTCTTCAAACTCGTCCACGATTGCCTTCAACCAGGAGAGGACAGTCTGTTATGGGGACCAGGAACCAAGGGGACCGTGCAAACATTCCCTAGCGGGATTCTCCAGGGGCCCTGCCCTTGAGTAGCTTGTGCAGTAGATCCCTCTGCAATTTCTCAAGGGTTGCCTGTGG
>NW_022106189.1:20981454-20990366 GCF_000313985.2 Echinops telfairi | reverse complement strand
GGGACGTTAGGCCTCCAACGAGGTCATCGGTGTCCCAGGGACCCTGTCTTGGATTCCTAATCCTCAAGGCCAAGTGGCTTCCCTCTCCCCGCCGGAGGCCACCCATGACCCATGCTGGGATGTTACCTGCAGTTCCCGCAGGCACTGCCCTTCCAGCTGGGGCCGCGCATCGCCCACACACCAGGCCAGGCTGACGTGGAATGACGGGTCCTGGAGAGGAAGAGCAAGGAGGTCCCAGGGAGAGGACCCCGGGGAGGACAGGCTGGACTGTGGCTGAGCTGAACAGTGGCTGCTTCCGTGGGCTCCTTGGTCTGCACCCCCCACGCATGCTCCACACACTGACAAACAGCCTTGGGTCGGTCCTTTCCTCAGCTACACTGTTAGTTATCAGAGAATTGTTAGGAGCTCTGGGGTGCAGTGGTTCTGAGTTTGGCTGTGACCCTCCCAAGGTCAGCAGTTCAAAACTACCAGCGCTCCACCGGGAGAAAGGCAGGGCTGTCTACAGAGGTGCGGTGGTCTTGGAAACCCACAGGGCCAGTCCTACCCTGTCCTATGGGGTTGTGATGAGTCGGCATTGGCGTGATGGCAGTGAGTTTGGTTTTGGACGAGAACCCAGGCTCCGACTCCCTTTCCTGGTCTCGAACATTCAACCAGATGCCACACTCAATACTCTGAAGACAAAATGAATGTAAACAAAAATGCCTACAATTATGAAGACCCGCTCATCATCTCTGTGGGAATCCATACTTTTCTACCTTTACAAACCAATGGCCCTTTACAGGATGAAAATCAAGGTGGAGGCCACATGGTCCTCTTAGGCTCTGGACAAGGCGCGGGAGGGCGGTGCCCGAAGCTACAGTCCCCCACGGCACACCAATTTCACTAATAAACACTGAGGGAAGCGACACTTCAAAAAAAACAAGAATACACTACGGAGCAGAATGCACACACATCCCGTGCACAGGAAACAAAGGAAGTGGGACACTTGCTGGGCTTTCAGGGAGCTGCCTCGGGCACACCTCAGACCCTGAGGTGAGGGTGGGGTGGTGCCCTCGTAAGATGGGAATCTCCAGTCCTTCCCCCAAGGGAAAGCCCTTGGGGTAAGGGCTCCTCAATTTGCCTCTAACGAGGGCTTCCCAATAGTGACAGGTGGGCCAGTAGAGGAGACTGCCCCAGACATTACCTGGTAGAAGGTGGTGAGGTCAAATTCTTCCATGACGCTGTCCACCTCTGCCACAAGGCCCAGGAACTGGGCGTGCCCTGAGGTGACTTCAAGCCCAACGAAGGTCCTGGGGGCAGGGAGAAGTGGGGATCATTCGATGGGAGAGGCAGCCTCAGAGAACACCAAACTGGGACAGGGGAGGTCCCAGAGAAGACCCCGATGTCAGGGCAGTGAATGCTGACCCCACCTCTTCCCCCGCACCCACTCTTCATTCTTCGGCTAAGGGTTCTGTGTTCTCTGTATCTTCGCCGAGCTCATTATCTTCCCTGTGTGTTTTCAGTTTAGTTTTATGTGTGTGGTTGCTGTTGAGAACATACAACAGAACATCGATTAGTTGAACAGTCTCTCTGTGGCCAATCCAGTGACGTTGGAGCTGTTCCTCCTCCAGTAGCCTAAATTCCCTGTCCCCGAAGGCTCGCGTCTCACCTGCTGAATTGCTGCTGGCAATAGGATTCAGCACAGGGAGTTTCCTAAAACAGTTTAGTGCTCAAGGTGGACACCCAGTGGAGTGAAGCTACATTCATGATTAGGTTACAGACCAATGAGGCTACGTTCACGATTGGGTTACAGACGACCATGTCAGGGGAGATTTTTAGCTCAAGGTTTAAAGGTGACTCAGGGCAATGGTTCTTTCGGGGCTTAGCCAGCTGCCATGGCTCCAGGAAGCCTGCAGTCTATGACACTCGAAGTTCTCTTCTGCACTTCCCCTCTTTTGATTGGGGCTCTTCTTGCAACTCTGGGATCAAAATTCGGAGTCTTCCCCCTCCATTGCCAAGCCTTCCTGACCTAATACTAATGTTCTCTCCCCATTCTCAAGGTCTGACCACCTCCAGCTACCAACCCAGAGGCTTCTGCAGCCCTGTTCCCCATTACACACCCCTCTGCGACCAACCGTGCTCTCCGGCCAGCCCTTTCCCCAGGGCTGTGCTCCTCGGCGGTAGCGCAGACACGCTGCAGCTCATCTTTCTTCACACAACTCTGATCACAATCCATCCATCCATCTATTGCGTAAAGCACATCTGTACATTCGTTGTCCTCATCATTCTCAAAACATTTGCTCTCCACCCAAGCCCTTGGCATCAGCTTCTCATTTACCCCCTCCCTCCCTGCTCCCCATGTACCCTTGATAATTTACAGATTATTATTGTGTCTTATCTTACACTGTCCGACGTCTCCCTTCATCCACTTTTCTGTTGTCTGTCCCCCAGGGAGGAGGTTATATGAGAGCCCTGTGATTGGTGCCCCCTTTCCACCCCACCATCCCTCCACTGCAGCTCATCTTTCAGAGCCCCCGCGCTCAGCCAAATGCCTTAAAGAGCTGAATCCCTCCGCGCTGCCTCAGTGCCTTCACTTTTCTTCAAGCCACTTTGCCCAAATGGCTCCTGTCAAAGTTCCCAATGGCTTCCATGAGACCAAATCCAACGGATCCGCGTTTTAACTGCTCAGCATCCAACGTGGCTGGCCACTCCCCACCAGGACCTCTCCCTTGGCTTCGGAGACACACGGACTGGGCATTCCTGGTGGGGGCCGAGCCCTGGCCTCCTTGCCCAAGCACCTCCTTTGCCGTCCTCTCTTCTTTCCAGCTAGGAAATGGTGGAGGGATGCAGAGATCAACCCTCTATCTTCTTCATCTGTACCTAGCCCCCCACTTTAAATACGGACCGATGCCTAAAGTGCCACCTCCGCTGGCACCTCCCCTGTGAATCTAATTGCCTGTGTGACACTTGCACCTGGGCGTGTAACGCTTACTACCTGGGGGTGGACGTGGACAAAGCAGAACTTGTGCTTTTCATTCCACTGGAGTTTCTGATCCAACGGTGGGCCCACTGGTCAGCCAGCTGTTCACACCCAAGCCCAGAAATCCACACCCGAACCCGAGCCCTAGCTCGTGCCACTTGATTCTCTCCAGTTTAGGCTCTTCCACCAGCATCGCTCTGGTCCAGGACACTCGGGTCCCGATGGGGAGAACGGCTGGCTCCTCACAGCTCTACCGGATCTACACTCGCTTCCTGGGTCTGCCCTCGCTGCCTCCCATCTTTTCTTCGACACATCAGCCAGGATACAATGTAGCCGGACCGAGCATTTACAAACTGAAATCAGATCATGTCTAGTTTTTGCTCAAACTCTTCCAGTGGCTTCCGTTACACTGGGAGGTCTCATTCAACCCTGCCCCTCCACTCCTGCCACCCTCCTCCCCTTGAACACACCCTGGAATCACTTTCCTTGCCATGCCCTCTGCTGGGAGGGCTCCTGTGGCAGCCTGTCCCAAGGCTGGCTCCCTTTCAGCTCAGGTTGTCACCAAGTGTCACCTTCTTGGTGCCTCCTGGGCCACCCGCTTCGATTCAATCACGCTTAGCTCTACTTATCTCACTCACTGACGCCCAACACAGCGCACACCTGTGGCCCCGGCTTCTCTGCAGGGTAGGAAGGTGCCGCTCTGTGGGCACAGGCGTGCCTGTGAGCCTGACTGAAACCTGGACTGTGAATTAGGAAAGGGGAGCAGAGTGGGTGCACTTGGACGGTGCCGTTGGCCAACAACACTGAAGGCACACAGGCGACAACTGTCTGGGCAGCAGGGTGGGCAGAATGCTCCCTAGAAGCGAGGATGGCAAAACTTGGTCCCACATACTCTGGCCCTGTTCTCAGGAGGGACCAGCCCCTGGTGAAGGACAGTTGTGCTTGGAAAGTAGAGGGGCAGCCCCAAAGAGGCAGACCCTGGATGTGATGGGTTGACACAGAGCCTGCAACCCCAGGCTCCGAGGTTGGAATAACTGTGAGGACGGCCTAAGAACAGTGTCTTGTTCCCACAGACAGGCTTGCCACGAGGAACCGACTGGACAGCACCGAACAACAGTGTTTACGTCTGTCCCCCCTGAAGCGTGTAGGATTCCTGAGAGCAGGGCTGAGCCTCCTACAAGGGCCTGGCACACGTTGTGCAGACTGGGATGGGTGGGATGTGCCTCCTTCTGGAGAGGACTAGAGAGGGGCTCAACCCAATGAGGGCCCACAGCTGGCTCACTCCGAAGCTCTGATAACAATAATGCCTTCTTCAGTTCATGAGTTCTTTAAGGCCTTTAAGTATTTAACGTTCGCTCAACTCATCGGAACCTCTCAAGTCCATAGGGATGGATGTATGGGGGCGGGGAGGGTGAGGAGAGAGGGAAGGGCATTAGGTGGCGTGGAAACGGAAGGCTACAGAGGGAGAGATGAGCCCAATGTCACACTGGGGCACAGCAGAGCCAACCATGCAAGTTCTTGGACTTCCAGGCCTACAAGGGTTTTGCTTTTTAATTTCACTCTACCAGGATGGTGTTTGTTCTCAGCTTCTGCTTCCCAGACACTGCCCCTCCCCTGTTCTTTTTCTTAATGGACGGCTGGGTTCCGGAGCGGGAAGGGTCACCTTTGGGGTCACACCGCTGTGGTATTCGGCCAAGTCGGTTCTCCTTACAGCAGCTCCCGAGCAAAGAGCAGAGCTGCCCGCTGTCCGGAGGTGCCCTGGTAGCCCAGCGGCAAGCACTTGGCTCTAACCCACCAGGCGGGGGTTCAAACCCACCCAGTGCTCTGCAGGAGAAAGGTGTGGGCAATTTGCTTCCATAAACATGCCCTATAGGACTGCCACATACAACTGCCAGAACTGACTCGAAGCAGTGGGCTTGGTGTTTTGGTTTTAATCTTTTAAGGAAGCCGATCACCAGGTCTTTTCTACAGCTGAGCTGCTGGTGTGTTGGATTGCCAACCTTCTGGTGAACAGGTTTCACCATATCAATACTGGGGCTCTTTCTGATGGTTAAAGAGTTTGTTAAGAGACAAACGCGCAAACAGCCAGGGCAGGCAAGGTCAGGAGTGAGCACCCCTAATCTGTGTGCTGAGGGATTGTCTAGTGTTAGTGATCTAGGGTGGGAGTTGCGGGTTGGGGGTACATTGGGGTACACTCACCTGGTTTTCTCTTGATTGGTATAAATCTTTACCCGGTTAGCAATAAAGACAAACCTGAAAGTTAGACGAAGAGAAAAAAAAAAAAAGTCCACATTTCAGGAAGCGCATCACCATAATCATCTTCATTCAGGAAAAATGTTTATGTCCGCACATTGAAAATGCGTCTGGTTTCCCCCATCACACAGGTGGCAAATGGCAGCAGCAACAAACCTCGACGTTAGAACTAGACAAGGCCCCGGTCACAAGTCCAAGGCACACAGCGCGCCCTCAGATGCGGGGACGCCAGCATGAGTCAGACGGCGTGCACAGCCGTATACTCTATGCCCCGATCGCCCACTGGCTCAACGTTGGTGATGGGAACAGAGGCTTACTTTCTGGCAGGAAGGTGAGCAGCCCGAGGCTTTGTTTTGCTGGTGCTGGGTGCTTCACCCCATAGCATCCCTCTGTATAACAGAGGGAGAAACTCTGCCCAGTCCTGGCCATCCTCACAATCTTTGCTAGGTTTGGGCCCATGATTGCAGCCACTGTGCCAGCCCACCTTGCCAAGGGTCTCCGTCCCTTTTGCCAACCCCCTTATCAAGCATGGTGTCCTTCTCCAAGGACTGGCTGGCCATCTTGAAACATGCCCACAGTATGTGAGACACTCATGGCTACTAAAGAGCATTCTGGCTGTATGTCGTCTTAGATTTGTTCATGCTTCTGGCGGTCGTGTGTGCGTGCACGTGGGTGTGTAAGTCCACGGTATAGTTAATATTCTTTGTACGAACACCATAAACCAAAGGCATCGATGCTCCCATCTTCCTCATTCACTGTGCAGCTTTTGCACACATGGGAGGTAACTGAAAAACACCTGGTCAGGGGTGACTTGGGCCTCGGTGACATTTTTGCTTTTGAACACTGGAAGGAGGGCTTGTGCAGCAGAACTGCCCGTTTGACTGTAGCTGCTGCTTCCGTGAGCCCTGACCGTGGCTCCACGTCAAAGAAAATGTGCGACCACGTCAGTCTTCCATCCACCTGTCGAGGTGGGGACTTGGTGTTGACGTGTCCTTCACACTGCAAGCTGTCATCTTCGATCGCCATCCGTGTTTCAGCCAGCAGGCCATGCCGGCTGGTCACGAGCCTCCCTCCAGCCCTCATGTCCTGTTCTTCACAGAGTCCAGCTACGGGGGTGACTAGCTGAGTACCAACGGAATAAGTATGGTGAGAGCCTACAACCCTGACACACAGCCTTCCACCTGGCTTGGGGGGCAATCACTTCCTCGTGGTCTATGTATAGGTCACCGGGAGCACAATTAAGGGTCCTGGACTTCTCATTCTTTGTGATGTTATCTGTGTGAGTCTGGGTAGACTAGAGAAACAAATCCATTGACACACCTATGTGGATAAGAAAGAGCTGTATATTCAAGAGCAATTGATCATTGAGAAAACATTCCAGCCCAGTCCAGATCAAGTCCATAAGTCTGATAGTAGCCCATATGTCTGACACCAATCTATAAAGTCCTCTTCAGACTCATGAAACACATGCAATGAAGCCAAATGCAGGACGATCACATGCCAGTGGGTAGAAAGTCTTTGGGATCAGTGGCGTAAGCATCTCAGTGCTGGGAGGGGTCTCTCTGTGGCTTCTCTGGCTTCAGAGGTCTGGTTATATCCATGTGGCTCGTCTTCTACAATGTCTCTCGGAGTAGCAGAGAGAAAGAAGTGTCTACCGCCTCCAAGGAGAAAGTACCAGATTTCCCAGAATTCTCAGGAGAAGGCCATGCCCACACAGAAGTCTCATTGGCTATCTCCAGATTGACAGCCTAGACTCCACCCTTACACTCTTAATCTTTAAATTGACACCAGATTAGGTGACTACCACATGATCCACGAACTTGTTACGATCCACAAACTTGTTACGATCCACCAAGTTGAAACCTTTTGCATATCAAAGAAAGACAGGGGAGCATCTCTCTGGCAGTCTCTGCTTTCAGCCAGGATCGATACCAGCAACAGTCTTCCCTGGCCAGGCCCTCTTCTGGATCTGGCTAGAGTTTCTGGGCAGTTCCTTATCGATATCCTGCTGCAACCATTTCTGAATTATCTACCACAACATTTTCTTCAGCTTCAACGTGAACTCCCACATGAGCAACTACCAGTCTATTGCCCAGTCAGCCCTTATTTCCCGACTTCCTGAAGCACCAGTGACCATCCACTCATCCTGATTGCCTACAGGGGACTTCATAAGGAAAAGGCGCACAGCAGGCAGTCCTGGGACGTACCCAGGGGCCTGACCTTTAGATCAGCCTGCTGACTGGGGTGATGTATGCCCCGAGTTGTCCCACAGGAGGTCGGAGGGAAGGGAGGAGAGAGGCTGGGGAGCACTCACCTGTGGCGGGAGGCCACACGGTCTTTCAGAGCTTGCACGAAGGGGAGGATCCAGTGGTGGCGCAGCACCACGCTGTGGGACAGGCTGATGTGGAACTCATCCACCCGCACCAGTCGAGGGACGCAGGCTTGGGCGCGCCGCAGCAGCACGTCAAGCAGGTCCAAGAACTCCTCCCCGTCTGCGTCTGGAGAGAGAGGAGAGGCCGGCGGTGCTCTCAGCTCAGGAGGCCTGGCTGAGGAAAGAAGCCCAGGAGGTGGCACGGTCCTTCCTCCTCGCGGGCTTTGGAAGAACAGTCACTCACTGGGAAAGAATTCAGGTGGAAAGGCAGGACCCGAGATCACATTGCCAACAGCAGTGATCCAAGGTGGAACCCATTTATTTCTCCAAGAGACGTGAGTTCATTTACACATGGCCAACACATGCCACTCTTAAACTGATGCCACTTATCAATGTGGCATATTGTGGTTACACATTGGGTGACAATTTCAAGGTCAGCAGTTCAAAACCACCAGTTGGCTCCTAAGGGGAAGGATGTGGCTATTTACGCCTGTCAAGATTTGCAGGCTAGGAGGCTCACAGAGACAGTTCTATCCTGTCCTATAAGGTCACTATGAGTCAGCATTGACTTGGTGGCAGTGGAAGTGATGCCCCAGGAGGATGATTGACAATGTTCTCTAACATAAAGTGACAGGGATGCCTCTAAGGTGAACCAGAGACAGATATCAACCACAGATGTTCTTATAATGTGGCCCTGCTTGATATCTGGCCCCATGAGATCACTAAAGATATGGATACTATAGCAAAGTGTGGTGAAGAAACTAGATGGTGCCCAGCTATCAGAAAGAATAATGTCTGGGGTCTTAAAAGCTTGTTTTCAAACAAGTAGCCATCTAAGTGAGGCATCAACTAAGTCCACATGGAAGAAGCAAACCAGCCTCTGTGATCCAAGGATTGCAAATAATATAATGCAAATCTAAAGGAGAATGGTATCAGAGGTTAAACTGTGAACACCTGGATGACAGTGGAAGCCCAAAATCCCTTTGTAGGATCCACACGTGACCAAGTGGATGAAGTACATAACTAAGTTGTATTATTTTTCTTCCAACATCCTGATGGGTGACCATGCCTTCTCTCCACCCATGGCATTTCTTCTCCACTTTCAAGACCTTGGAGAGAGAGACAGGCAAATGTGGGTGCACCTCCCCCTAGCTCTTGCTCAGCACTTGTACTAAGCGGGAGAAAGAGGGCTTTCTACTCTCATCAAGAGCTACAGTTACCAAGGGCTCAAGTAGAACGAAAATGTTTTTAAAATGATGATGGAAACATATGTACAAATGTGCTTGATACAAATGATGTATGGATTGTTACAAGAGCTGTAAGAGCTCC
>NW_022106189.1:20975433-20980952 GCF_000313985.2 Echinops telfairi | reverse complement strand
AACTGCAGGGGCAGGGCATTTTTTAACGGGGCTCTTCCAGCCAAAGTCTTTAACTCCCACCAAACCACCAGACCATGGGTCTGGCCAGAAGTTAAGGGGAAGACAGTCATCCTGACGTGTATAAAAGGAGTCCTCCGACAAAGGGAGGAATCTCATTACCTGTAAGAGCCAGGAGTGGAGTGCATCCTCTGGACCTGAGATCCCCACACAGTGAACTTCTTCGATCCAGTGACAGCTATGCCATCAGAGAACCAGCAGCAGGACCAGGAGCCAAAGCATGGACCAGAGTGACGGACTTCTCAGCCCAAAGAGCAAGTGAACCCGAGTGCTTTTGTGCAGGAGGCTGGCTTGCGGAGTGGCGAGCCTCTGGACACTTCGTTGAGGAAGTTAGGCTTACTGACCAACAGAGCTCGAGCTGAATGCCTTTGGGTTGAGCTTTTAGCCGAGTGGTATGCTCCCTTCGGGGCATTTATTAGCAGACTTTGTAAGAACTAAAAGAACTTTGTAATCTAGCGTGATAAACAACCACCCTGAGCATTTCTCACTGGCATTACCACTTGTTAACTTCCTTGATAAACCCTTTAATCATGAATTTTGTCTGTGAGTTTCTGTGTAGCCATTGCAATGGATATTGGAACCCAACCCAGAACCCCCCTGGGGGAGTTTGGCTCTGACCTATAGGGTCTTGATCGGCGGGAATCCACTTGATAGCCAGGGATAATCTCTATGGGAACTGCCAGGTGGATTCAGACCTCCAAGCTTGCAGGGAGCGGCCTCGCACTTCACTGCTGCACCCACGGCTCCTGCTACTACGATTCACCACTTCTCGGAAGCAGAGCCCTGACTGAGAGACCCGGATCATGCTCTCAGTGTGCACAGAGACAAAGAACATCACAATGACCAATCTGTGTCGGTTCACGTCTTAGTCTTTTTTCACCAAATGTGTGACTACAGCTATATGGCTAAGTTTTTTCATGTCCAGTATGGGTACTCAACAAATGTCCATCCGCCCCTGGGACACGACAGAACAGAGAATCACCCCCATTCTATCACCCTGGGCAGTGAAGCTTACAAGAGTTTCCCTGGCCTACCACAAGCCAAGAGCCACTGCCTCCTTGAGGCACTATGCTAAGAAATGGACAGAGATAATCTGATTTAATGTCACCTAACAGTCTAGGACATGGGTACTACAGGCCGGCCCCTCGTCCCCACGGAAAGCTGCTCCTGTGTCTTTAAGAATCTGAAAGCAATTCAGGACAAGCACAGCAGGCTCATCTTCAGCCTTCCTTGAGAGAAAGGAAAGGCTCCCAGCCTTTTCACCAATGACAGGTGACGGATGAAGAATTTGCTGCAACTCGGGGCTGGTTCAGTCATTTCAAAGGCATGGGGAATTTACATAAGATAAAGGAGGCCGGGGGTGTGGTGGTTATGAGTTGGGCTGTTAACCTCCTGGTCAGCAGGTTGGAACCACTCGCTGCTCCCCAGAAGAAAGAGGAGGCTCTCTATGCCCATAAAGAGTTACAGTTTCAGAAATCTGCAGGGGCTGTTCTAACCCGCCCTACTGGGTCACTATGGGTTGGCATCGACTCCATGGCAGTCAGTTTGGCTTAGTTAAAGGGCAAGCAGGAGCTGTCTGTAGGTTGGAGGTGCTTAGCCTACATGATTATTCTGCTTTTAGAGATGAGGAAGCTGAGGCTCTGAGAAGTGGGACAACTGGTTAACCAGCAGCCGGCGGGCTGAGCAGTGGCATCTGGCTCTGAAGCCTGGGCACACTCCCTGCAGGGCTGGGTCAGGACTCGAACCCAGCATACTTAAGGCCCTCCTGGATAAAATGTCAGCTGTTTCATGGGGCATGGCCTTGACTCTCTGCCCTGGCTGTTGTCTGCATGAGCAGGGAGCCCCTCATGCCCATGACGAATAAACATATTTCAAGTAATAAATTCAAAACACGAGGAAAAAAAAAAGAAGTGTCTCGGGTCTGGATACTTGCACACTTCCTGCTGAGCTGACCTCCACCATCTGTGTTAAAAGCTTCTGGCTTCCCTCTCCTGACAAGGACCAGCCTCCTCTCCTCCAGGGGCACCTCCTGGTTCCCACCACTTGCCTTTCACACATTACTCACAGGGCAGGTAGACATGGGTGGCCCAGTTGCCCCTCTCGTGGGGGAAGGTGCGTACCCGGCCGCCATGCTTTGTGCTGTCGTCCTCAGGCCCCTCCTCGGTGCTGGGGAACATGCTCAGCACACTGTCAGGCACCGGCAGCCTCTGGCTAGGAGGGGCGGTCTGGCCACTGCAAATGAACAAAGAAAAATAAGTACATCTATCCACCTGACAGTGTCGACCTCTGTACACACAACAAAAGTTATAGCTGCACACACCTGCTGTCTCTAAGCATCTAGCTACTTGAAGTCCAAGGAGCCCTGATCACCATGAGCATGCGCTTCGCTGCTAACTAAAGAGTTGGCAGTTCAAATCTACCAAGCGCACAGTGGGAGAGTGGTGTGGCTACCTGCTTCCATAAGGTTGATTCTGACTCATCATGACCCTGTAGGACAGAGCAGAACTGCCCCTGTGGGTTTCCGAGACTGTAACTCTTCACAGGAGTAGAAAGCCTCGTTTCACTCACATGGAACAGCTGGTGGGTTCGAACCCTTGACCTTTCAGTTAGCAGCCCAACTAGTAAGCAACTACGTCACCATGGTTCCACCCATATAGGTATAGTCCTGGAAACCCTATGGAGCAGTTCTACGTTGTCCTAGAGCATCGCTGTGAGTCAGAAGTGATTTCGCAGCAATGGGCTTTGGGGTTTTGCTCGATGAAGTTTCTGGTTATTGTTGGGTGTGGACTCTACTCAACAGTTCTACTCTCAGTGATCCTATGTGACAGGGAACTGCTCTACTGGGTTTCCAGGCCGTAACCTTTACAAGTATGGCCAGAGTGCTCCTTAGAGGCAAAGATGGCAAGACTTTTGTCTTATACACTTTGGACATGTTGTCAAGAGAGACCAGTCCCTGGAGAAGGGCATCATGCTTGGTAAAGTGGAGGGACAGCATAAAAGAGGAAGACCCTGGACAAGATGGATTGACACAGTGGCTGCAGCAATGGGCTCTGGCAAAGGAACAATTGTGAGGATGGGGCAAGACCAGGCGGTAGGACCGGGTGGTGTTTTGTGCTGTTATGCATAGGTTGGAACTCAATGGCACCTAACAACAACAACAACAACAATAATCTTTACAAAGGCAGGTCACTGGGCCTTCTGCAGAGGAGGGCCATTGGAGGGACAGGCCTTTTGATCAGCAGCCAGTCACATTCACTGTTACTCCCTGAGGGTTCCAGAAGCAGTTTCTGGAGGCCCACAAAGCTCTTTCCCAGCAGTCTCCCAGAGAAGCTCTGATGGCATCGTGGATTACACAGGCAGTTGATAACTGCAAGGTCAGCAGTTCAAATCCACCGACTGATCTGAGGGTGAAAGATGAGGCTTTCTGTTCCTGTAAAGATTTATATTCCTCCTCTACTGTGTTCTATTGGGTCACGACGAGGCAGATGGCAGCCAGTTTCTTTTTTTGAAGGGGGTGGGGGTGGGGAACTCATGGTTCTAGGAGGCTGCCCTCAGCAGGTTGAGTAGACAGTCTCTACAGGAAACAGCATGTGGGAGGCCTGGTTCAGAGGTTGGGTTCCTTAGCTAAACACCACCTCGCGGCTCTGTGGCCTTGAGCAATCCTGCCACACCTCGACCCCCCATTTTTGGGAGAATTCACATTTATTAAATAATTGATGGGTTAAAATCTGGAGTTTAGGTATTTCAAATAAAGCTCACATGTTGAACATTTGCCCTGTTCCTTTTTAGCACGAAGAGGCTTGACCATTGATGGGTGACAATCCTTACTGACACTTTAATAACCAGTCCTCTGCTGTCTGTCAGGTTCTTAGGAGACACCCTACTGTCCTCCCCTCAGTACAATCTGGGCAAACCGATTGGGGTATGGCAAGGGTGGTATCAATGAAGCAGTCTACATAGCTAGAAGGGCAATTTTCAGCGCGAGAGTCTAAGTGATTTCCTGGCTTCTGCACACACTCATCCCAACATAGCTCCATGAAACGACACCCCAGCGCGGTTAATTGCCCCTTTGGTTGTTCAGCTTCCACAAGGCGCTGCAATTCTGCTTCATTGGCCGACCTGCCAACAAGTTTCGGCCTCTTCCGACAGTCCCCTGCCCCTTCTAGACCTCAGTTTCCTCATCTGTCAAATGCTCTCCTCCCTGATGGAACATCAACAGAGATGCTGCACTTAAGGCCCCCCGCACATAACACTTGAATCGCCATGAAGTCAGTAACCCAGATGAACGCCAGGGTCCTGGGCCTGGCACAGCGCAGGTGCTCAATAAATAAATAACGCCCCATGAGCTTCACTGCTAGGATTGCGACTATGTTCAAATGAGCCAACTGCCTAGGAAAGTGAAGGGACGCCAGCTGGGCGACAGGGTGGCCACGAACGGGCGTTTCCTGCTTCCCAAACTCAAGTGTGGCCAACAGGTGAGGGCCCTCTGGGGCCTCATAGAGGTGGACTCCTTCTAGAATCCAGATCCTTCTCCCCATCTCCCCCAATCCCCTTTCCAGGAGGGCCGTCCGTCTCCTACTCCCTCCCCGCTCGCGCTCCAGCCCAGTTCGGGTCCAGAGCTCCTCGGCACCTTCCCCAGTACGGCTTCCTCGGTCCTTACCGACGGCGGCTTTCGGCTCCGGGTCTGGCCGGGACCCCGACCCCATCCTCGGCCTCATCCTCGGAGTCACTGCTGCTGTAGCCCACAAGGGGCGTCGCACTCATGGAGGCTCGGCGAGCCGCCAAGGTCCGTCACCGGTGCGCTGGCCCCACGCTCCCGTTCCGCTGCGCCGGAAGTGCCCTCGCGAAGGCGTGGCCTGAGGTAGCACCTCCCCGGGGCGGGGCCTGGAGGGCAGGCTGCGGCTGAGAGGGCGGGGCCTCGACCGACTAGTACAGACCCTCCTGAGAGCACGCCACCTACCTGCTGGCTTCACCTAGAGTTCCTCCCGGAGCTTTCGTCACTCCCCAACCCTCGCGTGCCCATTTCACGGCTCGCTCGGAGCCCTGCCCTCACTGTCCACTGCCCTGTCTGCAGCTCGCCGGGACCAGACCTCTCAACCACGGACAGTCTCTGGATTGGCGCACTAGCCGGGGCGGAGATCCCTGTCCTCGGCGCTCGGCCTCAATCAGAGGTCCCCCCTTGGTCCGTGTCCCGGGGTTCCCTTCCCTAGGGGTGATGCTGTGCGGTCAGAGGCGGGGCTATTTCTGAAGTCCTGAGGGTCCAGGAGGCCCCTCCCCTCAAGTACAGCAAGGGGGCAAGGGCCAGACCACGCGAGCGCCCTCCCCGAAGATCGAGCGGCGCGGTCGGAAGTGAGCGTCTCCTTCGGTCGGCTGAGACCCGTCTACCCGGCCGACTCGGGAGGGGCCCGCACGCGCAGCGAGTCCGCCCTGCCGGACCGCGGGGTCCCCGGCAGGGGGCGGCC
>NW_022106189.1:20949407-20974935 GCF_000313985.2 Echinops telfairi | reverse complement strand
CCCAGCGGGCCCGGCCGCCCCCACCACCTCGGTCGGGGTCGACCCGCTGGCTTCCTGAGCGTCTAGGCTGCCCAGGCCTGGCCTCGGCGCGCAGCCGCTTCCTGGAACGGGCTTGCGGCTCTGGGCCTTTTTCGGAGACCCGCAGTGGCCAGATCATTCCGGGCAGGGCTGACAGGAGGGAGCCTAGCTGGGCGGGGAGAGAGGCGATTGCCTTTCAACTGAGTTTCCTACAGAGAAGGAAGGACTGGGGTGGTGGGTGCAGGTAGGGGCCTCCTTTCCCTTCCTCTCTGGACCCTTCCGGGAGTGATCAGAGAGGCTTCCCAGCTGCCCCTTCCTGGAGGAGAAGAAGGAGTGGTTAGTGGGACCTGGGGTTCAGGTAGAGCGGCCCTGGGCCTGGCAGTCACTCATGCTCAAGGAAACATTTAGATTGGCTTAGCTGGACCCAGAAGGTGTTCGGATACCTCTGCCCTGGAGCAGCACACATAGGGAGTGGTACCCACACACTCCTACAACCTGCGGCGCCCCAGCCTAGAGCTGCAGATCTTTGCCTGCCTCCCTTTCCAGGAAGATCAGGAGCCAGACAGCTTTTAGCCTGACTCTTGGGTTTCTTTGACAGAACACTTTAGAGGCCTGGCTGGCCTGTGCAGGCAGGCATCATCTCCCTTCTCTTCCCATGGATGGAAAACTTAGAAACTTTTCCATGTAAGAGGCAGAGGAGTTGGGAATCCTGGAAAGTGGGTTGCAGGCAGCTGACTCTAAAAGTTCCTCTCTCCCGCTGTCATTACCTTATGCTGCCACAAAGTGGTGAGTTAAGAGATTTGCCTGGGCTGGGTCGGTTTCACCTTCCGTTGGTTATCCAGAATGTTCAGCAAGGGAAGTGGGCCGCCTCAGAGAGGGGGATGAAGAGCAAGGCTCTGGGGCAAGCATGCTCCTTCCCACAGTGTGAAAGCAAGCCCTAGATTTACTTGCATTTCCCCACAGGCCTTGACACCATCAGGGAGATTTAGAGGACGAAGGGGTGCCATGGAGGGGACATAGAGCCAGAGGGAGGGAGGAGCCAGGGGTAGTCTTGAGGGAGGGGGGAGGAACCAGGGGTAGTCTTATGCTCATTAACCATTTGGCCCAGGGCCTCCTAAAGCCACCCACACCTGTGAAGAGACTGGCCATAGCAGAGGGGTGTGGTCCGGCCCCTCATGGGGGAGGACTTTTGAAATGATCCCTGGCTCTGGGTTGCTACCCTAACTATTGACTGCCAAGAGACAGTGTGCTGTTGGGTCTCCGATCTCACGGCCTGGCCACTTAACCAAGCAGGCCATCTTGACCTCCCAGATTAGTGGAGTCCCTAATCGGGACTTGGAAGTAGCGGTGAGATGGAGCTGCCTGCCCAGTAAGGCAGCAGTCAGAGGCCCTCGGCTTTTAGCTCATATATTCAGCTTCCAAGTAGGAATTTATTTGTAAAGCATTCATATTGCTACAATGGTTATTATGACTATGGGGGTGGGGGGCGTGCACTATGGGTCGTGGGGTGTAAGTAGTGGCAGGAGAACATGTGTCCTGGGCTGATCTATGAAGTACCTGATTAAAGAGGGTTGGTGGAGAGCTGCAGGGAACTCTGGGAAACTGGGGTGCCCAGGCCCCAGCCTGGGAGAATGAGGGAGGAGGGGAATGCCTGGGGCTGCCAGCGGGGACTGCTTTGATCATGTGTGAGGGGACCAGATCTGTCTCTGAGGTGGCCATGTGCACGTGGTCAGTGTAGGCAGAACAGGAAGAGGGCCTAGGAAACAGCTGTTCCAGTCTCCTGCCTCAGGCAAACGGTTTCTCTCTTCTCCACAGAACTGATCGCCCAGGAAAGGGAACCTCCCTGACCTGCTGAGAGTCTAGCCCGGAGAGTCCCTGGGCTTCTTGGTTGATGCTGGGGTCTCCAGACCAGTCCCTTGGCTGTGCCTCGTTCACCCCCAAACCCGGGGACCTTCTCTCTGGGTTGAGCCACCTTAAGTAGGAAACTGAAGCCCTTACTCTCCAAACCCTGCTTCATCTTCCCAAGTATGTCAGAAAGCTGGCAACAGCCGCCGCAGACACAGCCGCAGCAGCCGCAGCCTCCACAGCCGCAGCACCATGCGGAGCCGCCACCGGCCCTGGCTGAGCACACACTGCCCACCGGCACCGCCGAGAACCCTCTGGGCTGCGCCGTCTATGGCATCCTGCTGCAGCCCGACCCCGGCCTGCAGCCCCCGCAGCATGTCCCCCTGCCGGCGGCGGCGGGCGAGCCGGGCCCCAAGTGCGGGGTGTGCGGGGTGTGCGGGCACGACCTGACGCACCTGTCCAGCCCACACGAGCACCAGTGCCTGGCGGGCCACGACCGCTCGTTCCAGTGCACGCAGTGTCTTAAGATCTTCCACCAGGCCACCGACCTGCTGGAGCACCAGTGCATGCAGGCCGAGCAAAAGCCTTTTGTGTGCGGCGTCTGCAAGATGGGCTTCTCCCTGCTCACCTCGCTGGCTCAGCACCACAGTGCGCACAGTGGGGTCGGGGGCCTGGTGAAATGCTCCATCTGCGAGAAGACCTACAAGCCAGCCGAGGCGGTGGAGCCAGCCGCCTCCGCTGCGCCCTCGCTGCCCCCGCCGCCCCCGGCCCCCGCCGTCACAGCCACTGAGCAGCCCGACAAGCCCTACAGCTGCCCCATCTGCCAGAAGCCCTTCAAGCACCTGTCGGAGCTCTCACGGCACGAGCGCATCCACACGGGCGAGAAGCCGTACAAATGCACGCTGTGCGACAAGAGCTTCAGCCAGTCGTCACACCTGGTGCACCACAAGCGCACGCACAGCGCAGAGCGCCCCTATAAGTGCGCGGTTTGCGAGAAGACCTTCAAGCACCGCTCGCACCTGGTGCGACACATGTACGCCCACTCGGGCGAGCACCACCTGTTCCGCTGCAACGTGTGCGAGCTGCACTTTAAGGAGTCGTCGGAGCTGCTGCAGCACCCGTGCACGCCCAGCGGGGAGCGGCCCTTCCGCTGCGGCGAGTGCCAGAAGGCCTTCAAGCGCCCTTCGGACCTGCGGCAGCACGAGCGCACGCACAGCGCCGAGCGGCCCTTCAAGTGCGACCTGTGCCCCATGGGCTTCAAGCAGCAGTACGCGCTGATGCGGCACCGGCGCACGCACAAGGCCGAAGAGCCCCTCAAGTGTGGCCTGTGTGAGAAGGGCTTCGGGCAGCCCAGCCACCTGCTCTACCACCAGCACGTGCACACCCTTGAGACCCTATTCAAATGCCCCGTGTGCCAGAAGGGCTTCGACCAGTCGGCTGAGCTGCTGCGGCACAAGTGCCTGCCGGGCACGACCGAGCGGCCCTTCAAGTGCCCCGTGTGCAGCAAGGCCTACAAGCGGGCCTCCGCCCTGCAGAAGCACCAGTTGGCACACTGCTCGGCCGCCGAGAAGCCGCTGCGCTGCACCCTGTGCGAGCGGCGCTTTTTCTCCTCCTCCGAGTTCGTGCAGCACCGCTGCGACCCGGCCCGCGAGAAGCCGCTCAAGTGCCTGGACTGCGAGAAGCGCTTTAAGTATGCGTCTGACCTGCAGCGGCATCGGCGGGTGCACACGGGGGAGAAGCCCTACAAATGCCCCAACTGCGACAAAGCCTTCAAACAGCGGGAGCATCTCAACAAGCACCAGGGCGTGCATGCGCGGGAGCAGCAGTTCAAGTGCGTATGGTGTGGCGAGCGCTTCCTGGATGTGGCGCTATTGCAGGAGCATAGCGCGCAGCACAGCGCTGCCGCCGCTGCCGCCGCCGCTGAGGGCACATACCAGGTGGCCGCCTGCCTGCCCTGATCCTGCATGCACCTCTGCCTCCCACCCAGCGTGGGATTCTCAGGCCTGGGGCATGCGCGCAGAGAGGGCAGTGGGCAGGCGGAGGGGGTAGCTGCCCGGCACCCCTGGCAGTGCCAGGAACGGGCCGGGTGGGGTATGGATGCAGTAGACCGCTGTGACCCTAGACCTGATTGCTCCAGCCTCATCACTCAGCACGGGGACTAGGTTTCTTGAGTGGTCCAGGAACCAGATTAGAAGTGCAGCAACTTCTCCCCACCTTTGAGGGGTCAGTGAGGCCCTTGAAACCGTCCCACCCACCTTCAGCCTGATGGGAATCCCAGTGGGTGTGGAGGAGGGTCAGAACCTGGGGAAGGAGGCCAGTCAGATGCGGGGGGGCCAAACAACGCAACCTGCTGCGGACGTTTTGATTCCTGGCGCCTTGTGCGTTCCAGAGCGCAAGCACTGCTTTGAGCTCTCTTGGTCTTTCTGGCAGCAGGTGGCCACAGTCTCTTCTATGGCGCCACTGAGTGAGTGTGACCCACACACCTTCAGGTTCGCAGTCAAGTGCACACTGTTGGTGCCACCTTGGGATCTTGGGTATAGGGCATCCCTCATCAAATTGCTGTTTGGGGGAGCAGACCAGATTTGGGTTGTGGTCCTGGGGAGGAGAGTGGCAGGCAGTGAGCTTTCACCAGTGACACCTGCATCGGCCAGGTATCAGATGGGCAAGGTGTATGGGAAGAGGCCTTGGGCAGGTCTGTCCGGAGTGACAGGACAGCACTGTGGTGCTGCAGGAGCAAAGGCAGGCTCTTCGTGCCAAGAGCAGCTCCTGCCTGCACTGGGCTGGGTGGTGAGCTCTCAGACGGACCGAGGCCACAGGGAGTCCAGACCTAGGCCAGGAGTTCCCCACTGGGGCTGCACAAGTCCTCCCCCTGAATCCTGCGAGTCAGTGGCGGGAAGTAGCTTCTGCCCCCAGGGCTTCCCAGCCCACCGGATACCCCCAGCCTCCTGCCCATCTGGCTGTTGGCCTGGGCTCTAAGGTTCTTGTGCACATAACACCCAGCCACATCCAAGGCCAGAGTGTTCCCCCTTGGATCCTCCTAGGAGCCCTGAGTGCCCAGGGCTTGGGGATGGGGCAGGGAGCGTGGGCTGTTGCACTTGGCATGTGGATGAAGGAAGCCACCGCCATGGCTGAATGGCCTGGGCCCTGCTCAGGAGGCCCAGAAACACACCGCCCACACCTGCTGCCATCTGGTCAGGCCTGACTCCCAGCGGCCCGCCATGTGACAGAGCAGAGCCCCTCCACAGGGCTCTCTTAGCTGCATGCGGGGTGGAGGCAGATGGCCAGAGCTTTCTTCTGCTGCACCACTGCGTGCATTTGAGCCGCCGGCTTCTCAGTTCATCCATCACAACCGTGTATGCCACCCAGGCACTAGAGGGGCCTCTAGTGCCCATGTTTTTATTTTGAACGCAGCTCTGTGCCCTGCTCTCCCCAGCCCTCCTCTCCATGGCCCCGGGTCCTCGAAGAAGACTTTAACCTGGGCACCAAGGACCCAGAAGAGCTTTGCCTCTCGTTACCTTCCAGAGCCTGCAATCCCCACGGCCTCCTCTTCCATCTGACTGGGTCCCCCACCCCTGGCCCAAGGATGGCCGGGGCCTCTCCCCTTGCCACTGGCGCTTGGTCACAATGCCTCAGACGACACGGACCTCAAGCTGACAAACGTCCCAACTGTCATGTCTTTCTTTCGTTTCGCTTTCTAAAAGCATTTTATTACACTGCATTGCATTGTACAGTTTAATTTCATGTCATTTTGGAGCCTTTGGATTTTTAAAAAGAATGATGCCACTTTAGGTAGGCCCTTTGATGTTACTATAGAGTGAGTCCAATGTATGCTTTAGAAGTAAAGACATTGACCGTCACAGACCAAAGCCCGGCTCCTGCTTCGTGATTTTCCACAGGGGGCAGGTGTGGCATGGGCATTGAGGGTGAGGTTCTGATCTTGCGCCTTGACTTAACCTCTCTGAGCTGTGGGTTTTCCCTGTAAAGTGGGGCGAACCCTCACTGGACTCGGGGGCTGTGACGACGAAGTAGGATTGTGTATGGCACCCGCCTGGAAATACTGCCTCGCAGGAATGGTCTTAAAGCTTCTTGTCCTCAGGGTTGAACTGCAGAAGGGAGCCAAGCTGGGAGAGGCCAGCGGCCAGTGGAGGGGCAAAAGCTGGGGGTTCGGGCCTGGTCAGCAGGAGCACGTGCTGCCTAGGGGTCCTCCCTGCCGACAGCTCCACCTCAGAGAGCCCGGTCACTCACCTGTGTCCCCTGTGAGTTCAGCCCAGCCCCCAACCCCCACCTCAGCACCTTCACACCTCTTTGTACCCGCCCACCCCTCAGCAACCCAACTGCAATGTGGGCCCCTCCTGTTTCTGCCAAGTGAGTGTGGAGGTAGGGAGAAGCCACCTCGACACCCAGTCTGAAGGCATTAGAGCCAGTGGAGGGTGCTCAGAGGGTAGCCCACCCTGGGGAGTTGGGGTTAGGAAGCCGGAAGACCAAGAAACTGCTCTTGCCCGAGGGCTCAGAAATGGTACCACTGGCTGAGCCAGAGGGCTGAGGCGGACGTCTGCGCTTGGCCACTCCAGGATCCTGTCTTAAGAAGCCATGCAGGTTCTTCCCCACAAGGTGGTGGCCTGTGGGCTGCTCCCCAGCATCTGCCAGGGTTCCACCCCAACCTACCTTCTGGCTCTGGGGCCTCAGGGAGACTCCATCTGCCTCTCAGAGACACTGGCCAGCACCGACATTCCTCCAGATGCCGGGGCAGGAGGAACCCACTCTGGGCATGGCTGCACTGGCATGGAGGGGCACTGGCTTGTCCTCCTTGTCCCACTGCCATCACAGAGGAGCGGGGTTCCGCCTGACCCATGGACTTTGGGATCCAGCCAATGACAGAGCCTGGCCCTGGGAAGCCATGCATTGTTCGCTCTCTGGACTGCTGCTTCCATGAGCACTGACTGTGCATCCAAGATGAAATCCTTGACCACTTCCATCTTTGCTCCTTTTATCACAAATTTACCTGTTGGTCCAGTTGTGAGGATTTTGGTTTTCTTTACATTCAGTTGTGATCCACATTGAAGGCTGCAATCCACGATCTTCATCAGCCATACTGTATATAGTCGTGTGCAAGCCGAGTTTTTCCAGCACATTTTTAATGCAGTTTTTGTGGTAAGATTAGGTGCCTCTGCTAGTACTTCAAGTCCTCCTCACTCTCAGCCAGCAAGGTTGTAACATCTGCATATCGCAGGTCGTTAATAAGCTTTCCTCCAATCTTGATACTGCCTTCTTCATACAATCCAGCTTCTCTGATGATTTGTTCAGCATGTAGATTGAATAAGTCTGGTGAGAGGATACAACCCTGACAGACACCTTTCTTGATTTTAAACCAGGCAGGATGCTCTTACCCAGGTTCCACAGGAGCACAATGAAGTGTTCTGAAACTCCCGTTTCTCACAAGGCTATCCATAGTTCAAGATCCACACAGTTAAATGCCTTTGCATCGTCAATAAAACCCAAGCAAACACCTTTGTTATTATTCTCTGCTTTCAGTGAAGATTCATCTGACATCAGCAATGATATCCTTTGTTGTTCCACATCCTCTTCTGGATCCGGCTGGAACCTCTGGCAGCTCCCTGGCAGTGTGCTGCTGCAACTGTTGTTGGATGATCTTGAAAAAGATTTTGTTTGCATATGAGAGCAATGATACTGTTCTGTAATGAATACATTCTGTTGGGCCACCTTTCTTTGAAATGGATACAAATATGGATCTCTTCCAGTCAGTTGGCCAGGTTCCAAATTTCTTGGTATAGACAAGTGAGTGCTTCCAGTGCCTCATTAATGTGTGGGAACATTTCTGTTGATATTCCATCAATTCCTGGAGTCTTGCTTTTGGCTAATGCCTTCAGTGCCGCTTCGACATCTTTCCTCAGGACCGTTGGTTCTTGATCAGATACCACCTCTTGAAATGGTTGAATGTGGACTAGGTCTTTTTGGTACAGAACTCTCTTTCTTCCATCTTCTTTCAATGCTCCCTGTGTTATTCGATATTTTGCCCCCAGAGTCTTTCAACACAACATTGTACATTTCAAACATTATAACTTGAGCCTTGCATTTTTTTCTTTAGTCTTTCAGTTTAAGTTGATGAACGTGCTTTTCCATTTTGGTTTTCTGACTCTAGGTCTTTGCTAAAAGAACAAACAGGTCTGTCTTGGAAGTACAGCCAGCATGCGCTTTAAAAGTAAGGCTGGGAGACTTCATCTCACGTACTTTGGACATGTGATCGGGAGAGAGCAGTCTTTAAAGAGGACCTCATGCTTAGTAAAGTAGAGGGGCAGCCCAAAAGAGGAGGACCCTTGACAAAATGAACTGACACGTTGTCTGCAACCATGGGCTCCCACCTAAAAACAGGTGTGCAGATGGCGCCGGACCGGGCGGGGTCTTGTTCTGCTGTGCTGGGGGTCCCCATGAGTCATAATTGACGTGACGGGACCTAACAACAACAACCACATAGTTTGGGGGTTCATCATGCAAAGTCTGGCTCCCATTGAGAAGTTAAAATGTTATTCCCCATTCTCCTCACTTGGATTAGCATTCTTCTCTAGAATCTTCGCTCAGCATGACCAGTCAGTGTGGCTGGGCACCATCCAGGGCTTCTGGTCTCCTTGATCAGGGAGATAACCAGATGTGCAGACAGCCAAAGGGCTTTCATTCTTGGCAAGTCCTTTGTGAGCGTCCTTCCCCAGCTAGCTAATTTTCAGTCTCTGAACCGGGAAAATCAATGTGAGTCTTGGGCATTTTCACAGTGTCGGCTGCGGCTTACTCCTCTGACTACCTCAGGAAGATATTAGGCTGTGGTTTCTAGCTCTCCTTTCTAGGAGGCATTTATTCTGAAAGACTTTCAAAGTAAATGTGTCTAGTATGACTTATTCGCTCTTCTTTTTAAAGCTGGAACAATAGGGCACATTTCTAATTGGTTTCTGGCTATTTTGCTTTTAAAAAAATAGGGATTTAAAGATTACTTTTTTATTTTAGTGGCTATATATATGTATATATGTGTGTGTGTGTGTATATGCTGGAGTTTATAGCTTGTGTCAGTTTTGGTTTCTATTGCCAAGAAGTAAGACTATTTTATAACTTTGGTAAGAGGGATATTATGATCTTTATGAAATCTAGCTTTTAGTTGTATTTAGCTGGCCTGTTTTTGTGTTCCCCAGCCATTTATTCTAGACGCGACCATATTCGATCTGCTAGAGCAGTGCCTGCAAAGGACGGCTTGAGGGGACAAAGCCAGATGGGCTGTGAGCTGAGAATGATTTTTACATGGTGATGATGGTAGGACGGGAATCACAATGTATCCTGACACTAGAAAATGGTATGAAACCTACATTCCCGTGTCCATGAGTAAAAATTTATTGGGAACACTCTCTCTCTCTCTCTCTCTCCCTTTTAAACTCCTGCTGTGCGGTTGGCTCTGCTAGGTCCTGCAGGGCGACTGCAGATGCCACTGTCCTCAGGAGCTAGGACAGTGCTCAGGGACATGCTGGCAGCAGTGTAGTGCCTTGGTTAAGGATACCGCACTGCAGTCCAGAGGTTTGACAGCCCAATCAGTTTTCCTAATCTTGCTTTGTAGTTATTTGTGTTCCCCCTCCTAGTTCGTGGGGTAGGGCCTGGGGTCTCAAAAGCTAGCCCGTGGCCCTCCAAGGTACACTTGGTCTTCATTCACTTGGCGCAGCAAAGGCAGGCAGGCATGAGCGTTGTCATCGTTGTTAAGTTCCAATGAGTCCGTTCCAACCCATCCAGATGTGAAGAGGAGGAGGGGACAGGGTAGAGATCTGGGGCCCTCCACAAACAACTACTCCTTCACCATGAGACCCTGATGCCCAACTCCTATTCATTACTGATCATTTTGATCAAAGATCCTATAGAGGAGTCCTGATCAAAAGTGGGGTGAATGTGGAACAGAACTTCAAATTCTCAAAGGCATCCAGATTTTCTGGAGTCACTGAAGCTGAACAACCCCCCCCACCCCCAGTAGCCCTGAAATCATCTTTACGCTTGATGCCCAAACTCTCCCTTAGAGTCTTCGTTTCTTAAAAAGCAGCTGATCTTAGTCAAGTATGTCTGTCTTGAACTATTAAAGCAGCGTCTCTGTGAGATCCATTTGACAACAGCAACTTGAAAGGTTAGCGGAGACGCTTCAGAGCAGTGAGTCTGAAGCCAATGGTGATTAAACCCGTTGGAGAAGGACGGTGAAATTGTCTGCACAACTTGAAGAAGGCAATTGTCCCTGTGAAAAGAACACCACCGTCAAACCTGACCAGAGTCCTGCATGCCTCCTCCACACAGAAGCTGCAGGACCTGGGGCAGACTGTTGAACTTCTCTGAGTCTCAGTTTCCCCACCTGTGAAATGGAACTCATCATGGCTGCTCAGGTGAGGGAGAACCGTAGGAGGTCACACAGGTGGGAGGGAGCCAGCCCAGGTCTCCCACCTGAATGTTGGCTTCCAGACACAAGACCTTCCCAAGCCCCAGGTGGGCTGCATCTTGCACAGTCTGTCTGTGAGGTGGGCAGGGTGGGCCCAAGTGTGTCGGTGCACACACCCTCCAGAGGCTGCCCAAAGATGAAGAGGTGATGAGGGTGGACGATGGGGGTTGGATACCTGCAGATGGGTGGCAGGTAGGCAATGGGGCTTAGGGCAGCCCTGGGCTCTGAACCTTGCAGGCTCCCGCTTCCACCCACAGCAGCCTGGCTCTGGCTCTAACCCCGCCTTTGCTGGCCAGGAAGCCAGGAACAATGGCTGGGGCTGGTCCTAGCACCGGATGTGCTCAAGGGAGCAGGAAACCCCTTTACCACAGGGGTGGGCAGCCCTAGGGCCAGAGACCCCTGTGCTCTGTCTTCCTGTCCAAGGAGAGGCAGCCCAGGGCCTCCTCCGTCTCCAGCCCCTATCCTGTCCACTCCCCATCCCCCAACAGGGTCCTCCTCCTCCTCTCCCTGGAGCCGGCCCTGGATGGGACCTTGGAAATCCACCTGGGACCTCCCAATCCTCTCCCCCATGACAGGCTCAGCATCCCGTCCCCGATCCGGCGGTTTCTTTGTTCCATGAAGGCCACACCTCTAGGAAAAGCTTTGATCACTACTGAATTTTGGCAACTCTACAAAGATGCCAGCCCTGAAAAGGAAGCCAAGGAGAGGGGCGGGAGGCTTTGAGGTCTCCCTGCCCAGGGACCAGGGTATGTTCATCCCCACCCTGGTCTGCACCCCTGCCTTTCTGAACACCTGCTGGTTGCCTGGCATCCAAGGGCCCAAAGCAGAACTTTTCAGGAACTCACTTTGAGGATTTCATGTCTCAAAGACATAGAGCCCCAAATGTCGAAACTGCTGATATTTAGTACAAAATATTGTGTGCATTAATCCATGTTGGCCCTCACTTCAGCGCAGACCCTCCCCTCAGGGTTGATGTGAGGCTCTGAGTGGACCCTGGGGACGAGGGCCTCAAGCAGGCAGGAGGCCCAGTAACAGGGTCAGGATGTGTTTTGCACGCTGCATTGTCATGAACACAGCTAGAGTTTGTAAAGGAGCCCTGGGGGCATCATGGTTAGGAGTTGGACTGCTGTCCACAAGGTCAGCAGGTCAAAACCACCAGCTGCACCATGGCAGGAAGCCAGGGCTTTTTACTCCTGAAAAAAATTAGGGCAGTTCCACTCCTGTTCTACGGGGATGCAACGCGTCAGCATCAACTCATTGGCAGGGAGGTTGGGTTGATTTGGTTCATAGTTTGTAAAGTGACTTGGTGGTGCAACCGTTAAGCACTCAGCTGCTGACCAAAACGTCGGCAGTTCAAGGTCCACCCATAGCTCCCCCAGAGGAAGACCTGGTGATGTGCTCATCCCATGATGAAACACCCCGTGGGATGCTAAGACCTGGGGTCTCTGAGGGTCACTTTGTAACCACTGCTTCCTTTGGTCCAGACCAGTGATCCTGGGCAGCCCAGGTCCAGCCAGAGGGAGGAGGATAGCTAGGATGTGCACTATTTCCTGAGAGTTCACCTGGGCCGAGGCAGCGTCCTGACCTCTCCTGATCTAGGGGGAGGGTAGAAGGAGAAGAAGGCACCCGAGGGAGACTCACCTAGAAGAAAGGGAATGAACAGCAGGAGACAAGAAAGTTCCAGATAGAAGAAAGGCTTTGAACAGAGGTTGTGAGGGAGCCAAGAGCCTGGGCATCTGGGGGTGAGGTTTGTGTTGGGGTAAAGGGTAGTGGGATCTGGTGGGAAAGCAAGGGGCCCACATGGAGCCTGCGCTGTTCCCAAGGTGGTGGCTGCAGGCAAGATTTCTGATGTAATCTACTTGTGCTGGGCAGAGTCCTGGAGGCTGGTGGGGAGCCCTGGGCAAGCAAGGAGGCCACAGGCTGGGTAGGGATGGAGGGCTGACTTCCTACTCGTGGCTCTGCGGACCTGTCCCTTGGGTGGGGTTCTCAACCTGCAGGCTGTGCCACAGCCAGCAACCCCGATCCTTGCAATCCCAGAGTCAGGCAGCCTGGATTCACTCCCTAACTCTGCAGACCACCTGTGTGGGCTTGGGTCAGTCACTTAGCCTCTCTGAACCGTCTCAGAAACCCACACCCAACCCACTGCCACTGGGGCCTCTGCCAATCACTTTTAAAGCTTCCAGCCAGCCCAGGCTGCCCACTGGGGTTTGAGGACAGGATTTCTTCCTTCTGGAAGTGGCAGGAAGCAGCAGAGGCTCTCTGATCGGCTAACCACTTCTTAAGGGCTCCTCCCCGTGTGTCTGTCTCCCACCCCAGGCCAGCAGAGCCCCATCCTTCAGGGCAGCCACATGGACACCACACCCCCTTATCTCTGTGTGAGGTCAATGTCACTGGCTCCACCCCTGTTGAAAATAAAAGACAGCCTCAGGCCTGTCCAGCAGGTGGGGCTCGGTCCTACACATCAAACCCTACCCAGCTCCTGGTTAACTACCCAAGGCAGAGCAGAAGGGAGCTCATTCACGCTAGAGGTTGAGCACAACCTGGTGCCAAGTGCCGAGACTTGCTTTGAATTCTGGGTTCTATCTAGTTCCTACCCTGCCATCAACCCTCGGGCCCGAGCTTAGATAACTACAACTCCCTCACGTGGCCCTTAGTCTCCCCATCTATGAAACGGAATAGCAATCGATTCTACTCCCCCGTCCAAGGGGCTCCCAAGGCCTGGAGGAGCTGCTGGAGCATGCTCACATCTGTTCTCTACAGCGAGCCGTCGCGCATCCGGAAGGGAGGGGGGGAACTGCCAGGAACGTTTACATTCCTTCCACCTGACCCCGGGTCTTCAGGACAGTAGGCGCTGTGGACACGGACTCTCTTGAGAACCAGATGAAAACAGAGCGCCTCCCCCCCTGAGAAGGTACATGCAGGCGCACCCAGGTTTTGCACCTGTTTGAGCGGTTTCCATGGTCCCCGCAGATCCCAGGGACAGAAGGTTGGACTGGGCAGCCAGTCGTTCACTCTGGTGGCTCTTTACCCAGTGGTCCTGTAGGCTGTCAGCAGCAGCAGCGGTGAGGTGGGCACTTGCTATCCTAACCGTGCCTAAGGAAAGGGGCACTCTCTGCCCCCCTTGGAGTGGGCTTCGCCCGGAGCTGGTCCAGGAGCCCATGGGTATCACGCGTACTTTTTGCAGGAGGGCCAGAGTGGCAGTTTTGTGGCAGATGATTGATAGTCTTAGAGCTGCACAGGCAGACCATTTTTTGCTTAGATAGTATGTCCACTAGCAGTAGTTGGGGAGCAGGGCACTGTCTTCTCTGGATGGGCTCCGGGACCTCCTAGATTATTATTTCAGGAAGAAAGACACTTCACTGGCATAAACATTTAATTCAAAAGATCCTGGATGTGAAATACCACGCTAGACCAGAGGTCGAGGCATCAAGACCGTGAGACAGAGCAAAAGAGCTATCCCGAGACCATGAGGTAGAGTGGTGGGCTTCTGGGCCCACAGAGTACCTTTGAAGAGGAGTGCGATGCCCTTGGACATTTATCCAGGCGAGAGGGGCTTTGTAACACTGGCCTGAGCAAGGCAGGAGTCAAGGGCTTGTGTGGCTGAGGGGCTGAGGACCAGAGAGAGATGTGACTGCCGGCATGGCTGAGATGTGTCATTGCCATAGACCAAGGACTGTATCCCTAATGTTTTCTGATCCTGACTTGTGGCTACCTGTTAACTTCCCCAAAAAACTCTCATCATATTTTTGAACCACCATGCTGCAGGAACGCGTTTACACCAGTAAGTGTAAAGAGGGCACCACAGAGTGTGGGAGGTTGGGAAGCTGAGGCAAAAGGGGACTGCTCTGAAGTCAGACTGGGTTCAAGGCCAAGCATCATTACTTGGTAGTTAAGTGGCCTGTTCAAGCTGCTTACTCTCTCCAAAGCTGGTGGTTTCGAATTGCTGACCTTGTGGTTAGCAGCCCAATGCGTAACCACTATGCCACCGGGGCTCCTCCTCGGCAGCTTAGTTTAAATAAAACAGTCCAATGTCCCTTTCATAAGATTAAGGAACATAGTATTTAAAATTTTTTTTTAATAAATCATTTTATTGGGGGCTCTTACAGCTCTTATAACAATTCATACATCAATTGTATTGAGCTCATTTATACATATGTTGCCATCATCATTTCCCAGTTTCTTTCTACTTGAGCCCTTGATACCAGTATTAAGAGCTTAATAAATATATATATTTCTTATCCCTTTCCTCTCCTGCCCCGTAGGAGGAACTCCTGGGAAGAATCTTTCCTGGGAAGCTTGGCCAAGGTATTTGGTGAAGGGAGAATTTGAGCTGCGCTGGGAAGAAGGGTTTAGGTCAGTGGTTCTCAACTTTCCTAATGTTGCGACCCATTAATATAGTTCCTCATGTTGTGGTGACCCTCCAACCATAAAATTATTTTTGTTGCTACTTCATAACTGTCATTTTGCTACTGTTATGAATTGTGTGACCCCTGGGAAAGGGTCATTCGATCCTCAAAGGGGTCTCGACCCACAGGTTGAGAACCACTGGTTTAGTGGAGGTGGTGCAGAAGGGGCACCTAGTGGGGTGGGGGGACAGTGCGAGCAAAGGCACAAAGGCCAATGGCTAGTCCAGGGTGAGTACACTGGCTGGAAGGACCCAGGGGTGACTGCCTGGAGGGAAACCCGGTAGGTGGCCACGGAGACCATGGGCTGTAAGCAGCCAAGGCCTCTCTTTGGAAGCAGACACCACACTGATCAGCAGGGTTGGGGACACCATCCTACAGCCTCTAGGGGCTCTCTACGCACCCAGGAGGATTGCAGGGTACAGGTCAGAGGGCTGAATGGGCAAAGCTCCTTGCCAATGAAATGCATTACCAGGCAGCCCAGAAAACTCAAAAAATGGGCACCCTCAGGGTTGGAGCCCCACAATGAAACAAAAAAAATGCAAATGTGCTTCCATAGTGACCCCAGAGGGCAAGGTAGAACTCCCCCTGTACGTGTCTGAGACTGAATCTTCAAGGGAGTAGGAATCCTTGTCTCTCTCCTACAGAGCAGCTGGTGGTTTTGACTTGCTGACCTGGGGGTTCACAACTCAACATATAAGCTACAAGGCCACCAGCTAACCTGAGTCCTACAATAGGGAGGGGCCACACTGGCCTCCTTTGCAGTGACATGGCTGTTGTCCCTCTGCCACTAGTGACCTGTTTCTTCTTGCCTCTTTGTCCTGCAGCATCACATCCTGTGTCAGCCTCCCCCTGCCCTCCTCTCCCCCTCATTCAGGGAGCCCTCCTCTGAAACACACTAGTATGCTGGAGGCCTTGGAAGGAAGCAGCTAAAAGCCCATTTGAAGCCTGCTTTCTCCCAAATCCAGGGTCAGAGGGAAAGGAGGTTTGCATGTGGGGCTGTAATTAGGGGTAGGGGCACAAGGAAGTCCATCTCCCAGGCCTGACCCTGCCCTTCATCCTTTGGAGAGCCTTGCGGTGCAGCTCCCCTCCCCTCTGGTCCTTCGGGAAGTGGGAAGGGCAGGGAAGGGCAAAATCCTTTCATCTGGAAGTCCTGACCCCACTCCCCAGGCAGATTCTCCGTCTGCAGGAACAATGGGCCAGGAGTTTATTTCCAGCCAGGCTGAACTCCTGAGTGGACACCATAGCTGCTCTGTCTCTGGGGGTGGGTGGGTGGTGTTGAAGCTGAGGTGGCACAGTCGGGCAGCTTGGGGGCCAGCCTTCTCTTCCCAGGTTAACGCCAGGGGGGCAGGTAGTTGAGACGACTGTGGAGAGAAACAGAGGTGAGATGGGGGCCTGTCCTTGAATCTTCTCCCCAGTCTATCTCCCCGCCCTGAAAATACACAGCCCCTCTGTACTTCAAGAGCCTTCAATGGCTCCCTATTTACCCAGTTTGGGCTGAGCCGCTTGGTTTTTGAGGAGCCTCCCCAAATCCACCTCCGGGTTCTTACCTCCTACTGATCCCCAACCATGAACTGCTCCCCTCATTTTTCAACCACCTGCTCTAGCATGCATTACACAGTAATAAAGACCATAAACACCCCCCCCCGAGAATGCCCACAGAGAGAGAAAGACACACTTCCCACCCATAATTATCATGCTTCTAAGTCTTAGTGAGGGTGTGTGAACTGGGGCCTTAGAGAGAGGTAGGGGGCAGGAAGGACATCTGAGCTGGGCTTTGAAGAGTGGACACTGGTTTCCCAGGCACTGAACCAGCACACAGCAGAGACTCGGAGGGCGGTTTGGTTATGCCTGGGGAGTTGTACACTGGAAGGGAGGTGGACCCCCATGCTGACTCTGCTCCAAGCTTCGGAATATCAGGCGGTCCAGCCAGTACATTAGCACCACCCCTTACCAGGAGGCAGCTTCTAAGTCCTTCCTACCATGTGGCTTCTACATGTTGGCTCCTCTGGCACCTTCTCACCTCTCAGGCATCTCCCCCACCTTTGGGGTCTCTTCTGGGACAAACTGGGTGGGCCAGGTGGGGCCTGTATTGCTCTCTCCGACTTCCCAGGTGGGCCGGGCTGCCTTTTAGCCTACATACTTCTCAGAGGGTAGGAGCTAGGGTCCTGATACCGTCCAGGAGGACTTCTTGCACCTTTCTCTGAGGCCCCGCCTCCCCTTAGAATGGGGTCTGGAGATCTGCAGTCTGGAGGCTACCTGTGGGGGGTGCCAGGGTGGGGGGTGTGCTCAGGTGACATAGCCCATAGTGCGGGGCGGAGTCATTCCCTACCTGTAGAGGGAGCCGAAGCGCCGGAATGTATTCCTGAAAGAGAGCGGGGGTCCCAGAGCTTCGCCCTCCGTGCCATCTCAGGGTGCCCCCTCTGCCCCACCTTAATGGAGTTCACCCCCAAAGGGGGACACAGGGTTCCATTAGCCAACAATTAAACATAAGTTCATCTTGAACTTGCAAACTTCTGGTGGTGTATTGGAGCGGACCACTTTCCCCCATGTCTGACATTTTCAAGGGTCACTGGGTGGGGTGGGGGCCACGACGTCCCCGCCCTCCTCCCAGGCCTGGGGTAGACGACGGCAGGGGGCACTCACAAGGAGTCAAAAGGCAGGGGCTTCTGTCCATATCGGTCCAGGCTGGGGTTCTGGTTGAGGTGGAACTGAGGGAGCCAGAGGAGGGGAGGTCCGTGAGCCGGAGGTGGGGGCGCACCTCCGTCGGCGCACCTCCGTCGGCGCTCCAAATAGGGCCCCATGTCGGAGACCAGGGGCTGGGAGACCCTACTCTCTACCTCCTCCCGTTTCGGCTGCTTCCCACCCGGACCAGGGGACCAGGGGACACGCTCAGGGCGAAGCCCTCCCTACCCGCCAGGACTGGGTCACATGCGGCTTCAAGTGACGAACTGCGTAGCCGCTGAAGCTGTCCACTGCGGAGAGAGCAGCCCTCTGGGAGTCCCAAACAAGCCCCTCCGCGAGAACAGTCGCCCCAGAGCAAGCCCCGCCCAAAATATCCAAAAAACCCTTCAAACAAAGCCCCTCCCCAGAACAGGCCCCTCCTAAGCTCACCCAAACAAGCCTCTCCCCAAGAACTAGCCCCGCCTCCAGCCTACCTGCTGGGAAAACCCTGCCCCAGCCTGGCTCCAAACAGGCTGGCCTCCAGGCTCTGCCCTCGGAGTCACAGAACCACCCCCACCCCTGCATCCTCTGGAAGACCTTGAGACCTGATGTTGGCTCTGCCCCGCCATCCTCTTCCCGCCAGTGTCAGTCGCCTTCTCAGTAGTCGCCCCAACTGCTTCCCCCCTCGTTCTGTCCAAGGCCAACCCCACCCCCCGTGGCCCCCGCCTTCTGCGCCCCCGCGGTCGCCCCAGCCTTGCCCTAGGGCATCCTCCATGCCCGTAGACCGACCCGTCTTGTCTAAGCAGGGCAGCTTGAACTCCCCAGCCGAGGAGACAAAGCGGGACCAGTCCTCGATGGCGCGCGTGTAGCAGGGCCAGTCCACCCGGTTGATACCCGGAGCGATGGGCGCCAGCTTCCCCGCACGGTGCCTGGAGCGGAGTTTCTGGCCAGTCGCTGTGAAGTCCTGCCAGGGCGACGGGGTTCAGGGGGACTGAGCTAGATGCAGACGTCTGAAGGCTGTCTGAGATCACCCAGTAGTCCAGAGCTGACACGCGGCCCATCTGAATGAGGGAGGGCTACAGGCGGGCTGGGGATCCCAAGCAGATCTGCGAGAAGCGCAGAGGCCAGGACCCACCGTGCTGGGGACTAGGGAAAGCTGGGGGTTGCATCCTCTCCCTTGAGCAAACCTGGGGCCAGGGGTAAAGGACTCTCACCAAGCATTGCAGGGGCTTGTTGGGGATCCCGAGGAGGGTACAGTGGGCATTGTCAAACTCATCTGTAGAAAGAAGAGAGGGTCTTGGTAACACGCCCACAGGGGAGAGGCTTGGCTCACCCTCTTCTTAAAAGATTTTGAAATATTTGGCAGTCTTTAAAAGTGATGCCATTCAGCTAAACAATACTCAGAAGTCAAACTCATTGCTATCAAATCTATTCCGACTTTTGGAGACCCTGTAGGGCAGAGTAGAACTGCCCCTGTGGGTTTCTGAAGGAGTAGAAAGCCTCATCTTCTTCCCTCGGGGTGCCAGGTGGGTTTGAACTGGTGAACTTGCAACTTGCAATCAGTCCAATCAATAACCCACTACACCACTAGAGTTCCTTGTCAGCTGAACAATAAACTCACGGCCATGGAGTGTATTTTGACTCTTAGAGACCCTATAGGACAGGGTAGAGCTGTGCCTGTGGATTCCCAAGACTGGAATGCTACAGGAGTAGAAAGCCTGGTCTTTCTCCCATGGAGCAGCTGGTGGTTTCCAACTTCTGACCTTGCGAAGTGCAACCCAACTCTTAACCACTGCCCCATAGACAGGTCTCAGAATACCAGAGAGGATGTACTTACTTCTCAGCACTGCCTACCACAGGAGACAACAGGGCAGCATTAACACCAATGAGCCAAACGCATGCAGAGGTAGTTGACACAATTTGTTTGAAAAGAAATACAGGTGACTCCTCATCATTTGAATAGGCATCCCACCTTAATCACACTCATCAGATGAATGTGTGTTTCAACGTCATTGAGATACAAATTTTGGCCTGTCAGACTGGGAATGATTGGGAAACAGGTTTTCTCATACATTGCCAAACACCAACCAGAGTCAATGTCACGGATTCGATGCCGCCTCATGGCCACTCTATGGGACAGGGTAGGACTGCCACTGTGAGTTTCCAAGACGGACTCTTTATGAGAGTAGAAAGCGGAAAGCCCTGCCTTTCTCCTGCTCATCCATTGTGGGGGTGGGGGGTATAAATAGGCTCCACCCCCATGGAGGGCTGTTTGGCATTATCTTAAGAGCCTTGGAGGTGAGCTGCAGTCAGTTTGAGCCCAGTGCCTGCTCCTTAGGAGGAAGAAAATTCTGTCTGCACCCGCAAAGATTGACACCCTAAGACACCTGAAGGGCCTGATCTACTCTGTCCTATAGTGTCGTCTGGAGTCAGAATTGACAGGATCGCAGTGGGTTCTTCTGTTTTGTCTTGTTTAGTGTTTTTTCTTTGGTTACAGCTGCACAAGTGGGGATAGTGGGTGGAGCAGGCTACCCCTCTCAGCACTGTCTCGAGTAGCTCACACTGGCCATGCCACTTGCTGGAGGCTTCCTGGTGGTCAGTGACCCCCTTCTCCTGCTCTTTGTGGCTTGTCTGCCTAGCTCTCTCCCCTCCTCCTGCCACCCGTCCCTTTCACAAAGGCCCAAGAGGGGCTCCAGTGCTGGTGGGACAGCTGAGGTGGCCTGACCTCTGCTGCAGTAGGTGCTGGATTGACAGTGCTCATCCGAGAGGCAGGCCCTGACGTTGTCCATGTCCATGCGGCGCAGGCTGGGCAGGGCCGGGTGGTAGAGCTGATGCTTCACGCTGGCCAGAGAGTGGCGCTGTGGTTCCACAGGGAGCAGGATGGCAGGGGACGCATAAGTGAAGGAGCAGCTGTCGTCCCAGGGCACCAGGTCCACGATTCGGGCCATGGCTGGGGGCAGAACATTAGGAGAAGCTGACCCTGGGCAGGGAAGCTGCCCTGGACCAGTGCCTGCTTGTCTACTTGGTGAGCATTTATTGAGCAACTACTGTATTCCAAAGGAGCCCTGATGATGTAGTGGGTTATGACGTGTTGGGCTGCTAACTGCAAGGTCAGCCGTTCGGAACCACTAGCCGCTCTGCGGGGGAAAGATGAGGCTTTCTATTCCCGAAAAGAGTTACAGTCTTGGAAACCCACAGACGCAGTTCTACCCTGTCCTGTAGGGTCACAATGAAACAACTGACCAGATGGCAGGGATTGTTGTTGTTGTTGTTGTGTATTCCAGACCTTGTTCTTGAAGAATCTCTTGTGTGGTGGCAGGGACACACACACACACACACACACACACACACACGAGCAGTGTGTTAAGGGCTGTGATGGAGGTGGGTACCGGATGTACGTGGGGGCCTGGGGAGGTTGGGGACGTCTCGCTTTTGGCGGGACAGTCCCGATTTTTGGCGTTTTAAAAAAGTCCTGATTTTGGAAAGAATGCACGACAAGCTAGGGAACGGTCTATTTGGTCCATATAGACCAAATTTTAAATCAAGAACCCCCCCCACCTCGGTCGATGGTGTCCCGCTTTAAATCTGGTCACTTAGGATTGGGGCAGTCAGGAGATGGTGTAAAAGAGCACTTGGGACTATTTTTAAACAAGGGGTAGGAAG
The DNA here is from genome assembly GCF_000313985.2 of Echinops telfairi. Taxonomy (NCBI): domain Eukaryota; kingdom Metazoa; phylum Chordata; class Mammalia; order Afrosoricida; family Tenrecidae; genus Echinops; species Echinops telfairi. Next base: position 20,953,875 of record NW_022106189.1, on the reverse strand, counting down.
AGGCAGCAGGGGGGTGACTTCTGAATGTGGGGGTAGCATCCCATAGACCTCGGGGTAACTAATAGGGGCTTTTTGGCCCTCACTAAGGTGTCTGGCCATTAATTCCATGAGGAAGCATGGAAAAGTTTTAAAGAAGGGGAGAGACAGGGGAGAGTTGAAGTAGAAAAGCATCCCTGGTTACCAAGTTCCTCTTTTTAAAAACATATATTCCCAGAAGGCTTTCACTTGTACTTTTGTAAGAATTTGTGCATATACCTCCCTTTCTTCCTAACCCCCTAGTTGGAGCATCTGAGAGGGGGCAGGAGGGAGGGAGAAAGTGCCTGGAGGGGGATGGGATTGCATGGGGAGGAGCAAGGAAGTGGGGTGCCAGGAGGAGGAGGTACGAGAAGGCCCCTGCTTCTGACCAACCGACAGTAGCTACCTCATCTGGGAGGCACAGGCTGTGGAGACCCAGGCTTTGAAGGCTTCTTGCTCTTCAGACTGCTCAATGGGGAAAAGAGGTGGGGGCGAGGTGGGCCATGCCCCAGTGCCTTATGGGATGATGGGAACATAAAGGACCACTCAGCCTGATTGTGAGGGCACTTACCCCTCGGTAACCCTGGTGACCACAGGCTCTGAGGGGAAGAGCCTGCTCAGACAGGGCATCATGGGGGGCACATTTGGGCTGGCTGCTGAGCCCACCTCAGACCGTGTGACCCTGCATAGCTGTTGTCTCTCTCTAGGCTTTGAGGCTCCCATCTGTGTTGGGGAGGGCCCTAGGTCCTGTCATTAGCGTTGCCTACCAAGTGAGCTTCCAGGAAGAGGGCATGGCCCTGCTGATCAGCCCTTGGGCCTCCAGAGTCGGCGATTAGTGGCTGCTCGAATCCAGGGTCACTGTAAGGCTATCAGGGACACTGGTGACCTCAGCAAGGCAGGGATTAGCAGATGATACTCCCCTCCAAGTTCTTGGGGAGCTACAGTCTTCTCACCTCTCAGGAAGATGAGCCTGAGCCCAGCACCCTGGTCACAATCTGCGAGATGCCCCTGTATCCTTAAGGGAAACGCAGGGGCAGTCAAGCTTATTTTGCATGAACCAGCGTGGGCTCTTCATCCACCTGACCTGGATGCGGATGGAGTCTAGGTGCACCACTGTTATGTTTAGGTTGAATTTGATTCAACCAGTTGCTCCTTCCTCGGGGCTCCATGTAGCAGGGCAGCATCCCCAGCACACGGTTAGCTAGCGAGGATAGGGAAAGGGGGCTGTCCCTCCCACGCCTGTACAGGCCCCCTAGAGGAGGTCGGAAGGGAATCAGGTGAGTATTAGCCACCCATGAAGACCCCAGCATTGGGCATGCTCCAATTCAGGCCCCGAGCCAGGTGGGCAGTATACCTGTGAGGCCCAAACCAGACCCAGGTGGGCTTAATTCAGCCAACGGCGTCAACCAATACCTTCAATCATGCCTCCCCTGCCAGAGGTTTAAAATACCCTGGTGGTGGGAGAGCTGTTCTCTTTTTTACCCTGTTCCTGGTCAAGGGCAGGTCAGAGAGGACTCACTCTTCTCTCTTTGACCCTGCTGCAGGGTCCACTTATGCCTTGCTGCCTCTCTCTGGCCTCTGGTCACCACGTGTGAGCATGCAGTCCCACAAGGTTGCCCTCGTCCAGTAGTGAGCCCCAGCACGGCTGCCGCGGTTTGGCACGTTTCCCCGAAATAGCAGGTACTCCTTTGAGACTGTTAAGCCTGAAACTTCTCCCGTCCTTCATAAAAACTCACTGGGATCACAAACCAGGCTCAGCATGAATTCTTTCTCTATGCAAAGCCAAGAACCGAGGTATGACCCGCTCGAGAAACCTCATAACACCGCCGCCCTGAAAATGCTGCTGGAGCCAACGCTGCTCGCCATGCCAATTTATAGTCCACTCAGTTCAAGTTATACAACATAACAATACAGAAAGTGGCTCCATACTGGATTTAATACTTCATAAGGTGAGACGCCCCCCAGGCCCCCCATAACCAGCACACAGGTCAAGGCACAGGAACCTGTCTTAAGAGCCATGAGAACAGCCCTCTGTGTAGAGATTCGCACACAAATGTCCTTGGCAGCAGCCTGGTTTCTCGTGGCCTCCCAGTGCTGCGGACCAGAGGCTGTGCCTGCGGTAGGATTACAACTCCCCGTAAAGAAGGCCCAAACCCTCACAACTCCATCGCCAGGGACCGTCCTGATCCAAGGAGCACAGATGGAAGTGGTTAGGATTTCATCTTGCTTGGATCCACAATCAGTGTTCCTGGAAGCAGCAGCCAAGAGATCAAACGGTCATCGAGGGATGTGAGTAGCCTTGCTGTCAGACAGAGAGCACATGGCCGATGTCGTTAGGTTACAATGTAATACCTTATTTGATCACCCTTTTGACCCATTTTAAAGTTATTTCAGTCTTTAATAATCTCTGCTTTGTTTCCATTGAGGGGTTTAAAAACGTGTTATCTAGACACTGCTGTTGGTTTTGTTTGTTTGCCTACCGACTGTGTGTGTGTGTGTGTGTGTGTGTGTGTTGTATGACTTTCTGTGTATGGAATCCAGGATAGGTAGATCGGTAGAAACAGTACCTGGATTGATAATTGCTTAGGGGCAATGTCAGGGGAGCTAACAAAAATGAGTGAGTAGAAAGCGTTCTGAAATGGATTGTGGTGATGATTGCACAAATCTTAATATGATTGAGTAATTACATTGTATGACATGTGATGTATATCCCAATGAAACCATTTCAGAAAAAAATAATTAATTTTTAAAAGAAGATCCAATGAGACATTGTCTTGGGTCAATCTGCTACACAAGACCTCTTTTGAGTGTTAAAAAGCTAGGAAATTACTTTGAGGACTCAGGGGCTCCTGATCCAAGCCACGGCATTTCCAGTTGTCTCCCATGCACGTGAAAGTTGGACATTGAATAAGGAAGACCGAAGAAGAACCGATGCATTTGAATCGTGAGGGTGGCCAAGGGCATTGAAAGTCCCATGGGCTGCCAAACGAACAAACATCTGTCTTAGAAGAAGTAGAGCCAGAATGCTCCTTAGAGGACTGAGAGACTTCTTCTCACAGAGTTTGGACACCTTATCAGGAGAGGCCAGTCCCTGGGAAAAGTCATCACACTTGGTAGCGTGGACAGATGGCGAAAAGGAAAGACTGTCAACATGATGGATGGACAGACACGGTAGTTGCAGTAATGGGCTCAAACCTCACCAGGTGGGCACGGAGCAAGACCAGGCAGGGTTTCCTTCTGTGGCGTGTAGGGTCGCTATCAGTTGGCACTGCCCTCGCAGTACCGAACCACAAAAGTGGAAGCCACCCTAAGTCCATGAGCAGAAGACCCAAGCTACACTCACTGCCATCGAGTCAGTTCCCGTGCACAGTGACCCTGTCAGACCAGGTGGAAGTGTCCCTGTGGGTTTCTGGGACGGAAACTTTACAGGAGTTGAAAGCCCCCACTTTCTCCCTAGAGCAGTGGGTGGGTCGGGACTGCTGACCTTGCAGTTCACAGCCTGACTTGGAACCACTGCGCCACCAGGGCAAGCTGTGGTCTGTCATACAAGGTCTCTCCTTTGCAATGAAAAGGCTCTAGAAGCGACACTTTGTATGAGGCCCTGTTCCCTGCTGTGTACTGGCAGCTCCTTTCCAGCTTGGTAGGGGGGGTATGGGGTGTGTGTGTGGGTGTGTGCGTGTGCGTGCGCGCGTGCCCCGGTTCCCTGGGCATCAGGCTCCTCTCCCCTCCCCCTCCCTCCTTAGGTCCTAATCCTTACTTAGCACACAGCCTGGCTGCCACCAATTAATCCCCCTGAGAGGTCCAGCAGCAAGTGGCAGGTAAAGGACAATTTCTGGCTGGCAACTGACGTCTGAGCAGGTAACTCAGAATGCGGTAGAGGCTCGGTGGCGCCCCAGATGGGAGGCAGGGTCGGGGCAGGGACCTGGGGCCTCCTCACCCGCTGTGGGGCTCACACTTTCATGTTCCTCAGGATCTTCGTGTGAAATGCAGATTCCCAGGGAAAGCCCTTAAAGAGTCACCGCCTCAGAAACCCACAAGGGGCAGTCCTACCCTGTCCCATCGGGTCACCAGGAGTCGGCATCGACTCATGGCAGTGAGGGACACAGAATTTGGTGGGCCTAGGAATCCGTAGTCTCTCCGGATCCCCCAAAGACTCTGAAAATGCCAGTGGTCTTAGTACCACAACCTGGGATCCTCTCCAGTCTGACCCTCCTCATCTAAGGGGAATCAGCAGGGACCTGGCCGAAAGGTGGGAGAGACTTTGGTCTCTGGTCACTGCAGAAGGTTCAGGCCGGCACGCCCGAGGTACCACCTACTGGAAAGCAGCTGTGGGGGGGTCAGCGCTCAGCCATTGTCAGCACCTCCCAGGGTGGGGGCAGAGTCCCCGGGCTCAGGAGGACCTGGGGACACCTCAGCCTGTCCGCTTGCTGGCTGGGCTACCTTTTTTTTTTTT
>NW_022106189.1:20938977-20948484 GCF_000313985.2 Echinops telfairi | reverse complement strand
GGAAGAGCTCAGTCTGGCCGGCAGGGAGCACTCACAGTGGGACCACGGGGATCTGTGACCTCAGAGGCCCAGGGGCACCTTGGGTCTGGCAAACTGCTTCTACTAGGCGACAGCCTCAACGGTTCTCTGCAGCAATTCTGCTCTGGCGTCGTCTGGGGTCAGGATTGACGCCTTGGCCACCGGTCTAGTTTGGGTTCTAGTCCTCATTCCACAGGGAACTGGAAGCCCAGAGGGGCCATGTCTAGCCCAAGTTCACGGTCTTGGGGCTCTGACTTACCTGGGTCAGAGCTCCACTCAGAGTGATCCTGCTTTCCAGCCTCTTCTGGGAGAAGCAGAGGTGGGGGGGTCAGAGCAGAGACACAGCTGTGAGCTGATGGGGACAGGGCCCTGGGGGAAGTCCTTTTAGCCTGGGGCACCCGGCCATCTGCCACTCTCTGGCCACCATAGTTGGGGAGCAGTGGGTTGGGGTCTGACCTGCATGCTGCCCCTCGGCCAGGCCATGGGGAAGGCAGAGGCCCCCATTTACTGAACATCAACGACACCAGGACCCAAATCCTTTGAGGCTAAGACTGAAATAGGGCATCGACCCATGCAAAGCCTCTTGCCTGGCATTTTAGCTCAGACGTTTTAAAAAAATCATCAAAGAAGACTTGTTTTCTTATATTAAAGAGAAATAATCCATCCACAATCGACTAAGAAGGAAGACCAGCGAAGGATCCATGCATCTGAAAGGTGGCGCTGAAGAAGAAAACGGAAAGTTCCACGTTTGCTGAAAGGACACACAAATCTGCTGTCGCAGAAGGACAGGCAGAACGGTCCTCAAGCCAGATGTGAGACTCTGTCTTCCGTACTTGGGATAGGCTGGCAGGAGAGACCAGTCCCGGGAGAAAGACATCACGCTTGGTCAAGTAGAGGCACAGTGAAAAAGAGGAAGGTTCTCAATAAGATGGATTGGCACAAAGGCAGTAATCATGCGCTCAAAGACAGGAATGATTGTGAGGATGGCGCAGGACCGGGCAGCGTTTCCTTCTGCTGTGCTTAGGACGCCCGTCGGTTTGAAACAATTCAGTGGCACCTAACAACAACATCTGTTTATGTATTATGCTGCTAACTGCGAGGTAGGCAGTTCAAAACCACCTTGGGAGAAAGAAGGGACTTTCTACTCCTGTAAAGAGCTAGGGTCTGGGTAGCCCACAGGGGCACTTCTACCCTGTCCTACAGGGTCACTATGAGCCAGCATGGACTCGATGGCCGTGAGCTTGGGTACGGTGTACAGTCAGGTGGATTTATCACGAGACTGACTGCATAGGATATCCCACAACGAGGGTGTCCGCTTGCTACCACGTCATCTCCATAGGCACTCAGTGAGCTCCCAGTGTATATATAATCAGGCCCCGCTCCGAGGCTGCTGCCTTCTCAGCTCATTTTACCCTCACCGTCAGCCCCCGTTAGGTGGTGGCATTCCCGTGCCCGTTTTACAGACAAGCAAACGGAGGCACAGAGTGCTGAGCTGGTTTGCTTGGGACGCAACTGCAGAGCATAGCCATCCTCCCGTGGGAGGTCCAACACGTTTGCTTCCTTCCTCTTCGAGGCTTTGTACTATTCCACAAGTCGAAGCCTTTGACACCCGCCTTTCTGCAATTCGATTTTCCAACAAGCGGAGCAGTGTCCATTGCTGGGGAGTTGGGCTTTTTAAATCTTTTGCTAGAATGCTTTTGAGACCAGCCTCTTTATACATACACGTTTTTGAGCATGAGTAGTTTTAGAAGGTTAACTACCCAGAGGTAGAATTGCAAAAAAAATTTTTTTAAAGCTATTCAAAGAAAAGGGACATGCATAAGCCATAAAAGTGGGCCACCCATGGGAGCAGCTGTGAGCACTCTGTTCCTTGTAGGCATCAGGATGTTGCGCTGGGTCCAGAAGGTGCTGCCGCAGCCTCCAGGGACCCCTCAGAAGACCAAGACGGAGGAGCAGGTGGGGGCAGAGCCTGAGCCTGAGCCTGGGCTGGAGTTGGAGCCAGAGGCAGAGGCGGAGCCTGAAGTATCCCCAGAGAAGGCTGAGCTAGATGCTGAGCCCTTGGTGAGAAGCAGAGGGCGGGGAGAAGCCCGCTGGCCTTGCTGTTCAGGGACTTCTCAGTTTGGGCAGCTTCCACGACAGAGTCTTGGGGCCCAGGGAAACGGGGAGGTCTCCCGGCCCAATGCCCCTTTCCTGAATAGTTTGGGACCCATCTAGGATGAGATTAGGAGCTTGCACCAGCATGTAAATCTACTGAGGTTACTAAGCGTACAATTGGTGTTTAATTTGGATGAGACTTTCCTGAGGAAGGAGGCAGCATTGATTCACAGTCTGGCTCACCAGGCTTATTCGCTGTGGACCAGTAACAGCTGGAAGAGTGGCGCCGGGGCGTGGACCACCCTTTGAGCAGTTTTGCTTTAGAACCCTCCTTCAGGGGTACCAGCACCTGCCAGCTCTGTGTGTCATCCAGTCAGGCCCGCGATCACAGCTCATCCCGTAGCTTTAGACCCTAATTGATGTCAGGCCGGTGATCGGAGCTGGTCATGTAAAGATGGATAAGGCATTGCCTCTGGTGTCAGCAGACAGGTACCAGTGAGCTCTCTTCCAACAGGAGGCTGGGGATGTGGTGGGCCCCAACACTGCTCTCAGCTGGGCCCTGCTGGGAGGGGCCAGTCGGCCTGCAGGACTGAGAAGGGAAGCTCAGAGCAGGGAGAGAGTGCTCCCTAGACAAAGAGATCTGGGCAGGATTTTAACTAGAGGAGGTGGAGGGGGTGGCACCTGCCCGGCCAAGGCGAGGCCCTTAGTGGGGGAGGAGTAGGCTGTAGTCAGGAAACAGTGAGCCCTTCAACTATAGAGCTTGAGTGTATGTCTGTGTATTTTCACATGCACACAGGTATGCGTCACATGCTTGGTAGTATGTCTGTGCACTTATGTATACAAATAGGGTGTATAGGCTTACACACCCCCCACCATGCACAAATGACTCTGGGAGTGTGTCAGTGTGCATAAGTGTGTGCATACGCCTATGTTTCCACCTGTGGAAACGTGTGTTGTGTGTGCTCACATGTTTGTGTGTCTGTACATTCATGTGTGTGTGCCTAGTCGCATCTCTGCAGGTATGTGCATCCCCACAGCCTGCATCTGTGCACATATCCATGTGTTTGTGTGTGCATTTGTGCATAAGTGTGAAGGACGTATAAATGCATATGCATACATACATGTACACATGATTCTGAGCCTACGTATTTGCACATCCTCATCTGTATGCATATGTCCAGGTGCTTCTATGTGCACACACAGGCATAGACATGTGTGAATATTTGTACACACATGTATGTGTACATGCCCACACTTACTGCTGCCTGTATGCACATGTATATGTGCTTGGATATGCATGTGGGCATGTGTGTGTGCACGGACACTTATTTTTGCACCGGAACTTGCATTTGTGTGTGTTTAGCCACATGTTGGTGTGTCCCTGTACGTTTGCATGCCAGTGCCTGTGCTTGCATGTAGAGCAGGTCCGGGCTTGTGTCTGTGCACAGGTGGATGTCTGTTTGTATAGGTGTGTGCATGGGAGCAGGCACTCATGGGCATGTGTGTGAGAGGCTTGCCCAGTAGCAGGAGGAGAGGCAGGTGGCCAGGCTAGCCTCCTCCTGGCGACTGAGCAAAAGGGGAGGTTTGGCCCAGGGCTTCATAACTGTGTCTAACAGCCACCACACCCTCCTTCCAGAACACCACTGCAGCTCCTTGGGGGTGTGGTCGGTTTTAGAGGCTGAGAGGCCACTGTAGGGAGAGTGAGGGGGTCTGTCTCTGCCCTGGATGAGGGGCCCTGGGGCTAGGAGGAAGGAACTGGCCCAGGTTGGAGGTGGGACCACCAAAGTTTCCAGTGATGACTGATTGGGAGGCTAGAGGTGTGTGGCTCTGTGGGAAGAGGGACACTCCTTGTGGGGGAGGGAAGGAGGGTGGGAGGGGCAGTCCCTACCTGAATCACATTGTCTTTCCAAAGGCTGACCTGGTCCTCTTTGACCCCTCCAGCCACCCGAGGAGCCATTCGAAGAGGAGGAAGTGGCCTTGGCTGGCCCGTGCCCTGAGGGTGAGTGTGGACATCCTGGCTGGCAGAGGGCCTGAAGCTGGCCGCCCCAATTCACAGATGAGAAAACCGAGGCTCAGGGAAGCAAAGAGTGGGCTTCTGGGACCGGACTGAGGTGGAACCTGGCTTCTGACCCCACGGCCACTCTGCCCTTGTCCTGCCTCTGACTGACCTTCCCTACAGGGTAGAGAAGGGCTCTCTCCAAGGCCCCAGACCTAAGGCACGAAGGATTCTTTTCCAGAGACCCAGGAAGCGGCCCATAATCCACCCACATCCCTCCAGGCCGAGGCTGTTGTGGTTCCTGAACTAAACCGGTATGTCGCAGTTTCTGCTCTCCTCAGTCCAGCCTCCCCCCCACCAGGCAGTCCCCAGGGCAGCGGGACAGGCCGTGCACTGCCTCAGCTCTGGTCATGGAACTTGAGGCAGAGGGGTTCCTGGGCTTCCAGAAACTTCTTAGCGCTCTCATGAAATGCAGGTCCAGTGTAGCCAGAGCTTCTGCTTTTCCCCATGGGCCAGAAACCGAGGGGTTTGCACAACATCTTCTGCACCTGCACAAGCATTTCTGCCCGTGGTGCATGTCCAAAGTGGCCCATCTCAGGCTGGGGCTGGCCTTGTCTATGAGCCTCAGCTTATGGCTGATTAGCTACAGTCACTGGGAGATCGCCCGCAGGAACCCCCAGGCCCCTTGGGGCTCAGACTGTGTAGTGGTGGGGAGGGAGGCCCCGGGCGGTGAACACATGCAGGCTCACAGAGAAATCACAGCCGCTCTCCACCATATACTGGCAGGTGGGCTTGGAATGGTCTCAGGTGGGCCTGCCCTAAGGGCTAGACGCCCCCATTTTCAGAGAGGGACACAGGGTTCGAGGGGGAGGTGGCAGGCCAGGAGTGTCATGGTGGGAAGGGGTCTGGGACTCAAACCCAATTCTTTAGGATGATGTGGATTTGGACCTGAGAGGGTGGAAGGCAGGTCTAGGCTAGCGGGTGTCTCTGTCCATCACAGTCCTGGCAGCTGGGTGTTGAATTGGCTCTGGAAGGGCGTGGAGAGATTCGTCCCCCAGCAGGCCTGCAACGGTGGAGCAGCCCAGAACCCCGCCTCTGGCAGGGAGGAGGATCAGGCTCAGGTACGGGGCAGGGCTGGGAGCTGGGGCGGGGCTTCAAGGGGGAGGAGCCTGTAGGAGCTATTTGTCCCCCACCCACCCCCACCCCGCTGCTTCTTGGCTCATGTCTGTCTGTTCCTGGTTGCGACAGGCTGGAACACAGCACCTTGGGCACTGCAGCACTGGGGACCCAGGTAAGGCCAGGAGGCAGATGGCTTTTCAAGGGTGGGATGAGGGTGCTATTGGAATGGAGCAGGCCAAAGGGGTCAGTGCGTCCCATTCGTCTGGCCCTGGCTTTGAGCATGGGCATGAGTTGGGCTCTCGCTACCCGCTGCAGGCTGACTGGGGGCTCTGGTGGGCATCCTGCTGTTGACCACTTCGGTTTCCTCACCTGCAGGTTGTGCAGACGGGCCCAGGGAGGCCTCCAAGACTCAAGACACTGAGTAAGTCTCCGTCAGTGAGCACCGGTTTGGGAGCCCCCCGAGCCTGGCATGTAGTATGTGTGTGTGTGTGGGGGGGGCAGAGAAATGTGCCCAGAGCCCATCACCACCTTGGGGTGTGACCACATTCTGGACCTCATGGGCTCTGTCCTGCACGTGGTTTGTTGTGCTGGTAACTGGAAGATCCTGGTGGCGGCCACCTCTAAATACACAGAAAGCATGGATAAGCACCTTGCTGGTGGGCTTCATGGATGTGGGTTCTGTGGGGAGCCCTGATCTACAGATCCTGGGCCACTGGAGGGCACAGGATGCCTGGGCTGGCCTCACAGTGGGCAACAGCTTCTTCGAGCTGGTGGAGTAGGGTAGTTGCCTGGTCAGTAAGAAAGGCAGGTAGGGCAGGGGCTGAGGCACAAGTGGAAACAGGTTGACCCCCTGCAGGAGTGCCTGCCCAGGGTGGCCAGATCTACCGGTTCATCAAGAGAAGTTCGGAGTGTAGAATCTTTAATTTGTGCACGTTGCTAAGGTATCGAAAGGTTTCCAGATTGCAGGCCTCAAAGCTCCTTTTGCAATCTTCGCTGCAAGTTCAAGTTTGTGTACCCATCTCCATTCACTCCTGCACCTGTCAGGTTGCTGGCTCCTGGAAGGAGTCAGTTATGCCTAGGTCCCCAGGGTGGCATCTCTAGCCACTCCAAGGGAGAGAGATGAGGCTTTTCTAGTCTTTTGTACAGTCTTGGAAACTCACAAGGTGATCATACTCAGTTCTATAGGGTTGCTATGAGTCAGAATCAACTGGATGAGAGTGGGGGCTTTTGGCTCCTTGAGGGCAGGGCCTTTGGTGCTGGTCACTGTCAAATGTCTGGGCCCAGCACAGTGCTGGCCACAGAGTGGAGGCTCAGCACATGGGGGTGAGTATGTGTCCTGGGGGCTTCCAGTCAGGGCCCCCAAGGTCGCTCGGTTAGCTCTTGGGGGCATTCTGAGGTGCTTTCAGCCTCCCCAGGAGTCCCCAGGCTGCCTGCTGTCCCAAGAGGCTGAGGCTGGGCCGGTTGCTCCAGAGCCTGGATAAGCCCTGGGTCAGATTTAAGGTTAGTCCAAGCTCCCTCATCTCCTGGCCTTAGAGGCTTCTCGTATCAGGCCCCGGTGTGTAGAATGGGGGCCAAGGATGAGGAAGGGCCGTGCCAGGCCTGCCCCCACCCCTCCCGAGGTGGACCTTCTGCCCCAGGCTGACCACCAGTCCCTCCACAGACCCTCGCCCTGGCTGCTCAGGTGGCTGGAGGAGAAAGTGCTGCCTCAGCCCCCCAAAACATCTGAGGTGAGTTGAAAAGAGGGAACAGACACTGGGGTGGGGAGGTGGGGACTTCTGGGATCCCAGGAAGGACCTGCCTGCCCCAGGAGCGTGTCCTTACCTCAAGGGGTCCCATGGAGCCTGAGGGCTGCTGTCCTCACCTGAGGGTCTCTGGGGGCTGAGGGCTGTTTGTGTGGAGAGGAGAGACTGTGAGGTGTGGGTCTCAGAAGGAGGGCTGTGCTGGCCGGGCCAGGGCAGCACAGGGCTTGCTGGTCTGTAGCCCAATCCTGCTTTATGATCCAGGGCTGGAGGGACAAGCCTGCAGACGCTGCCTTGGAGCCAGGTAAAGGGAGGGGAGCCCGGGACCGTCTTGGGCTGGGTTAGGGGAGAAAGTAGACTCTGGGGTGCTTGAGTGGGACCGGCAGGCCTTAGCCCTTACCCAGGCCAGAGAAGGGCTCAGGGCTTCCCAGGGGCCGCTGGTGCGGGACACAGAAACCCCTTCCCTGCCCAGACTAGGAGACATAGATCTAGTACAGGTTCATGAAGCCTTCCCCCTGGGACCTCAGTTTCCATGTCTATCTAATGATGAGTGGTTGGTCTCAAGGGTCTCCCTACTCAGCTGCTTTGGCCCCTCGGATCCAGCACCCTGGGCCCTGGAGGGGTTGCCCTGGCCCTCACTGTGCAGTTGGTCACCTCCTGCTCTCCTTGCTGCTAAAGAGCCCCCAAGAGCCTCCCTGGAAGCAGAGCCCATGATGCCGGCCCTGGAGAGCCTCGCCCCACCCACTCCCCGCTCCCTGGAACCTGAGAAGGAGCCAGAGCTAGAGCCAGAGCCAGAGCCAGAGCCAGAGCCCCAGCCTACCTTCCAGACCCCACTACGGCCACCGGGAGACCCTGGCAGGTGAGCCACCTGAAGGACACACCTCTTACAGGAGCTGCCCCAGGCCACACCCAACCTTCACCCTGACCCAACGCAAACTCACTGCCATCCAGGTGACGGAGGCTCACAGCAACCTCACAGGACAGGGTAGAACTGCCTCTGTGCCCATAGAGACGGTAACTCCTTCGGAGAGTAGCAAGCCCCATCTTTCTCCCGTGGAATGGCTGGTGGTTTCGAACTGCTGACTTTGCATGACGTATGTTAGCAGCCGAGGCACAAGCAGTTTGCACCACCCAGGGGCTGCGCAGTTGGGGCCCATCCTGCGTGCTCCCACCACTGGCTGGGGGCTGAGCAGCAGCCGGAGGCTTCCTGGGAGGCACACTGCTGCTGGGCTTTGGGGCTGGCCAGCCTCTGGCATCTGGCTCTGTGCCTGGGAGGGATCTGTTCCCCCCTCCCTCAGTGTCCGCGCTCTCTCCCACCGCAGGCTGATGGCGTGGGTCCTGCACAGGCTGGAGAGGGCTCTGCCGCAGCCTGTGCTCCCTGGAAAGGCTGTGGAGCAGGTTAGTGGTGGGCTGGGGTGGGGAGGAGGAAAGGGAGCTCAGGCAGGGTGGGGGGAGGTCAGTCTGAGACCGTAGGTGTGGAGTTGGCCAGCGGGGGGCGGGGTCAGTCCACCTGACCCCGGGTCTGCTCCTCATGGACCCTCTGCACACCCCTCCTCTGAGGCCCCGTAAGTGCAGGGCTGGCCCCGTCCTGGCCTCCCTCCGCCTGGGGGAGTGGGGGCTCAGAGGAGGACGTCCCTGGAGAAGTGGCCTTGAAGGCGGAGAGTGAACGTGCACGGAACAGTGTAGGAATCGGCATGTACAAATTCCAGAGGCATCAAAGGCCTGGACTCTTCTGGGAAAGATTGGAACGTGGGGAAGCCTGGGGAAGCCTGTGGTACCGGCATGCCTTCCTGGGAGCCCAGGGCTCTGACGCTGGGTGCCAGGCCTGCCCTTCCCGACTTGGGGACAGCTGAGCATCTTCACGGACACACGTGGAGGTGGAGCTGTGGGAGAGGTGCCAGCGTTGGAGCTCCGGCTGCATGACCTTGGCCCTGGCCCTGGCCCTCTGGACACCTGTTTCCCCGCCAGAGCAATGGGACCAGGGTCGTGAGAGAGAAGATGCCCAGACCCAGAGGAGAGGTTGAGTCTGTCCTGGTCTGGTTTCTTTGGGCAGGTGTGGCTGCTGGGGTGTGGTGGGGTGCCCTCCTGAGACTTAGGCTCTTGCAGCCCCTGCGTCTCCCACTGTCAAGTCCCTCCTTGCCTCTGGTCACAGCCAGACCCCTTTCGAGAGACATCTGAGGCCCAGAGGGGGGTGGGTCAGGGTCACGTGATTGGAGCCAGAATCCAGAGCTCTGGACCGCAGACCCGGGCTCCTGGGGCCTGGTCCCCCTGGCCCTGGCCAGGACCAGAGACCTAGGAGGGGAGAGTGCAGTGGGAGGGGGGTGGGGCTTTCAGGAGCCCCTCCCAGAGGTCAAGCCCTCAGACTTCTGTTTCTGGGCCCTTGCAGGTGGCAGAGGGTCAAACAGCTCAGAGCATCCCCAGGTTGGGGCCTGGAGGCAGGAACACTCAGGGGATGTGGGAGGAGGCCCACGGAGGACAGGGGGGTGGCTTTTAAGACCAGAAGGGAGGGTCTCCCAGGCAAGGCCCAGCAGAGAGAAGGTA
>NW_022106189.1:20935973-20938877 GCF_000313985.2 Echinops telfairi | reverse complement strand
GGGGAGGTGAGCTCACTTCCGGACCTTCGGGCTAACGGACCCTAGCCTCTAGCTGTCCAGTCAGCCTGGCCTCTCTTAGGATCTGGGGTGCTGTGGGAGGCCGAAGTTTTAAGCAGCACCCACTCCCCTGGGTGATTCTGAAGATGAGGGTGGGGGTGGAGGCTGGGACCGCACTTTGGAAGCATGAAGTTTAGGAGAGAGCAGTGTGGGCCCAGGTGGGAGGAGATGGAAGGCAGGGCTGGGGAGAGGCGGAGGGAAGGAGGGGGCCGTGTCCCAGGCTTTGATGTGGAGGTCCTGAGAGTTTGCAAGGAGAAGTTGCCAGAGGGCAGTTTGCCCACCTGCACTGCCTGCTCAGCCCCGAGGAAGCTCTGTGAAATCGCTGCTTTGTTGGATCTCCATCAGCGGTGCCCCATTGCCTGCCTATGAGGCCTTCCGACTTTCCAATCCATTGATGTCCCTACTCAAGGCAGCCTGATAGGGACTTAGAACTGCTCTGCGGGGCATCTGAGGCTGGGAATCTTTATGGGCACGCCGAGCCTCATCTTGCTCCCTCCAAGCACCGGTTAGGTTTGAACCACCAGCCCAGCTTTATCTTTGGCATCCAGAACCAGTCCTCCATCACCACCACCGCTCGCCCTTTCCTACATGCAGGCATTTGCTAACTTTGTTCCCTCCCCAGAATTGTCCTTCCCACCATCAGTTTGAGGGGTGCTGGTGGGGCAGTGGTAAAGCACTTGATTGCTCACCACAAGGTTGGTGGTTCGAACCCACCACTTGCTGTGTGGGAGAAAGATGGGGCAGTCTACATCCTATGTGACCGTCCCCTGTGACACCGAGGTCACCAGGGGTCTGAACCGGACCCATGGCCGCAAGGGAGGGGGCGTGTCTGAGTTTCTCTGGTCTTCTCTGGAGAGAGGCCTTGGCGTTACATCTGCACCCTATTTGCTGAGATGGGATACCTGGCATGTCCCCCAGTTGGCTACTGGACCTTCCTGCTGGGGTCAGGACCCCATTCATTGGCTCTGAGGGATGTCTGAAGCTGGCAGAGAGGATTTGGGTAGGGAGGGCACTCACGGGGTGGGGGGTGGAGGTGGGGGGCTGTCCCTGGCTTGGGGTCCATAATGGGAGCTTCCTGACATGGAGCTGAGAGCTTCATGTTCACCACCCTGACCGCTGGCCAGCCATCCTGGGTACCAGAGCCTGATGGCTGGTGGTGGTGGTGGGGGCTTCCTAGGCGGTAGGGAGAATCACAGCAGGAGATCAAGTACTTCCAGTGTTCCCAGAGAAAGCAGTTCTGAGGCCAAGCAGTGCGTAGCCCCTGCCTGCTGGGACTCCCAGGAGAGCTCTGAGCTCAGGCCCCCTGCCAGCAGCTGGATCAGATATGCTAAGCAGGGTCCCTGGGGTCCCTGGGGGATGGGGAGCCAGGCCCCAGAGACTTTGGCTCCTCCTCTCACAGTGGCTGGGCTAAGGAGCTGAGCCTCATACTGGGGGCAGGGGGTGGGGTCTGGGGGCAGGGGTAGGACTGAGCTTTGGGGCCAGAAGGGCAGGTCCCAGGGAGGGCAGGGCCAGCCTCTGGGGTTTCATGGCCTCTGGAAAGACATGAAGTAGACCCTGCTTTTGGATCCACTCACAAACCTCGATGGAGGTTCCGGGTGGCGTCCACGGGCAGCATGCGTCTGGCTGCTGACTGCCCACCCAGAGGTGCCTAGAAAGAAAGGCCTGGCGACCTGCTGCTGAGAAAGCACCCATGGAGAGCGGGAGGACGCACGCTTCCTGAGCAGGGGGACCCGTTGCTGCTCTGCGCCAGCCCTGGGCGGGGCTCCTGCCGGGAGCCAACCAGAGGTCAGGGCCCGGGGAGCGGTGGTGTCCCCTGCTCCAGCCCGGACCTCAGGGTATCCCAGGGCTGCACCCACTGGACGTGGTGCACATTCTGGGTCTAAAGCTCCATGGGGGGTGATGAGGCCATGGTGACATCGTTTGGAGGAAGGTGCCACTTGGCATAGAGAGGTGCAGGGCTGCCAGCGCCATTGCTGCCCAGAAGGCAGTGGGCAGAGCTCAGAGAGTCCTTCAGCTTGTCCAGGGTCCAGCAGGTTTTTGGTGGGCAGGAAGGCGCCTAGAGAATGTTAGAGACCGTTATCACGGGAGGCCTCATCCACATCCCCTCTGCTCCTCCGGAAGGAGGCAGGGTCTCAGCTAATGGAGAGGGCATCCTTGTAGCTCCTGGGCTGAGCAGGCAGCAGCAGGCAGAGTCAGCAGAGGGCCGGGGGAGGAGTAAGTACCCTCGCTTCTCCCTGAGCCCCCAGCTTCTCATGCCCCCCCCACCACATTCACTCTTTCCCTCCTCCCCCATCCAGTCATTCCCTCCGTGTGTCCAGCCGCCAACCTGTCTGTCTTCTCCTTTTGTTTCAGGGCAGTTGGTAGCTCCAGGCCTCTGAAACAGAAGAGAGCCTGGGGCAGTGTGGATGGACAAACGGACAGACAGATGGATGAAAGGAAAGCAGGGTGTCCTGAAGAGAAGACCTGCAGGGGACAGGGAGGGGAGGACCCCCAGGCCCCTCTGGGTGCCCCCAGGCAAGGGTGAGGGGCCACGGTCACTTACACCAGGCCCAGGGTCTCCCTGGGGAGGCTGGCACGTGAAGGACCAGCAGCAGCGACTGTTCATCAGGAGGAGGGCAAGATGTGAGACTTCGGCTAGACTGTAGGCAGGACTACCCACAGAGCCCCAGGAGCACTCTACAGGGAGCTTCTCAGGGAGAACTCCTGTACAGCCCTCAGCTTGAACCAGGACAACCACGCTCCCTCCAGACGCCATGCCCAGAAGAGGCTCTCCTGGAGCCGGGCCACATGCCGCCCGGCTCAGGGTCGGGCCCACCACAGGTCAGAACGTTCTCCTGGACACCAACA